>NC_140624.1:36331559-36731559 GCF_057382275.1 Copadichromis virginalis | reverse complement strand
TACAGTATAATGTCAGTATTTAGTACTGTATGACATTTGCATCCAGCTGATAGTAGAATAGTAATATAGTAGAATCTTCACTTCCTACGTGCATACTTCACATGTATCCACACAATGGTTCCTGTGCCACAATATTTCAACAGGTAGGAGTAATAACAGATTTGGTGCTTGTGTCCAAAGCACCTTTGTTTTCCTTCCAAGGACTTTTCTAGAACCTATTCGTGTGCCACTTTGCATCAACACTACTGTGTCAACTTGGATGGATGGATGGATGGATGGGCATTTGAACTGAGGCTGATTTTAAAGTATCTTGGATACATTTGCTCAGTGTTACCCAAACTTTGTATGTATTGCAGTGCATGAACACTATACAGTTCAATGCACTTTTATTTATCACAACAACAATCAACTCAAGTCACTAGTAAGGTAAAGACCCTACAATAATATAGAGAAAATCCGAATAATCAGATGGCTCCCTTTTAAAAACTCCCTTTTAAAAAGGAAGAAACCTCCAGTAGAACCAGGCTCAGAAAGGTGCAGCCAACTGCTGAGGGTTGAAAAAAAAAAGAGAGAGAGTACTACTATATATTATTTTCGAGGAAAATTTTGTTTATTTCACCCCATGCATGTAACAACTATAGCGCTATACTTGTATTGCAGGTTTAAAACCCCTTAAAAAATACATACCTCAGAAATATTTTTTTGAATGGCAATGCCGTCTTTAAACCAAGTGATGGCTGGAGTAGGGTTGCCATTAGTCATGCAGGAAAGAGAAATGTGACTTCCAACCAAAGCCTCGAGGACAGGAGGTGGGGGTTCAGTGAAGGCGGGTGGGGCTATGGATATAAAAACAGCTTTAAGAAGATGCTCATAAACCATCTAAATTTAAAAAACTTAAAAACAGATTCCGCCATTTATGGAAAAACAAATTCCGATTGAATACTTATTCACACCATCCATAAACAAATATACATGTTCATACATTCTGATGGTATAGTTTGTGTCCCCTGAGTGGGAAGTGTAACAAATTAATATAAAGATTTTCAACTTTTTCATATGATGAAATATTTCTTTACTGATGGAAATGGTCTCCATAGGGATAAAGGTGCCACTGATTGGTTTGATAAGTTTTGAAATGATGTGAATCACATGTCATGCTCCAACAACTGAACACCTGTGGGAAATTTTGGACCGATGTGTTAAACAGCAATCTCCAATATCACTATCAAAACACCAAATGTGGGGAAATTCATTTGGAAGAATGGCGTTTCATCCACCCAGTACATTTCAACAGACTTGGTGAGTCAATGGTAAGGAGCATTAAAGCTGTTCGAGCTGTTTAGCCTTCTGTAAAAAGCAAGAAAGCTCTGTCTTCAAAGCAGAAGTATTAAGGGAAAAAATACAAAAGAGGAAAAACTGGATTAGCAGACAATACATTTATATACAACATGACAGCAGTACAGCCTGCTTTGTTACAGCAGCAGCCTGAAAGACACATTATTATTTCACATACCTAACTGAAAATGTCAGTTTCAAATGCAGCCTTTTAAATGTGCCTTTAGAACATCTTGCTGACACTTTAAATCTCAGATCTTATCAAAGGACAATCAGGCCTTCCTTTTTTGTCTGCAAACACTTCAGAGTTAAAAAGCCACCATAACTTATTACTTATTACTTATTACTTATACTTATTACTTATTACTGTAGCTGTATATGAAGAATATTTAAGTTTTTTTTTTACTTACTCTCTGAAAATAAACTTTAGTATATTATTGACTAATAAAACAGAAAAAGAAGCATGTTCTTTTATCTCGCCAATTCAAACCCATGACAGTCGCACAGATTATTATTGAAGGGGAGTGCAAACAATAGGTAAAGCCCATACTTGCAGGGCATGCCAGCAAAGTAACATCCAAGCCCTCAAGTACACAGTCATCATCTATTACTATTCTCACCCCTATCCTGATGCTCACACAGACCAGCTCGGTGAAACTGTTTCTGCCGCTTTGATCTGAGGCGCACTCCTACTTTGTTCTGTATGTTTGTGTGTGGAATCATAGCAAAGGTTTTCGAAAATATAGATAAACTTCAAAGGGCAAAAATAATGATGCATATTTCATATTACGATTTATTATTTACACCTATCAAGAAGTATGACGCTAACTCTAGTCAATGACTATTCTTTCCAAAATCCAGGTAAAAGAAGTCAGAAGTTATCCAAATTACCTGATCTGTTAAAAAAGTTTAGACACTATTAAAAAAAAAACTTCTTTTAACATCATGTTCGTTTTCTTTCAGTTTAAGAGGTGATTTTTTATGTAGTATATACAGCAGTTACCTGATGAGTGGAAGTTCATACGGTAGACTGTAAGCTAAAAGATCACATTTGAATAATATAAACTTCTTTATACTGTATTAATATATATTATATAGAATGTAGCCTAAAAAAATAAAGGAATTAAGTCATGTTTTCTATGTTTCTTCCTTTGGAAACCAATACAATTTAACAACTAAATAACTCATAATCTTTACTTTAAAAATCAAAACATATCAGCAAGTTTTGTAAATGGAAAACATGTTGATAATTAACATTTACATGATCTGCACACTTTAGCACTTTTTCTTGGTCGTTTTCATAACTGGTCAGAACTCTGGGATAGAATGACCTTTTTCTCTTTTCCTTGAGGATGGTCGTGTGGGTCCTGGGCTAAAAGTGGCAATAAAGGAAGCACTGAAGCACCTTTCCTTAGTATGTGGAGAACGCAAAAAAGCTCTTATCATGGTTGCCGCACAGATAGTCCCAGCTTACTCGGCTTAGTTGGGAACCTTCCCAAGCAAATTTGACTATTCAACCACACCCCAGGTCTTGCTTTCCATTCTGACTGCACCGCCTTTCCTCCCGCCTTCTCCCATCACTGAATGTAATACTGCCACATCCCAAGCTACAGGAATGCAGAGTGAGCAGTCTGCATTAGTGCATTATAGTTTCATTTGTTGCTAGCATGAGGGGTTAGCTGTTGCCTGGTAATTGGTTTAAAATTGAATGTAGATAAAAAAGCTGTATGACACACATCTATCTGCATGCTCATTTTTGGTTCCATTTCTAGTCATTTCCATTTTTATGCTTGAAGCACTCAAAATATTTTCAGTTTAAAACACGCATTTAGTCATGTGAAAAAGAAAGTCTACCCTCACTTGTGTGTAGACAAAATGCCACAATGTTCCCAGGAGTGACTATTCTAGCTAATTAACCCAAAGGTCAGATCGTGTATTGCTCAGAGAAATTACAAAATACCCAAGAGGTTAAACTCAGACTCTACAGGCCTAAATTAGATTAGTATTTTTATTTTAGCATTGTTAGTACATAATATTGCTTCATTTAGTAATTTTTTTTTCTATACTCAAGCATTTCTTTTTACTTCACTTGCCTAAAAAGAGTTTTTCTTACCAATTTATCTTTTTTAATTTCCTCTAATAACTGTGGTGTGGTCAATGTTGCTAGCAGCACTTCAGGACTGACTACTTTGTTTTACGTTTTATCAGCGTGGTTATTTGCTAACATCACAACTGAGCCTATAATAGAGGCATATAGCTCATGTTACATTTTGTTTCTTGATTTGTATAATATATAAATAAATGCATGTGAATGATTTAAAAAGGGGTCTTAAAAGTAAAGCCATAAAGAAAATGTGCCTAAAAACTGCATTCCTTGAAATCTCAGAAAGGGGCAACTCCACTGGCTGCAAACATAAGACAGGATAAAACAAATTTAAAGACATGTTCTTTTATTTAATAGAACATGGTAATTTTGTGAATTAAGAACCTATTTAAAGTAAAATAAATGACAAAAAGGGCAGGATTTAGACCAGGATTATTAAGTCAAATATATGCATCAGCAGTGTCCTTTTGTCTTTTTAGTCAAATCAAACCCTCACTAAACAAGGAGGAACGAAAAAGACTACTGTTGAAGAAGCAGACATAAAACAACAAATGGATGGCTGAGTGGCTGACGTTATGTCCATCTTTTATATACAGTATATGTGGTAAATACACCATTGAGCTGCTAAAGAATCTAAAGTTGTCGGTATAACATGACCAAAATATAACTTTTAAGCTGGATGTGTGCTTCTGTTGTAATGATAGCAATAAATCAATCTCATCAAATAAATTGCAAACAAGACATAAGAGCAACATTTCAGCTAGTAACAAAATAGTACCAAGGCCTCAGGCAGGCTTTCCTGTGCTGTAGTAAAAGTTAGCGTTTCTCATTTTCAGTGGTTTGAGTGACAAACTGGTCCAGGGGGCTGAGATGGAAATTACTGTTCGAATCTGGTTCAATCCTGTCGTTTATTTACATTTTGATCTCTGGCTTACTGTAAAAAAGCCAACTAAATTCTTCTTTGAGAGCAGCCATGATGACACACACAAGCTGTTCCATTAACCTCACCAGTAACAGAAAGTACAGTCCAGGTGCCATTTTGCAGCTCATCTGTTGGCTTATCCAGTGAGAGGATTCGACACTCATACAAGCCCTGGTCAGCGAGCAGCAGGCCCTCCAGCCTGAGGGTGGTGATTCGTACCAGAGATACTCGCCCTGCGGAAACAGAGTGCAGGAAAAAAGTGAGAAGGTAGGTGCATGGAACGTGACAGAGGCACAGCGCAGACAATTGTGACTTCACTTGTCAGGTCTCAGGTGTGTGCATCTGTTGGTCTGTGATGCTTTGTCACACAGGAAATGAATAGTGTCCTCAAATGGTGCCTTAAAATGACCACACAGCAACATATGCACAAGCAAACACGCAAACTGCAGCACACATGCACGCACAAACTTAGAAATCTGATCTCCCTGTTGCCAGGTGACGGCTCCCTGGAGCCAGTGTAGCTTGCAACATCAAGCCTTTATCTTTTCCAGTCTGCAGCCCACATCTTTCCATGTCCATCCAGTTTTTCACACTTTAACAGACACGCAATTGTCCGGTGACCCAATAGCATGGGAAAGCATGGCCGAAGAGAAACTGTCAATGAACGCACTGTGTTAGAACACACAGCCTCTCACTGCACCATCTCAAAATGAAGACATGTAAACAGAAAGCAGACTGCCCGTGGAAGCCTGAGACCCACTGGGATCCCTGTGCTATGATGGTAATTATTAACAGAGGCTCTGATTTCTGTTTACTATGACAGGGAGGGAAAGCCCTGACAGTCAAAAAGAACCAGGAAGTTGGAGTTAGGTATGCTGACACTGATAACACAGTGTATTTACTTTTCCAAGCCGCCAAAGGGGACAAAATCCACAGGGGAAAAGTGAGGTGGGGGTTAAGGTAGAGTAAAGTACACATGAGCATACACTCAGGGGATTAACACTTTTTAAAATCCCACCCTTTGACCTCTGGCACCTTTTCTACTGCTTGCCTGTTTACGAGATCAGTTTGATATGGGTCACTATTGCACCTTAAGAGGAAGGGTTGTAGTGCTGCAGGGATGTTGAGGAAACATAACTGGGAGTGATGAGATAAAAGTGAAGAGAGGGGTGGAGGGGAAACAAGAGCATGGCCTACTGCCATCACTGCTGCTGTTTGAAAAATGCGTGATAGCAAAGGATTTGAATGCAAGGTAAATTAAGTGTGAGGCCACAGAAACAATACAACACAGAGGCAGAGACAGAGGAAATTTAGACTTTAGACAGTGTGCACGACTCAGACTGTCAGACATAGATTATTTGTGCTGAGAGGCACTGTCTGAAAATGTGTGCATGCATGAGAATCAAGTTTTAACGAAAGGTAAAGTGTGCCAACAAATCAGGAGTGTAGTAAAATGAAGGCAGTCTGGCTTTGCATTGTTGATGTAAATATAACAACAGCATTTCCATTTTTGTCCTTCAGCCAAACTCACTCCTGACCATCAAAAATAACACCAACTATTAAATATAGGGTGTTAATCAGTCAGAATAATTTATGATACTATATTGTTAAATAATAAGTGGCTATCTAATGGAATAATTTATACCCATAAACTGTTAAATACGAGGTGGGATCAAAAGGATCTGCTAATCGGCCTATAAAAAGCAGAAACCGTACCTGATTTAAATTTGGCCGCTATCTCATTGAAGGTTGTTTACTTGTAAAGTGCTGCAGTGCTCTCATCCCTGCTGGGATGCTGATGTTTGGGTAGAGAGCAAATATCAACTTCAGTGTCAAACTGGCATGTTGAGGATCATCCCTGGTGATGAGAGCTGGGTCTCCTATGACCCATAAAATAAACAGCAGTCTTTAGTGACTGGATTGTGTACTATGAAAATTGTGCAAATATAGAGATACACTGTAACATCCTTCAGTGTTTGAGGAACAAATCAGGTGCAAACAACCTGAACTGTATGAGGATCTGCTTCAACCACTGAAGATGATGGAATCTTGCAATCATTACCACCTGTGCTACTATCTCTCTGCAATCCTGCCCCCCTTCCATCTACGCAAAATCAAATAAGGAAAATCCAAACTGATGGTCGGCTGATTTCACACAGGAGAAGAGATCCACATATTGCAAATGCACACGTAAAACTGGTCAGAACAGGACCAGACAGGAGCCACACGTAGCAGCAGTGCTGGAAGTAACGCAGAGTTTCATAAGGAGGTAAAGAGGATATCATCCAAATTTAAAACAGATATTGCGTATCTGCTTTTAATGGAAAATTGTAGTCATATAGAATAATTGAGATTTTAACAGATTTTTCGTTTGTTTTGCCGATTCTGATGCTCAGACTATGCTGATGTCTATATTACAGGCAGTGAATTTTAAGTTCTCCTCTTTTTCTTGCATTCATATTCTACTTTCAAATGCAGCAGTCTCCAATAGTGTGTGGCTGCATAGCAGCAGATCTTTACAGGTACCTTAGAAAAACTGTTGAAAGCTTGCCCTAAAAAACTTGCTTTGAAACAGTGTTCACCGGGAAAAAAATGTGATGATGAACCTAAATTGGAAAAACAGACACCCAGCCTGCACCAACAAGACTCAATACTTTTCCTTGTCATGTTCACTGCTCCACACACTAAAAACATTATAAATTAGCCAAAGAGCAGCTTTGCAGGTCTGAGACTCATTCAGCTATCCTCCTTTCAGCTCAATTCAACATACTCCACACACAAAAACATGGCTGAATATAGTGAATATAGTGTCTCCAAGTGAAGCCGCCTAAAGGCATTATTCCTGAATACATTCTCAGGTGACAGGGAAACATGAAACCATTCAGTGCTGTGAAGAAATACAACTCTCTACAAATGAAGGAAATAAGTCTGAAATGAAAAGTCTACTAGAATACATTATTAAAAGTGATGGTCATCGTCTTTCTCAAGACAGTAACTCTATGAGGGGGAAAGGAGCCTCTTTTCCTTCAGTAGAGATAATTAAAAGGCATTGTTTTATTTCAGATGGACTAAGACGAAGTAAGATCTTTTACAAAAATCACATCAGCTCAAGACCATTTTTTTTTACATTGAACCTTAAAGAGTTTATGCCTCATCATTATTGTATTTTAGCCACAGTACCACGTAATTTTTATACATTTTATGTTTTAAAAAAAAAAGGAAAATCAGGGCAGGGATCACAGTACCAAAATGCTTTAAAATTCCAAACAAAAACACCTACTCTTATGAAAAGACCACAGGTTTGAGGTCCTTAATAGAGCTCAATAAAAAACAGGCACTTTACTGACAAAAGGGACATTTGGAGGACTGCGGAGTGTGCTTTTTATTTTTACCAGTTTTATTCAGAGTGAAGGATGCACCAGAGATATTGATTTTCTTTCTTCCAAAATGGATATGTAACATTTTGGAGATGACGTTTTCAAATTCTAAAGAAAGGCTTCGGTTGGGTGGGACGTATCTCAGGGGGAAAGTGTCTTGTTTTCTGTGACAGGGGCTTGTATGAAAAATTATTTAAATTCAATACCATTTTGCGCAGCCCAGACATTTATGACCCTGAGAATGTGATACTCATGGGCAGCAAGCCCACATCATCTCTATAAGATGTCGTCAGCTCTTGGCAAGCTTCGCAGAGGCACTCTGGTTTCGGTTAGAGAAAAGAAAACGATAAGGTTTCACTCCTCGTTTTTGTTTTTTTGTTTTTTTTGTGTGTGTTAAGCTCTTCTGTGTCATGGTTTTAAATTTGGTATTGAAGGTCTCTGTCCCTGTCAGACGCTGAGGTCTACTCACTGCTGTAACGAACATGAGTAATCCCAGTGAAGGCTCTAATGTTTTTCCATGTGAAAAAGGAAGTATTAGCCATTTCAGCTGTGCATAATGTGTTGCTCCTGCACACAGGCTGATTATGATGGGATTTGAATAGGAAGAGCTTGCGAACAGTGCATTTATACAGCTGTATTTACTTTTTTATAGTCAGCAGCTGTATGGGTGTTGAGGGACTTTCTGTCCTTTCCACAGAGAAGATGCTAATCCTTTGATCTTTACAGCTCTATTACACAAATTTATTTAAGCCCTTTTTAGCCCTTAACCCTCTCAGGGGAGCAATCAGATGAAAATCTAAAGTAACTCACACTTTGCAAAGCTACAAACACGGCCAAAAGACAAGGAATGTTGATGGGAGAGGTGGACTACATGTAGAGAAGTTTAATCAGTTTAAGGTGATGAAAAGGGAGGAATGATGGAACGAAAAAAAATGAGCCTCAGCAGAGTGAATCACTTGGATAACTTCCATTAGAATCACAACAGCTAAACAACAGTTGGAGACTGAGTCCTGAAGCCAAACTATTGAGACACCCGAGAACATTCATGGCCCGAGGGGGTGAAATACACACCAGTCGTTCCATCTCTAAAGCGTTGGTTTCCCATGCTGCACCTGTTACTCCCACACCGGCTGGTACCTGTGAGAAAGCTTTGCCTCAGATGGGACAAAGCATCTTTTTCAAACCTGTATAAAACTGCAGCTTTTTGTTTGTCGCCTGAGAGGCATGTGATTAGCAAACCCGTCTATTAAAGCTGCTGCTTTTCCTTGAAGAGAGCTTTGTAGTTGAGTCGAGTTGAGTACAAATAGTGTAATTTATGGGTTGAAGGGCAGGCATATTTTTATTGGGCTTTTTACTAGAAGCCTTCGTCTGAAAACTAACATGCAGTGTAATGAGCTGCACGTTGACGGATTGTCTTGAGAGTAAGTGACAAAAGGCTACTGCTTTTTATGAGCCGGGGCTGGAATTAAAGTCTGCCCCACTCCCACTTACGATAATTCATCAGCTAACGTTTGCCCCGACTTTATTACTATGTAAATGTCTGTGTCATATTTCCTGCCTGGGTTGGGCAAGGGAGTGGCATCCAGCTCGCATGACAAAGGCCTTAACTCAGCTGAAAGTAGGTTCTGATCCTTTGACAAAGAAACACGTAATGCCGGTGTTTGCAGCTCATTACCGTATCCTAGAGCAATCAATGGACATGACACCAAAGAGATTGGTACACTGTACACGGAAAGTGACTTCAAAAATGAAGCTGGAATTATTCTATATTAAAAAATGAATAGTCCGACACCAACAATGAATTGATGTAACTGCCTGTTACTGTTTATTCATCCAAAAACTGGTTTATCTCATTCCTCTGGGTGATAGAGTTTCATCGTCCGACCGTGTATTTGCATTGCACTGGGTGGCCTTTTGTTCTGATCACAAGCCCTGCATTTTATTTTGAGTAAATTCTTAATGCATTACAGCATCCCTGGTGCTGTAAGTGCAAACACAGCACACAATGTGTAATCCACAGGTGAAAATAGTCCTCAACAAATCACCATTTACCCCTGGCAAGGTACTACAGTGTCCAGCAACTTTTCTAAAAGTATTGATTTAGTGAGTTCGGCAACAAATTGTTGTTTTTAATCTTTTATGGGATTTGTAGGCAATAATCATTTAGGAATCAGCAATTACCTGTATCCAATAGCATTGTTGTGTTTGTGACTAACAGACAGCCCCGTTTTAATCCATTGATTTCTTTAACTGCCCTGAGCTCAAGCAAGAAATCTAAACTGACAGACTGACATAAATGAAAAGTCCTTAGGGAGCAGGAATTGTAGATGCATTTTAACATCTATAATTTTGTGACAACCAGGCTGGACTACTGTAATTCATTATTATCAGGATGTCCTAAAACCCCCCGGAAAAACCTTCAGTTAATCAAAAATGCTGCAGCAAGAGTCCTGACAGGGACTAGAAAGAGAGAGCATATTTCTCCTGTTTTGGCTTCCCTTCATTGGCTTCCTGTTAAATCCAGAATTGAATTCAAAATCCTGCTCCTTACACACAAGGTCTTAAATAATCAGGCCCCATCTTATCTTAATGACCTTGTAGTACCATATCACCCTATTAGAGCACTTCGCTCTCGCTCTGCAGGTCTACTTGTTGTTCCTAGAGTATTTAAAAGTAGAATGGGAGGGAGAGTCTTCAGTTTTCAGGCCCCTCTTCTGTGGAACCAGCTTCCAGTTTGGATTCGGGAGACAGACACTATCTCTACTTTCAAGATTAGGCTTAAAACTTTCCTTTTTGCTAAAGCATATAGTTAGGGCTGGACCAGGTGACCCTGAATCCTCCCTTACTGTAGTTATGCTGCAATAGGCATAGGCTGCTGGGGGATTCCCATGATGCATTGAGTTTTTCCTTTTCAGTCACCTTTCTCATTCACTATGTGTTAATAGACCTCTCTGCATTGAATCATATCTGTTATTAACCTCTGTCTCTCTTCCACAGCATGTCTTTATCCTGTCTTCTTTCTCTCACCCCAACCGGTCGCAGCAGATGGCCGCCCCTCCCTGAGCCTGGTTCTGCTGGAGGTTTCTTCCTGTTAAAAGGGAGTTTTTCCTTCCCACTGTCGCCAAAGTGCTTGCTCATAGGGGGTCATATGATTGTTGGGTTTTTCTCTGTATCTATTATTGTACAATGTACTGTACAATATAAAGCACCTTGAGGCGACTGTTGTTGTGATTTGGCGCTATATAAATAAAATTGAATAAAATTGAATTGAAATTGAATTGAATATCACATATTGAAAATGACACAAAAAGAAACTTAAAATGATCGGTAATTAAGTTTTAGTGATAGTGATCTATATTTTCGCATACTTCATTTAGTTCTGATTCCACTTCTTCTTTTAGTTCCTCGCATGCACCTTTAAAGTCAGTGCAATATTTGAAACTGCACCGGATCAAAACAGTCTACATTTTTTGTTCCTCATCTTTAATACACATTCCTCAGAAAAAAAATCTGATATATCTGGGGGCTTTGGAAGCTCTGCCAGAATTTTAAAATGATTCGTGTCGGTATGAACAGTTTTTAGTCACATCGAATGAGTTTATAGAGACTGATGCAACAGTGGGTAAGAAGGGTTTTGAAGAATATTGCAGAAGAGGATTGCTATAGCAGTAATTATACAAATGAAATGTTGATTGCTGCTATCTACCCCCTATCGGTATTCTCATCACTGAAAATAAATGACAAGGTAACAACTCAGTGTTAGTTAGCTGTCTGCTTTGTGCTACCAGCTGAACTGTTTAAATTAATTTTACTCTTTGAAGTGGGATCATCATGCCTCCTTTGGCATTTTTCTTTCTATGACGACATTGTTCTCAAGCAGAAATTCAAAAACACCGAAGAGGTCCATAGGTTGAACTTTTCTTCAGGCAGCACAGCAGAAAAGAAAAACAATGCCCCTGACAAAAGAAAGATCTGACTAACCCAGACATGCCTTCTTTTTCTCCACATTTGTTCCATTGTTTGCAACTTTAAAGGATAACAGGAGCCACACAAAGGTATCCTTGGACTATAGAGGCTCTTTCCCCCTGTAGACTCTTTGTTCTCTGTGCTGTGTGCAGAGTGCGCACAATAGGCGATGATGCAATGTTTCACCTCCTTTAACAGTAGCTCCAAATATAACATTGGTCTGAAAAGGACATCAAGGTGTGGTACTGAGTGTATTCTGAGAACCTGATATTGGTTACATTCTTTCAGTTAAAAGAAACTTGGACCAAACCATGTCATATTCAGCCATCATTCTAATATTTTCAACTTAAATTCACTGAGTGTCTTTTGTACTGACAATGGCAACAAATAAGAATCCTTCACTGTTTTAAGTTCCTTACTAAAGCATATTCACATACAGAAACAACTATAACACCTGTAAAAAAAAAAAAAAATAAGAGCAGTACCAACATGCAGGGGATCATCAAATTTAGTAGCCATCATTAACAGGAGAAACAAACTTTCTCTACGTGATTCACTTACAGTCTGTCCAATAGCTTCTTAAGCTAATTCAGCTAAGCTAATATTCTTACAATACAATATCTAGAGTAAATCCTAAAATAAAAATACAATAATTATACTTTACATCAGTAGCATGTATGTACAGTATGAAGATAAGCTACTTGAGACAATGGCATCAACTACAGCAAACAGTGTATGCATGTAGTAACAGATGCTTACCCTCATACTGTGGATGTACCCGAGGTGCATAAGATCCAAATTTAATCAGAACAGGAATGTCAAATCCCTGTCGAATCCATTCAACCACGTGCTGGGATACAGAGGACACAACTGCTGGGTCTGATGACGGAAGTCTGCACTCGAGCTCCACGGAGCTTCCAGCCTTTGCCTGCACCTCAGAGGTCAAACCTTCAGTGGTTACTGTTGGGTTTGTTGTAAGCAAAATCAGAGAATATGCTTCAGTTAGTTCACAAAGCAAAGGATAACAGTGAGCAAATGGAGAAAGTACACTGGAATGCAAAATGATATTTGAAAAAAAACTTACGAAATTGGCAAATAACCACCGCCACAGTGAAAGTCTGCAAATAAGATCTTGCCGACCCCATATCTGTCACTCATACAACCTGCAGCATGTTCAATCTGTAGGCAAAAGAGACACAATTGTCACAATCACATTACTTGCTTGGCTGCACACAAGAAGACAGCCATCTGTGACAGATTTCCAAACTAAAAAGTCTACACCAGAGCTGCCACTTCTGTCATAATTTTACAGACACGAGGAAAGGAGCATTCAGATTTTTATACAGCTTTCCAATAACTGGAATTCATCCCATATCATTACACAAATGGGCAGAGCGGCCTCTGCAGCCAGAAAGCTCCCCGGCCTTATATCGTTTTCTGAAAGTAAATGTCATAAATGTCAAATAAATCTTTTGCAAGTCACGTGCAAAGTGACATCTAAGTGTTTTATTTAGAGCACATCAATGAAGACATTTGGCTGAAGCAGCCAGGAGACTCAGCACTCAAGGACAGAGATGAGCTGAGCTGATGGAGCGCAGGCTACAGTTAAGCATTACGGAGTGCAACTTAATGCCAAAAGGCAGCAGCTGATTCAATCCAGTCAAAGTAATCCCTGCTCAGATGTGATCAAATATGTACACAGGAGTGAGGAAATCAAGATGATGGGTCATTTTCAGGTCAGTTCAGTTTCATGGAAGCTGCTCAATGAAAACTCTGCCTAAATTATTCAACAGCACATTACTGACTAGGGCATTGGAACTGTCCCAATTCAGATCTAAGATTCAGGTTAAAATGTCCCATCAATTGGAATTGCTTTCTGCCAAGCTTTTCAATTCCTTTGATTTCCTTAGTTGCAGATTGCAAAACAATGCCATCAACTGATGAAAGACAAAGCTCTGAACTCCTGTGTCATGTCCGGGCCTTTTCTCTGCTCTGCTTCTACACACAGGGTCGCCAACTGACCTCGTTTCCCTTCCATGTACTCTCTTGTGTTGCTTTTGCAGTATACTTCAGGTGACTATCCATCACCTTGTGAAGCTCCATCTAATCATTTTTGCAGTTCTGCAGCATTTCGCTGAATCTGAGCAGAGAGTACAGCCCTGTACATTTCAGAATTCATCCTTATACTTCATCCATAAACACCAGTGACCCGAGTCCATTGGCAGTCATCCATTCCCATGCCATTGAGAAATGATGTGGCATGCTTCAGATTGTGAGCTGTTCCTTTCCTTCTTCATACTTTTTCCTCTTACTATAATCATCTGTTAGTGATAGAATGTATTAGGAAGAATGTCCTTCCTGTTTTTAAGTATAACCAGTAGTTTGGACACCTACAATCTTTAGAGAGTTCTTGACTTGGCTGAATGTTGTGAAAGGGCTTTCCCTAACCAAAGAAAGAATTCTGCTATCATCAACTTGACTTATCTTCTCTGGTCTGGCCTTTTGGTGTTGCTGAGCCGGCCAGTGAAGTTTTCATTTTTAAGAACATACACAGTACCAGAACGTTGAGTTGGCCACCTTTAAAGTTGTTGCTTTTTCTTCGATAGATCTATTTTGGTTTTCAGCCTGATGATGACCTCCTTTGCTTGCATCAAAATCTCTTTGGATCATATAATGAGTGTTTCAGTGAAACAAAACAAAAAGTTCAACACTTTGGAATGAACTTCAGATATTTATCTGCTTTATTTATTATTATTATGCTTTTGTTAAACCCCTTGAACTAAAACTGAAACTTTGCATTTCAATCACATCTCAATTGTTTGATTGTGGTTCGACTGTTGTGGTGTACAGAGGGAAAACTACAAAGATGAATCAAAGTATCTAATTATAACACCAGTAAATGGCTAAATTTAAACTCTTATTTAACATCCGAGCAAGGGACAAAAGTGATAAACGTGAAAAAAAAAATAATGTCCTTTCTCTCATAATGTCACAGGTGATTTATGAAAAAGCATAAAATGGAAATCCAAATATACTTTAAACCTGTTCTTTTTTGAAATTCTTGACTAAACGAGAGTCAAAAACTCACAGGATTTCAAATTTATTACCATTTCGTTGACAGTTTTCAGACTGTATTTCTTCTTGCCGATATACAGTACTGACCCAAATACCCCCTGTGATGGAAATCTGTTTTTCACATTTCAAAAGTTTTAAAAATTGTAGGTATCAACAATAAATGATCAGTATAGAATCACATCACCTGAATATTATCAAATATATATGGAAACTTTGTTGTTTCTAATGTATAATGACTATGTAGTTTGTACAAACTGGGTGTAAGCACAGTGTTGACTTTAAAAGGTAACAGATTCATGAAGATGATTTCATCTTGAGTGATCTCTGTACTTCCTGATAATTAGCAATGTTATTATCCTTGACCCAGTAGCAGGAGCAGCAAAGGCCTTATCAGCTCTCTATAACCATAAGGCTTTTATTGGATTGTTCATTTCACGACCAGGACAAAGTCTGAACTCAAGACAAATAATTACACAGGCTGTCAATAGCTGCTGCGCTTGTTCCAACATATTCACATACTTCAGCAACAGAACAACACACACAGATTTTCCACAAAATCAAAGTGAAAGTCAGGCAAAAAAATAAAAAATTTGATCGCAAAGTGTTTGACAGTGAACACTCCCCTGCTCCTGCCCTTCATCCAGATGGCTTCATGCAAAGCAACACAACAGAGTCTATCCTGAACTTATTATGCTGGATTTAGGCCTTGCATGTTTGCTGAGACTGAGTATGACAAGCCAAGGTAAAGCTTCAACATTATGAATCTGTTGCTTCTCTCCCTCACACAGTGTGAGAACATGCACACACATACAAATGAAGACTCCCTGTTGCCATGACTCAGCTTCCCCATTTGGCTCTTAATGAACAGATGCTCAGCATCATCTACTTATTATTTATCACCCTTATTTGCCTCTTGTTAACTAATAAGAATGGAGATGATAAGGATTCAACACAGAGTACAGATAGTCATCAAGTCACTGATTAAAGAATTATAACCAGACCTCTGCCCCGCATCTGGCAAATACGTGCAAGCTTCAGCTGAATAAAAATGTTTATAGTTTTACTGCTTGACAAGGTAAGGCTTATTTATGTGAATGGTGAAATAGCAAGGCAATAAAGTGGATCCACATGAGTTAAAAGAAAGATTATTTTTGAAAGAGAGGGAAAAGAAAGGGAGGCTACAGCAAGAAGAGGGGGGGGCAAAAAATCAACTGCAGGACATTTTCCATCATTAAATTTGAACCAAAAATTCAGAGAGATGCCAAACAAAGCGGCCCGCACAGGTGAAGCTCTCAGCCATGGTAACACAGATGGTCTCTAGACATTTCCCACAGATGTATTATCCCTTCCTCTGACACTGAAAGGATGCACATAAACACAAGCACGGTGACAGCACAGCACTCTGGAAAATGTATAAAGCTATACTAAATGAGCCAGTAGCTCACAAAAGAAAGCGCCCTGTCTCGCATAGATTTATCAGCTGGCAGAAATAGAAAAGTCAGTGACAGGCATGCTGCTGCTGAAATTCTGCGTTGTTGCCATTTTAATCTACATAAGGAAAGAAATGGGGAGCAGCTGATTAATCATCACAGAGGGCACAGTCACAGATTTATCAGCAGCCAGCTCTCCTTTTACCTACCACAATTAAAACTTAAAGATAAAGGAGCTCCTCTTGCATAAATGTTTTCATTCTGTTTCTCATCCATGCATTTTGCTGTGGTCCCTGCTTGTTTGGGCCTATTTTCAAAATATGTCTGTTACAATAGCACTGGTATCGATTTGGAAAACAACAGGTGCTGCATCCGTTAGAGAATATGAAACCAAGGGTATTTGTTTTGTGGGTTAGAACTGTTCAAGGCTGTTTGTATCTGCCAGCAAGCTACAGTAAATTGGACATTAGCCTCTGACCAGAGTGCAAGTAGAAAGGGGAAAGAAGTCAAATTGCTCATTTGCTGTGACCTAAAGAGGTAAACAACAGCGTTTAACAGAAAATGGTGCTTCAGCTTTGGACAAACAAAATCATTAATCCAAAGGCATGACTATAAATATTAAATTCCTATAGCGCTGCAGAACTCAAACTTCAGGCATGGTCCCGAATCACACTAAAAGGCCTCCATAGGGGTTGGATTTGGATTTAAACAGATTATAGTGCAACTGTGAGGGAAACACAGTGAAGACAGTAATCCAAAGCAAAGCTTGCGCTGTGAATCACATGTGATACACGTCCATCAACACTTTAAAGCTCAGGGCACCGAACAGCCTCCAACTGAGATGAATACAACACATACTTTAACATCAGGTATTCATCACATATTTGAAGAGTTTTCAAAGTGTGCTCACACAGCGTGACACGCAGAGAATTTCCAAGGTTGCTGTTATGGTAGAGTGTATGTGGATTTAAATCTGAGCAAGCCCAAGAATGTGTAGTCATCGTAATACTAACAGTTAGGTACATCGGTTCATTAATTAATAATAGCATGATGGCATAGTCTCACAATGGCAAAGCTATCATACACATACATACATACATATATACGATACTGGTATTGATATTGAACCGGTCGATACAGTGCTTTCAGTTCGGTACGCATATGTATCGAACAATACTAAAATTTTAATTTATTTTATCAACTTTTCTTCTGACGATGCTGTCTGTGTTGAGAGCTCAGTGGATCTGCGTTCGACTACTCCGCCTAGACTGCACTGTCTAGCGCAGATTCACTGAGCGCAGCACAAGCTAGCAAGACAGAAGCTAAGCTCGTTGCAACATGGCAAATTGAACCTCCCCCACCCTCATTCAGATCTGGCCTTTGGAACTATTTTGGTCTTTATGTGAAGTATGACCCTGAAGGTAGGCGCGTCATGGACAAAAGTAAAACAGTATCTCGGATGTGCCACGCAATGCTCAATTACATGGGTGGGAATTACTGTGTTAGCGCAGTTAGCTCGTTAAGGTGTTGGCCGTCCAGCCCCATGCACTGGGAGATCCACGGTAGCTCGTTAACGGAGATTTGCCGTGTTGTGGCGTTAATGTCATTTCAGATTAACGCTGACAGCACTAGTGGGAACACAACGAATATGACTGCACATTTACTCTGACATCATCCTAGTGCAAAGACAAGTGGAAGCAGACAAAAACAACAAGCATGCATGCTACAAACTTTACCCGAGTCATTTAAACAGCTGTTAGCACATGATTCTCCTTATATATGTTTAATATGCTGCTGAGAATATAGCCCAGAAGAAGCGTATAGTATAGCTTTTATTTTGGAAGAGACATTTCTCTGTAATAAACTCTCTTTTCCAAAGATGAGTGATTCCTCGATCAGATAGATTTATTTATTTTTTATTACTTCAGCATTTGTTGTTTAAATTTAAAAACTGCACTTTTGAGTTAAAATATTTATTTGTGATTTTAATAAATGACAAATTAAAAAAGCATGAACATTTTTTTTGTATCGAAAAAAATATCGAACCGTGACACCAAAGTATCGAACCATATATATATATATATATATATATATATATATATATATATATATATATACATATATATATACACATGTCAACCAATGGTCCTGCTTTGTAGTGGACTACTATAAAACCAGATTTTTTTACTTCCCTCCTTAAAGACTTGTGGGCTGAAATAAGAAACGCTGACTCGAAATTTTCCAACTCTCTAGAGTATTTCTTTTTTAGTACTTTGCGTGGTTTGGTCTCAAACTAGTTGAAAAAAAAATATAGTATTCACACAACTTTTAAAAAAGCTATATAACTTTAATTATTCCCAAAAGAGTTCGGATTTACGTTAAAAGTACTTTTTAACATTTGATCTAAAATAAGTAGGTTTTTGAAGTCCCACAGTTCTGGCTTCCTACTGAGTTTGCATATACACAAATCAGCCACAACATTAAAATGACATCATCTTGTTACAGTGCAATATTCTGCAGTGGTATTCCTGTGCACTGGCATTCACATGGATACTTCTTTGACACGTAGCATGCACCAAAACATTAATGCAAGCCAACCACACACCCTTGTCTCCGCAGCTTCCCAGGTAGCAGTGCCCTCCACTAGCCCCAAAGGTCCCATGGCTTAAGCACAGATGTGGCCAGACAACAAAAGCCCTAGGGAACTCCGGCCAATCCACTGGTGCCAGGCACCACAGGAAGCTCCCATGACTTGTGGACCCATCCCAAGACCATGTGCTGATCTCATTACTGACAATTTTGCAAATGTGAGCTGTCATGTCATGAGTGCTGACTGTCAGCTCCCTCTCAGAGTTCATAAATACTGCGCATTGGCAATCAACCTGCTCTAACCCACCCTGTAAGTCTACATTGTATTTTTTCATGGCTTGCACATGGGTTAGAAAAAGCCCATTTTCAAAGTCAAACACACACTTTCCATCACAATAGGAACCTCTCTGTGTAGCTTGGTTTGATGTGCACTTAAGCGAAAATAGGGCATTCGAATTGAGAGAGAAAACTGGAAAAATAAAGTTTTTTTTTTTTTTTTTTGCAGTGTGGGTATTGCATCTCTCTGCTCAGAAGCCGTTTTGTGAATCCAGGTGAATGCCACAATCTTTACTTCATTTAATCCATCATATAAAGGTTACAGAGCTGAGTCCCAAATCAAGAGCCGCAAGTTCCAGGTTAAGCTGAAGTCATAAATGTTGTCTTTCAAGCCATAAATAAATTGTTATAAATCCAAATTCACTGTCAACTACCATCTATATTAACAATGCTACCAAACATTTCAGATAATGCAGTTCTCTGTAAACTAATGGTCCAATTTTGAGCAAGTATTTGTCATTTCTCTGCTGTTATGCATGCTACTGTCTGTGTTTTGTTGATAACCACAGAGTCTTGACATCTGAATCAAATAACACAAGGTATCATCTGCTGTCTGTCTGCTGCTCTGCACTGTCAAATGCACCTTTCTCCAAAGCTCGTGCAACATGACTGGCCACTGCTGAAATCATTCAAAGCTCTGTGGTTGTTAGGGAAAAGATTTTATGACAAAGTGTTTAATCTTTGGGCTTGGAGAGGCTGTTGTCATTCCAAATGAAAGAGATAAACTCTGCATGAAAGTCTAAATCATTGGTGTCAAGTTAAGGTCTTCATGTCTAAAAAAAAGAGACATGAAAGCATTGCTTTCATTCAACTCAAGGTTTAAAATCAGATGAAATTCAAACATTAGGGCAGTGTTTGCTCATAATATACAAGGCCAAATGTTTCAAATGAGGTGAGCATATGTACAAATGTTTGTAAGTCCAAATCTAAGGATTCAGACTGCTCTAAATGCTTCTGTTCAAAATCTACTGTTTGCTTTAAGGGAGAGTGGCCTTAAAGGGAGAGGAACTGAAACTGCTTGTTTCCCACAGTGAATTAGTACTTTGAAGCAAGAATTGTGCAAAGAAACTCAGCAGAGTCAAGAATAAAAATATCAAGTTGGAAATGATCACAACAGCTCTGCTTTAAATTCCTGAAACACTTTTTTTCTTTTTAAATTCAGCTTTATCCTAAACATTGTACACAATTTTCATCCAAAGTTACACACGTTTTGGGTATTTCACCATAGTAGGGGCTTGTACGTTTCCTTTCTTTCTGTCTGCCTTTGCTCTTCTCTGTGGTTTAAAGTGGGAGGGGCTGAGTTTGTTAACAGGTGACAATAAGGGACCAATCATGACTTAGCAACATTTGAATCATAACACTATTGTATTTACAAATTTAAATGCATAAACACATAGTAGATTAGATTTTTGTTCATGTAGTCCCAGCTGTCTGTTTTGTAAAGGGATACACTAATACATTACGTTTTCCTTTTTTAAAGGACCATTGTATTGTGGTGCATTGCACTTTTAACTAGAATTTCAAACACTGAGCAGTTGATGGTTTCCACAGGTGTATTACACTGAAGAAACCACCTTGCATAGATGTTTTGTATGTTATTCAACCTAAAGAATGACTTTTTTTTATTTACACTGTTGTCGGTTTTTCTCCAGTATCAGTACTGGGCTCACTGGAACGCAGAAGCTAAAAAAAAAAAAAAAAAAAAAAAAAAAAACCCACTGGGAATGAAATAGTTTTGTAGATAATGATCTACTTCAATCCACTTTAGGTGTCAGATCTGAAGTGTTTATTGCATATGTACTATTCAGGTGCCACCAAGTCCTGCTGAATTAATTGCCACTCTGCTCCCTCTGATGATATAAACTTTATGGAAAATAATATATAACGGGAAACTGCACCCATCTGGCACATCAGCAACCTCAATTCAAACCAAGAATAGAATTTCAAACCATTAAATGATGCTTGTCTCGGAAAGTTATGAGACCATTTCTTCCATAAGTGGTGAAATAAAGATAGACGGTGGGTTCAATACAAAGACAATAGCAGAAAAATATGAGCTCTTATATGCTGGTTCTGGCTCTACATATTGCACTGCTGCTTGTGAAAGTTGTATCCATATGCGGCATAAAATCCCCTCCTTGTGAATGTACGGTGTTTATCTACTCACGCTCTAACAGCCAATATCTTAGCCCTGTTTTTCTCTAATAACGTGACTCCAAATTCTTTAATAATCTAAAGGTTGTCATTCTCAATTAAAGCAACAGCCATAAAGGAAAAACAACATACAAATAAATAATGTAAACAATAGAAAACAGACTTAAGTTTGCATTGGGACGTTTAAATTACTCATGGCAAATGGCTGTTCCTGAGTTTCTGTCAGTTTCATATTGCGCATTAGAATGAAAATCCCCCCATAGAAACTTCATTACTGACGTTTAAATGCATGCCACAGTTTAGAGGATTGAGAGGGAACTTGGCACTCCACAGTTTGAGCTCCGAGCATTAATTTCTCATCCTTTTAAAGCTGCTGGAAGTCAGACACACTTTCAAAATCATTAACATCTTCTATTTTTTCTTACTTCTCTTACCTGTAGCTCCGTTTTAGCCGCTGGCAGATTTTGCTTTTAAAAACACATCCTTCTCGAGTATTAGTCCAACTTGTGCCCGAGTTTGTAGACACCGGGTCAGTGGCTGAAAAATTAAAAACGGGCCTTATTCCTTTGTAGCGTTGCAAACTACCTGAAATTTGAGCGTTTTCCTTTTAAAAGCCCACCGGCAACAGGTGTTCATTTCACTTACAGGTGACAGCGAGGGATCGACGTACTGTGCTCTTCCTGCCCGAGTCCAACCTCCCCCTCCCTTCTTTCCTTCCTCCCTCCGCTGCTTGCTCCTGTTTCCTTGTTATGTTCAAATGGCTCAAAGCAAAACAAAGTAAACTGACAGACCATAGTCCTATAAGCCCCTGGATGTTTGAGCCAATGTTGATTTAATAACTGTGTTTGTTTGTGCAGGCAGAGGATGAAAGGAGATTTTTTTTTAGCCCTTAATCCCTTGATGGCATCCAGCTTAGCGGTAACCACAAGAGGGTGTCCTTTACCTGATGTTGGTGGCCAAACGGGGAGAACAGATGTACTTCTTAGACAAAGGACAGATGTTTGGGGTTTTTTTTTTTTTTTTTTAACTTAGTGAAAGTTTTTCCTAAAATTGCTTTTTTGATCCCCGTCTTTCGCTTTTTGATATAGACACATGTTAACACAGATTATTTATTAAAGTGAGTCATGATTCTTTGCTAAACACTCAAGTTTTGATTCATGCAGTCTGACATCAAAAGCATAAAAAAAAAAAAAGACTTTGCAGAGGATGTAATCCAGCTGTACCCAACAATCACAAAGGATAAAAAAAACAAAAAACAAACTTTTTTGTAGATTTGTAGTCTCATTTTTATTGTTGTTAATATTTTTAACTCCAGCAAGTGTATGCAAAATAACATTTTGGTAAATATTCAAAACCAAGCAAATGTAGACAAAAGGCAATACTTTTTAAGGGAAGTGATACTTTTTGGTTAAAAAATATACTTAACATCATTAAAGTAATAAATCTTGATAGCAATACAAATACAATCTTTAGGAGACATGCAAGTTCCCATCGTCTTTTACGATGTAACACATTATGAAGCCACAAATTTAAAATACAAGATGCCTATTTGTACATCATTAAAGTACTATACAATAATCACACCGATTCTCAGTCGTGCACTCTAGGAATAGTAAATTAAAGGCATCTGTCAAAATCTATACTCACTGATCATTTCTTAATGTATGTAGTGAGGTGCGTAACAGCAAAAACCAGATGTGCTGTTTCAGGTAAGCAGATGGACTGATATCCACCAGTCACTGAGTGTTTTAATATTAATAAAGCTGCATATATATGTAAAGTCTCTAACTTCTGTAAAGCTTTGGCAGATATGTGAACACACAAGCCACATTTTAGGAAGAAAGTTAGGAGAAGAAAAAAAAACAAAACAAACACACACACACACACACACACACCATAAATCTTTCAGTAAGCCCACCCAGACAAATACAGATATCTATCCTAAAATTATATGGTTTTACTCTTTGATACATACATTCAGTCAGAAAACAGCAGGCACCAAGATACACAATGAGGAAAAATAGGGGATGATTGGATGGTATTTGGTTCAGTCGCCAAAGTCTGGGATGTCATCATAGGAGTAACCCCGGTAACCCTTTGCAGCATAGTAGGCGATTCTCAAATGGTAAAATCCCGGAAGAAAAACGAGTATCCCTATGATGATGACAGGAATAGTGCGGTCGGGATGCTAAAAACATCAAGAAAAAAATAAAGAAAATCTGGTAATCAGAAGGAATTTACACACTATGATTTCAGTTAGTTACCTAAATAAATACTCGTTAATGCTCACATTATTACATTCTGTAACCAAGTTTAGATAGACTTCATACATACTGAATACCAAATATTGCATTTAGTAGTAGAATGCAAGAGGAAGTCATTAAAGACTAATGTTCTCCATCATGCTTTGACATACTTACCTCAACACTGCCTGTCAGCATTACATGAACACACTCTACGCTGATGAGGCATGCAGCCATAATGACTTCATAGTCTGACATCAGATTTCATGTAAATGATAAGTCATTTCATATGCATGGCATCTAACAACCAGGAGGCAAAGGCCATCAACACCAAAGACATGTGTTTAATTTGTTTAATTTTACCACCAGATGGCAGTCTTGTGCTCAGAGTCACTGTAACCCTCAACCAGTTTTTTCTTCTTTTTTTTTTTTTTTTTTTTTTTTTTTTAAAGACAGGGACTGGGCTGCGGTAATGTCGATCATTTGTCTGTATTAAGCTTCTGAAATGTTCTATTTATCTGTCTTGTAAAGTGTCCACTTACAGCACCTTTTCTGATGGATGTCAGCAGGCGACTTCTCCTCACCCGCCAAACGTGATGGCTCAGTTGGCATGACAGATGCCCTATATTTAGGCCACATGATAACTGAGCCACCACCATGAGAAGTGAGCAAGCTCCAATCATTAAGGAAGAACAGGCAAAGAATACAAAAGTCCCAGAAGATCAGGAAGTGAAAAAAAGATCTTTAATTTCAGTCTCTTTGCATTAATTTGGGTGAACTGACCCTTGACTCTTCAAAAATAAATAAATAGGAATTTATTGCCTAAATTGGCTGCGTTCCTTCAACCTCTTTTCCCTTGGTTAATTTCTTTGTTTTTGCCACTACAATGGTTGACTAGGCTGAGTCAAAGGTTCCCAACACAATGTTCACTGAAGCCCTTGACATGGTTCCAGTTGTATAACAACTGTTATCTAATACACACACACACACACACACACACACACACACACACACACACACACAGATCAAACATTATTTTAGCCCCAAACCCATGCAGCCTCTTGCAAACAAACCTGTCTGATTTCTATTGCTGTAGTATCTATCGCTTGAACCTTGGATAATCTCCTAGTATTAGATATGCCATTTTAACTTGTGTGGGATAACTGGCAAGTACAACAGACTCATATACTCTGATGCTGCCTTCACGTCAGATCAAATTTTCTGCAAATACCATCTGCAGAGTAGGTTAAAGAAAATTCACATTACCCTCCCACTGATAATGTGAATATGTGTAGGCTGAGTTATCTCCTCAGTGTCATGAATTTAGGAAGCAAAAACCCCAAAGGAGGGGTTCCACTGAAGTTTAAACTCCAAGCTATAAAATATCAAAATCATTAGTTATATTCAGAAACACATAAAAGCACTGAGACCAGTAAAAGCAAGAGCATAGCACAAATCTGACAGCAGGCCTATAAAATCTCAGGACAGCTGTTCAATTATAGCTATTTAAGAACAAGAGTAACAGCAGCAGGGGTGTTTTAATTGCTGCTCAGGATGAAAGTTTGGATTTTTTGTTGGCTCTCCAACTGTGTGTCAAAAGTAGGGCTGGGTAATACCAACAGTGCTTTATTAGTGCAGACAGAAGTGTCTTTATAGTACCAAAAACAGTCATGTATAACAAGAATATCTGGCAGATTGACCGTCAGGGGCGATTCTAGGATCAGAGCTTTGGGGGTGCTGAGCACCCAGAGAGCTGCCCAGCCAGGCAAGATAAACTTTACTTGTCACGATGAGACGTCTTCCCATGTCTGTCAGTTCCTGCATCCTTAAATGTCTCCAGTTGTCCAAAGTTCCCTCTGACTGTTTCCTTGGTGCATTTAAACCCCTGTTCCTCCCTGTCCTCATAGTCTGTTGTCTTCGTCTCAGTTATCAGTCATCATAATTTTACCATCTCTGAGTAAGTCTGCAAATTTCTTTATTAAATCATAAGATTTTTAAATTCATTAAGTCTCTCTGGCTACGTTCACACTGCAGGCGAAAGCGCATCAAATCCGATTTTTTTGACCCTATGCGACCCATATCCGATCATGCTATGACAGTGTGAACGGCGCAAATCCGATATTTTCAAATCCGATCTGGGTCACTTTCGTATGTGGTACTGAATCCGATACATATCCGATGTTTTAGAAAGCGACTGCTGTTTGAACGGTCAAGTCGCATTAAATCCGCCTTTTACGTCACCGACACAAGACTGAAGCCAATTATCAGCGCCCGAGAAGACATCGCGAACGCTTCCTAGCCATCCAGTGTAGATGTCAGTGAAACTGTTGGGAAGACAACGTAAACATTTTATTTGTACTGTATAATCTGCAGATTCTGACAGAAATCTGCAGCTATCCTTTGAAGCACCGCTCCTCTAAAACAGCAATAAGGATCATTATTAGGTTATTTACATTATTATGTAAATAACAAAATAACTTAAAGCAAAAATTGGGAAACGTAAAGTCCGAAGTCTTTATATTAACGGCCATCAGTCAAACAATACTGTTTGTTCTTGGTCTAAACAGAGCGCGTTGTGTGTGACATCTTCTTTTGCGCATGCGGGCCGCTTTGAGCGTTCACACTAGAGCGCGTTTGCTGTCGCATTTTATTTGTAGTGTGAACGAGGAGACAAAAAAATCGGATTTGATCAAAAAATCAGAATTGAGCATTAAGACCTGCAGTGTGAACGTAGCCAATGTGCCTGGGTCCTCGTCACAAAACATGACATTACTGCTTTGTACATTTTAAAACAATTTAATCCCCACATTTGTGAAAGAAAAGCAAAACACATATTTTGAAAAGTCAGTAACAAAACCATCAAATCAGATAAAGGTTATTTAAATGCTGCAAATGAAGAATGGATTGGAATAAAAAAAAATACATATCCTAACCTTAATTACTGGGGGAAAATGATGATTCTGATCATAGTGAGTAAGAAGTTAACCGAGTGCATTTTTTGGACAGAGATTCACTTTTAATGTGTATGTATAATATAATACAGATATATAAAAATACACTCCAAAAATAGAGTCCTTGAAATGTACAAAATATTGATAAATAAAATTATAAAAATGGAGGCAACTTTGCCTATGGTACAATGTATACAATGTATGAAAAGATCTTTACTGCACTAATATGGCTCTGCAGATTTTTTATTTTATTTTAAACTATGTCGCCTCACCTTGAGGTTGGCAAATCTGTCTATCACTTTTTGGTGATCAACTCTCTCAAGCAGTTTAACAGTTTCTGTTTTGCCTGTCACTATTCCCTGTCTGTTTTTTTACCTGGTTCTTCCTGACCTTGTACCCATTTTGGGGGTGCTTCAGCACCCCCAAAATGGGCTAAAATCGCCCCTGTTGACCGTCTTGTTTACTTATTCTTGTCAGCAAATCAGGCTGGAACCCTTTATGCCTTCAGAACTGTCTTATCTATTTTTGGCATGGATTCATCAAGGTACAGGAGTCTGTGGTCTAGTCTCTAGAACACTTCTAGAGATTTTGGTCCATACTGACAATGCCAGCATCACACAGTTGCTGCAAATTTATCAGCTGATGCTCACTGGATATGCTCTCTTTTTTGGACCATTCTCTAAGTTGAAGGCTAAGTGCACTGAGTTGCTTTAGATATACTGAGTTGATTAGATATTTGAGATATTTCTGTTAACAAGTAGTCAGGCAGATAACATCTAACTCAAGGAATGGAAAGGCTACACATAACAGACAACTTCGTAAACAACCAGTCAAACTGTATCTTTAGGTCCTTTGTTACTAGTACCTAGCAACTTACTTCATATGAGTCAAAAAATATCAAAGATAACACATTTTAAAAGTGTATAATAGTATTTTATATTATTCCCAAAGAGCTAGCCAATAACTTGGGGTATCTCCACATGCTATGCAGTGTGTGCTTAATAAAGGCATTTGAAGAAACTAGACGAGGACAAAAGCAGCACAGGCCTGACAAAAACAAACAAACAAAAGAACATCTACAACAGATGATCGGTCTCTGAACGTTATGTCCTTAAGAAATAGGGGGGGGGGTCCAGCAAAGACCTGGCACATGGCCTGAGAGATGCATCTGGCCTTTCAGTTGATCCATCACCTGTTCACCAAAGCTTCATCAGAAATGGTCTCTGTACAAGGGTAGCTGTCAAGAAGCCATTCTTGAGGAAGGGAAACAGGAAGAAAAGGCTGAGGCAGAAAAACACATAATGTGACACTGAAAGTCATTGACTGGCCTCCCTAAAGCCTGCACCTCAACATTGCAGTGTGGGATCATCTTGACAGAGAATGGAACAAAAGGCAGCAAACATCCAAAGAAGAGCTCTGAATGTCCTTAAAGAACTGTTCCTGAAGACTACTTAAAGAAATTGCAAGAAAGCTTGCCTCAGAGGGTTTGGGCTGTGTTGAAGAATAAAGGTGGTCATACCAAACAGTGACTTACAAGCTCAATACAATTCTACCAACTGTTTCTGCCCTATATACTGTACGTTTCCATAAATCGCTATACTCATTTCCCATTTTGCCCTCAAAACACAAAGAAATGAGGAGTGGTTTAAGACTATTTGTTCTCTTTTGTCAGAGTTACATCTTTAGAATAATATCACACAAATGGCTGTATGCTAAGCATATAAATACAGACAGCAGCTATATAAAAAAAAAAAAAGAAAAAAAAAAAAAGAAAAAAACAGGCAAATAGTGATTCTTGCTCTGTCCAAAGACAACATAGAAACAGACAGAAATACTGTGGCACGTGAGTCCCAATTAAATCCTAACTTGTCATTTTAGGTTTTGATTCATTTCAGATTATGTGTGGATTTAAGATGCTCATTAATCAGTTTCATATCTTGGCAAGCACACCCTGTTATCGTTCAACTAAGCAGGTAAACAAAGCTAACCAGCTGGTGACTCCACCTTCAAATGAGAATGGGGTAGTTTTTCAACTGTCAGTAAGAAAGGAAACACATATTTCCAAAACTGCTACAAACTATTCTTCAAACACCGAAATGCATTATAGATGATGCCCTTCAAATGATGTAGAAAACATTTTCTGGATACATAAATCTTAGGAAAGCTGCAGAAGAAACACGAACATAAAGTAACATGCAGAGAGAGGTGATGATTTGACCCTTACAGCGAGGGTATGCGGTTGCATTTCTCTAGCATTTCCACGCAAAGGATCGATACAAAGCTGGTCTCAGTAATCATGGTTATTCTTTGAAGAAACATTTCTATCCTACTCTCATCTTTAAGTATAACAAAGCCCCCATCCACAGGGCACAAGGGGTCGATTCATGGTTTAATGAATTCCTCTGAGAAACTGAACTTGTGTTAGACAGAGGTGCCCACCACACTAATCAAAGTCCCAAATAGGACAATATCTATTTGACTTGCATTCCATCTTGGGGTGGGCAACATAGTCTTACAATTACACGCAATATATCACAATGGAAATTATGCAATAATTACATTTTTTTGATATAGAAGAAGTACTGAACATTGTATCTGTGATTGCAGCTCGCAGGCAGCAACATTTATTAGTGAATACAAAGTAAAGGGAATATTCCAGCCTTCTTTTCTAATGAGTTCCGGTCAATGTTGACAGACTGCCTAATTTGAAGTGTGAATCTTTTGCCACAAGGTGCCAGCAGGAGCAGCAGCATTATTTTGCAACAATAGTGACACAGCATGAATCAAATGTAATCACAAAAGTAGCTTTGGCAAAGTTTTCCCTGGAAATTTGAGGTAAAAGTATACCTCAAAATGAACCATAGCACCCCCAAAGACGTCTTAATTTTTTTGACAATATTTACTGTTTGTGTGACACACTACTAAAAATATAAAAAGCATTCAGTACTTGTTTGAGACATAACATTTTAACAACAAAAGTATAGATAACACCAGATTGTCAGTCCAACTCTGTAAGGAACTGTATATTGTTGTCACATATAAAATATCTTTCAGTTTTATTATCTGTCGTGTTGTATTGTGATTACTCTTCCAGTCATATGAGTGCAGTTAATTGCTCCAGTGATGCTCAGGTGAGTCATTTGTTTAATTTTGGATTGCACATCACCTCCTCACGTGCTTTCATAGCCTGGGTGCACTCGACTGCATTTTTTCCTGAAATGGTGAAACAAGCTTGTTGTTTCCACATTTTAGCAGGAACAGTTTTCTTGCATATTTATAAAGTATTGTGCTTATCTGAAGGTCTGATCTCTTATAGCCAATACTACTGAAGTAGTACCCTTTTAGCACAGGCCGACACACTGCTCGCGCTCTCACAAATGTTTGGCTTGTGTCTTTGTTGTACATGCTAAATAAGGCATAGCGTTGTTATATCAGTGATAACATGACAGCACACTGAAGCTGCTCTGGCAGCATGTGGCAGTGAAAAACCTAACTTTCAGCCTGCTTCATAATCATTTTGAGCATAGTCCTAGACTAAAAAGAACATTTAATCACAATCCCCATTAGAAATAGTAGTTAGTCCAGGATGAGACATAATCCAAGTCTTGGAAGCTAAACATTTATCTTTGTTTTCCCTTTGATTTGTCACCCATCTGTAGCTCTAAATACGTTTTAAACAGAAGAAGACAGGAGCGGCTCAGACAGGAGTTCCTTCACAAATGAATTTCTGGGGGCTTGTATTCCTGACACAAGCCTTACCGTTGGATTTCAGAAAAGAGGAACAAAAGAAAATGACTTGGTAAACACTAACCGTTTTTTGGCAGCAGACAAGGAAATTGTTTTTCAACCTAAAGGCTGTAGACATGTTTCACTGAAAAGTCAGTGTATGGCCCATGGGCCAGGAAAAGCCCACCAGAGGGTCCCAATCTGGCCCACAGGATGGCTTTGGAAAATGCAGATCATTTTAAAGGCTTAAACTTTGAAACTGTATTTTCATAAGTTTTACTCTTCTTAATAACAAAATATATAACCTATGGCATTTCACCAGAGCAAGTAACAAATACACTTTTATTTTTCAATTTTTAGTATCTATTTTTTTTATTCAACGTTTCTTTTTTTTTTTTTTTTTTTTCACAAAGTGCACAATATGACATTTTCTGTGAATTCACACATCATTTCTGTTTAAGGACAAAGTCCTTCATTTCTTTACAGTAAAATTATTTTTGGTGTAAAGGCTCCATCAATGTAAATTTTTTTGAACAGATATTAAACACACTAACCAAACTCACCTCAACCGGTATGATTTCTGCCAGAAGAAGGGCCCCAAAGATAATTAGTAAAGAGCCAATCAGAAACAGGAATATTGCCAGTGCAATCGCCTTGTATGGGATCTTTGGAGGGGGTTTCTTGAACTGTGAAAAGTGAAATTGTGGAAAAATATAGTTACTTTTCAATTTTGTACATCAGAATATATTGATATCATATGATTTCATGAGGCAGCTACTCAATCTAATCTACTTTAATGCAATTAGAATTTCCCCATCTCCAGATCAGCTTGCTTCCATGTTTAGCAACAAGAAATATCTCTTGCCCCATGACAATTGGAAAGCTCCTCTGTATAGTACTAATATCAAAATCATGAATTCTTCCTAAGATTACATGGAAAGATGCTGGGATTGCCTAAATCCAAAGTACTGTGAACATTTTCCAAGATACTTGGAACAACCTACCTGGCAAGTAATTTAGAAATAATGCCAATATAACAAAGAGAACTGGCACTCTTTTAAATGCAAACAGTGATCACACTACCCAGTAATTTCATTATTTGTCTTCCACGTTTACTCCACTTTGTTTGTAAGTTAACTATGTACGACCTACTCATGATATTACTGTTGAAAGCAGCTTCATTTATCATGCCTAAAACTTTTGCAAAGTCGTTTTAATTACAGAGGGCCTCAGCTTTTACACAGAATCATTACTTAACGATTCAAAACAAATCACTGCTGGTGGTGGAGAAATGTTTTAGTAACATTCTGTCATCAATCTACAAAGTCTCTCACCTGTAAGTCTATGTAACCATCATCAGCAGCAGCCAGCCGTGAGTATTTGACCTTATTGTTAGATATTCCAGCAGTGAGCATGTTGCTTCTAGTTGTCATCATTATGGCATAGAAGCTGTTTGGAGAGAGAAGCACAGACAGGTAATCATCCAAGATGGCTACATTTATCTCGTTCGGTGTCGTGAGCTGAAGGAGAGCCGTCTATTTTTGATCTATCCAGAGAAAAACAACCTGACAACTAAAGCTCAACATTGATAGGGAAAGAAAAAAAAAAAAGGATTCTGCTCACTGATTTATAAAACTGCCCAAAGCATTTAGAAATAGAAAAGATTACTCAACATCCATCACAGTCGTCAAACTTATACATGCTCTCAACACAGATACGTTTTATAGGAACCATGAAATGCCGCTGAAATGGCAATCCCAGTAAAAAGACAGAGAGGCCAGTGACCAGGATACACTCATCTGCTCTTTTCATTTCCACTTCTGCTTGAACATGTAAACAGTGAACAGATAACTTCCTCAGATAAACCGGTTAACATTCAAATCAGGCAAGGTCATGGAATAGCTTGATTTAAAGTATTTATTATAGAAGAGAGATTTTGTGAAAAGGAATAGGGGAACTCCCCCGCCCCCATCTTTTCAGTAACAAATCCTTGCAGATAACAACTCAAGAGAATTTTGTGAGGGTCACTGCTTCTATTCCACACACAGTTTCTCGTATGCATCGCGAATAAGCAAGTCAGTGTTAATAAAAACAATTTAACCGATTATTCTGCTTCACATGACGCAGCATCCATTCAAGAAAATAAAGAAAATATAAAAACCAAAATAAATACAGCAACACTGACCTACCCCAGAAGAACTCAGAGAAATCTGAGTACTCCTGTGATCTGATTTCTCTTAAGGCCTGTGTTGTGTTTAATTTGGATCCCAAAAAGGAAGACTAAGTCAGTGAATAAAAACTGTGGACACTATATCAACACAGTATACAGGAGCAATCAGAAACATCTTGTTATTTTGCTGACAGCTGTCACATCGATTCGACACAGAGCCATTTGTGATCAGGAAAGCTCAGGGTTATGTCAATAATGTCGTAGTGAATCACAAAATTATTTTCAGGGGGACTTATCTTGATGACTTTTTTTTTCTTCATTTATTTTTTAAATGAAGAAAAATTAACTTTAGTAATTTGGGGAATGATTTAAAAAAAAACACTGTGAGAAATTAAAGGAAATATAATATACACATATGTAACTAATAAGACGGTAGGGCTGCGTGTGCAATATTGACTTCCCTTATTCACTGAACTACGATAATACGACATAAAGCAGAGTTACTAGCATCACTTAAATTCACAAACCCTGACTTACCGTAGCAAATCGCCATTATTTTACTGTGTACCAGTGCGCATTAATGCTAGCGAACTTTGGTTACCTAATTAGCTAGAACATTAGCCATTTAGAAGTTATGCTATCAAAAGCTAGCAAACATTAACAGACAGTCGCGAACACATAATGCGCGTTTCCTTCTCTCACCATTATCTGAGGTATGTACAAACAGCACACTTGTGTCCATGTAGCTCGGAATGCTCTCAGCGGCGCCACAAACACAGCATTGTTTACACCTATTATAAACTACATCAACTTCCTTATTTTTGGTTTCGTCATGGCGCATGCGCACACAAATGTCTCGTTTTAACTTTCTAATCAGTTAATTTAAACAACACGCAAACTATTAGATAATGAACACGGTGAGAAATATGAAAAGAAATGAGAAAAGAAAGGAACAGAAAAAAAACCAAAACAAAAAATAGCACTAAAAGCATATGAGCAAAGAGCAATGTCAGCATGACATTAAAAATAACCTAAAACAAAATACCTTTAATAAGGCAGAATGAATACATATCTAAGAAATACAAAGCAAAACAAATATTTCAATAAAGTGGAAACAATAAAATGCAAGAAAGAAATGAGCTCAATTAATCACATAAAATAACATTTAAAAAATGAAGGTGGCCCAAATGCAAAATTCTTAATAAAATCCAACAGAATGTTATGCTAAAAGCTAATTAAAGGTGCTCAATATGTAAAAATATAAATGAAAATAATAAAATACAATGCATCAGTATTTTAAAAAACTATTTTAAAAGCTGGCTTCATAAATTCACTCAGTGTATTTCTAGTGATGGTTATTTTTGTTGAGAGTGACCAGGATGAACAGGATTAGAAATGACCATATCAGAGAGATAGCTTAGGTGATATTTAGAGACAAAGTTAGACAGATGAGGCTCAGATGGTTTGGACATGTGCAGAGGAGGGATAGTGGATATACTGGCCAAACAATATGAAATATGAAGCTCCCAGGCAGGAGTACAAGAGAAGATATTGTGAAGGAGGATATACAGAACTTAGTGTGACAGAAAAGGCTGTTAGAGATAGGGTAAAATGGAGGCAGATGATCTGTGATGACCCCCAAAGGGATCAACCAAAAGAAGGAGAAAGTGGATTTATTAAGTAAAATAGCTAAAATTCACAATAAAACTGAGCAAAAATGATTTACTAAATACAGTCAAAATAAATAAATGAGCAGCAGATATCAGATGTCCACAAAGTGTCTCAGTATTACATAGTATAAAATGTAGTGGACAGTACAATACAGTGGCTCTGCATAAACAGTTAACATGAGAGACAATGATTGTCTGCTAGATAGACATGTTGTATTGCAGGCTGCCAGTACGCACAGACAGACTACAATTACCACTTAAATCCAAACCTACAGACAATTTAGAATCACCCTAATATGGATGTCTTTGGACTGTGGGAGGAAATCAGTGAAAGCCCACTCAGGCACAGAGAGAACATGTAAACTCCACACAGAAAGTGCACCAGCACTTAGAAAGTCCTTCATTCGATATTCCACCTCCATAAAAGTAAAGAGCCTTCTCAGCTAAAGTGTTGAAACTACCTATTATGTTGGTGCGTTATAATTATTGAAATATTGTTGTAAAAAGAGAATACGTTATTATATAAGTAGCAATTTAAAAGGTGAAGCAAGTCATGGTGTTTTTTATGATCTATAAAAAAACCACAAGATTAAAATGACTGAAAGATAAAGGGTATTAACTTTAGGCACCTTTTTAGTGTACAATGTTTTGCTTGGAAACCTTGGTTCCTGGTATCCATGCCACCCACATCAAGACTGCAGAAGATCATATGGACGTAGCATGTAACATGGCTTATATACCGCTTTTCTATTTGAGCAGTCAGCACAAACTGATGTTAGCTGTCGCTCCCCACCACATAACACAACAAAACATGCTCGGCAGTGTATTGGACAACACGACTCAAAGGGCTTGAAGCCTTCAATTCTTCCCAAACACTTCCCCAGAGCTCAATTTTCTGGATGGATCGTCATCAGAACAAGCCTGACCTATGGAGACCCCATCATGAAACACAAAGGTTACTAAAAATCTGAGAACCAGATATCCTGCCCATACCCTGACGAGTCAGAGCTAAAAGGTTTTTCTCCAAATTGTAGTGTAAGTAAAAATATGGTTATAATGGGCATACCTTTGCAAATGATTCCAAGGTAAATCCGTGAATTAGCTGCATACAAACTACAAAAGTAATGCATAAATAGCCCTTTCCTGTAAGCGATCACTGTAATGTAAATGGATTGGTAATTACAGTGGTGTGAAAAAGTGTTTCCCCATTCCTATTTTTTTGTATGCTTGTCCCACTTAGTTGTTAAACATCATCAAACAAATTTAAATATTAGAAGACAATGACACAACTGAAACAAAATGCAGTTTGTAAATGAAGGTGTTTATTTTAAGGGTGTGAAAAAGTGTTTGGAACATCATACTAACAGTAAAATATGATGGGGTAGTGTGATGGTCTTGGGCTGTTTTGCTGTTTCAGGACCTGGAAGAAAATGGAAGCATCAATTTACCGCAATTTACCAAAATTGTGGGTAATCTGTTCATGACCTGTCCTGACGCGGACTTGGGTTCTACCACAGGACAATGATCGAAAACACACGAGGAAACCCACCTCTGAATGACTTAGGGGGAAAAAAGGAAGACTTTGGAGTGGGTCAATCAAAGTCCTGACCTAAATCCGGTTGAGATGCTGTGATATTACCTTAAAAAGGCGGTTCAAGCTAGAAAAACCCTATTCTGCAAAGATGAGAGGACCAAAATTCCTCCACAGGGTTGCAACAGACTCATTGCTAGTTATAGCAAACACTTGATTGCAGTTGTTGCTGCTAAGTATGGCCCAACCAGTTATTATTGTTTATGTGGGCAGTAATTTACAAATTTGTAATTTGTAGCTTGCCATCACCAGTGTGTGAATGTGTGTGTGAATGGGTGGATGATTGTGTGTAGTGTAAAGCGCTTTGGGGTCCTTAGGACCAAGTAAAGCGCTATACAAATACAGACCATTTACCATTTTACCATTTAATTTTTTCATGCAGGGCCGTGTACGTTTGAATTATCTTCCCCCTTAATAATAAATACCTTCACTTAGAAACTGCATTTGGTCTTGACTTGTGTTATTTTGTCTAATATTGAAATTTGTCACATTTAACCATGACAAAAATACAAAACAAAAATGGAATCAGGAAGAGAGCAAATACTTTTTCACATCACTGTATATCGTACTAAAACCCTCATTCACCCATTCGTACATTTTTAATCTAACACTCACATGGTTGCATTGGGGACAGATCAGGGTTTGTCATCCAGCCCACAAATTCTTCAACATGCAGGTTGGAGGAGCAAGGGATCAAACCTAACCTTTCGATTAGCTGACAACCTGCTCTAGCTCCTTAGCCATAGCATGCATGCGTATGGCCCCATGTGTCACCCATAAATCTTTGGACCAATCTCCAAAGATTTCTTTGGACCTATATCTAAAGATTTGAGTTGCATAACATTTCTTTTTATACATTTACTTTGGCAACAGTCCACTCCTTGGTCCTTTACTCCTTTTCCTGGGATATACTACAGCTTTTTCATAATACCCTATCTAGAAACTATTGATTGTGAACTATCTTTTTATGATTCTATTTTTTTTGCTGTTAAGATTTATGTAAGCATATAAATACGGACTATCTGAAGAAAGGCTAACTGTTGGTATTTTCCCCTTCCTCTCAAAATTTCAGGCATGCAGTCCTCAGAAAGACATCATCCTTGAGTTTCTCTCTGCTATTTCTCTTTTTGTTACATTTCTATGTCACTGTATTTGTGATTTATACTCACACTTTCACAGTAAACTCAATTCCACCTGCCGTTTGTTGCCGGGATGGGACGGGTCCTTTTGGTTAAGCTGAAAGTAAATGTCACTCTGCTTAAGGATAAGATCCTTCTTGAGCTGCATACAAAACAAAGTCCCTACCATTACAGCCAGAAGATTAAGACCCATATTTCCCCACGTTTCCACAAAACAACAGCCATCACTTGCTTGATAGTGTGTCATCTGTATTGCTAGATATAGAAATTTAGATACAACCATGCTCATAAATATTTATCAGTGTAGTCTGAAGAAATGCAACCTACTTTCTACTACTGAAATATATCACTAATGATTACTTCACTGCTAAACTAATCCTAACTGCCCTTGCTGACTATCAATAGCATCAGCCACCTTCCTTCAGGCAGCATTTCTTCACTCAGTGGGAGTCAGAATCAGATAACAAGCGGAAGAGAGTTCACACAGTTTGGGATTTCCTGATGCAATTATATAGAATTTATCTTTTAAAGGCAAGATATTAAGCTCCAGCTTCAGCATCTTAGCTCCACTCATATATTGGGTACTTATGTATTATATAAGATGAAGATGCCTTCATATATGGCCTTAGAGCAAAGATGAACTTTGCATGCAGACTTTAGTTTAAAAAAAACTGGGTCAAAACTATACACTCTATTGTTATGCTTGTCCATGAATGTCTCTGCTGAATTTTGTACTAATCCATCCAATAGATACTGGGTCTTTCCATGGAAAATCAGTGTGTGCCTCCCAACAACCCCCTAAGAATGTATTTATTTATTTCTATATTTGTACAATAATGTCTGCATATCAATTGAAGTGATAGAAAATTGTACCTTTAGACTATGAAAACGGACGAAGGGCGAGGTGCTCAAAGCACATAAGGGTAGTTTGAAATTTGATCCCTCAGATGTTCTTCAGTAGGAGCTAGGCACATGAATCATGACTAGAAGATGACCCTGGGATTAAATTTTAGATCAACAGGAGACCTTTCATATACACTAACTAGTTTCAAACAGTCACCTGATCACACATGGGCATAAAAAAATCTTTACCCAAAAGTCTTTTTAGACAGTTTTCATTGCTTGAAGGTCATTTTTTTATGGCTTCAAAAAAACGTTCAAAGATTTCAGTGTATGCCACTGAAACATTTATTTCATACATTTACTTTGGCAAGTGGGAACTCTTCTCATGTTTAGCTGATTTTATATGGAATAATCTGATTTCCTTGCATAGGTAAAATCTTCAACCAACTGACAGCTAAGGCAATTAGTTGGGTTCATCCACTGGAAACCATGAATGCTTATCCATATTCATTAGAATTTATCTTTTGCTGGCCATGAGCATTTCTATGGAATTTCATGGCAGTGGCAATAGTTTGATGGAGAGTCTGGACCAACTTGTGGATCAACTGGTTGACAGAAAGACACTTCTTTTCTACCAACCTATTCCATACATTACCACAAAAAATAAATAAATAAATAAATACTGATGCCAGTACCAAAAGTTACCATCAGCACACCAGAACAAAATTACAGTGCTGAAAGCTGGAACTATTAATGCCAGGGGCTTATGAGGAGTCACCAAAAGGAAAATTAACTGATGATTGCAGATGTAGCCCACAGATTACATCCATTCCATTTCCCTTCCCAAAACATTTACCTCAAATGTGCTAAGTAACACTGTGGATTGTTCCCTTCCTCATACCTGTGCTTGTTTCTCAAATGGCACCAAGACAAAGATGATTCCCCACCTGTAATGGCACCAGCACCTCATAGGTGAAAAGGAGGTAAAGGCTGCCATCCATTCATAATTTAAAAAGAATAAGGTGACAGATCCTTTTAATATCCCTTTAATACCTGTATCCTTTGAAAATAATAATGAAATACTGCATGTACGTCATCCCGCTTCACAAAAATCCACAACACAGCAACAGGTCAGTGCAGACAATGAATTCAGTTAAATATTAACATCATTCATTTACATGAAAAACTCCAAATGCCACTTCAAAAGACAACAGCAACACCATTTGGGGAAGCTGCAGGCAGTATTCAGAGAACCTGGATATAACTGGAGGGAACAAACTGTGTGAGCCTGAAGTCAGCTGCCTTTTTCTACTGATGGCAGGAAACCAGGGACCTTCACTGAGAACTTATTGTGCTCAAGCATGAACTCCCTACTATCATAAATAAGATACCACTGTTAAGAATACACCACTTCAATCGTTGTGAGAACTACTGTGGAGCAGGGAAATTATTTTACTGCTATTGTTAAATAATCATCATTATTACCATTGCATTAATAATATAATCTGCAGTATGATCATTGCTTTGACAATGTAACAGATAGCTTTAAGATGGCCTTAAGATGTTTATGATGATGTTAATTTTGTATTTCAGATGCAGTTATAACTATTGTGTACACAATGCATATCTGTGCTTATTTGAGTTGATGTTCAGGTTCATTAATGGTCTTAAGCTTCATCTAGTGAGAGTGTCTAGATGATCCATGCCGAGGGAAAACTAGAACATAGAAGGAATTGCAGTACATGCTTACACAACAGTTCATTTTAATATCTTTTATATGTTCATATTCTTGTATTAAGCTTTTAGTAGGGGTTCTTGATTAAAACATTTATTTAGTAGAGGACACATACATAGTTTCAGTTGTTACATATCAGAGTGGCTTCTGTCTCTCTGTCTGGTTAGAGGTTAGGAGCTAGTCGTGAGGTGAAACAGGGTGCAATTGTGGTTAGCACACAGACACACACACACACACTCAGTTAGAGAATCATTTATAGGTGAAAGTTTAATCATGTTTTGCTTGGGGTTGCAAAAAGAGCAGTTTGTCGCCGAACTGCTGCTGAGGTGTCAAGATGACAAGCGAGCATCCGGCAGTGACAGGATGCACCTGTTATGAAGATGGAAGACGATGTTCTTTTTAAATTGTGTTAAAAGGTCATTGTGGTTTTGATTTGACGTACGTATATATCCTGTCTGTGACGTATGAAGGGGCGTCAGTAAATCAAACCCTGATGCTTTAAAAATCTGTGTATGCTCTGATTAAGTCGAAGATTAATTCCTGTCTGTGTACAGATTATTCTTCCCACACGTGTGTAGTCATTAAAATCATTGTTTGACCAAGACCTTCTGGACCAAGGGTGGTTTGTACTCTCCCTCCTCAATTTTGAACCTTAACACTACGAAAAGAACTTGGCGTGTCAAGGAAAGAAACAATGTTGAAAGTGTTATATTATTGCCATCATCTAAGCAATTACTCTATGAAATACTATAGACTCAAAAGGGCATATCAGCAGCATTCCTTTCTTACTGCGTTAAATCAAAAGGCACACCAGACCCCTGCAGTACTGAGGAATTTACGAACAGTATTAAAGTCTGAGGTAAAGCTAAATTCAGGGACAACACTTTTCTTTGGGCTTGTGCTTCTAGCCAATTTAGGGAAGTCACAAACTTTTTTGTGTCCATTATTTATTAACCAGAGTGTTTTCATTTAATCAAAAAGATACGATCAAATGAGAAATAGTCTGGAGGTACACAGTGCTTGTGCAGTACTCTGTTTAGCTCTGTTTAGCAAAGACCTTGGGGCACTTTAATTGCACAAACACTTGTTTCATGCTGGTCTTCAGAAAGTGGTGAAAGGTTGCTGCTGAAAATTACTATTGAAGCCAAAGTGAGCCTGGTACCATGGAAAATATTACATGGCTTGTAGCATGATGTTGACGCCTGCTGCTGCTACAGGGATCATAAAGAAAAACACAGTGTCTCGCCTGGCGATGCTGGCAGGACGCCTTGTTCACATGGGAAAGCCCATAATGCACCAACTGTGTACTAGCCTACTCCTCATTTGTCCTGCCTCTTTGAGCTTGTTTTCTACATTTACCATAAAAGGCAAGGACCGCTTATGAAATAGTCAGACTATGGGAAATATCCTACATTTTTGTAATAGTATGTTTTTTAGCCATGACATTTGAGCACATTTTTTCCAGTATTATGCTTATATAGTGTTACAGTCCATAACTTTAGAGATGATGTTTGATCCCCTGACTTTAGTGTTTTATTTTTCCCCTTCTAGCAAGGCTAGAAAGAGAAGTAAAGACATGCATATAGTTGTGCAATCCACCCTATTCATAGCAAACATGGCAGATTAAATAGTAAAAACTAATCTCAGCATAATACAAATGAAGTTTCTAAACTGACTGAAGAATTTAAATCATCACGTGTCTAAAGAGCAAAAACCTAAAGGCATGGTTGCATGGCTGTTAAATTAGATAGTTTCAGCTAAACTGAGCCGATGTGTTTATATTGTATATCAGTGTGTCCACAGCTATGTGCACTGTGTGTGTATATAGAGTCATGTGTATCTTTATTCATTGCTCTGCTCATACAAAAATGCTGGTTGCATTATTACTCACAATGTAAATAATCTATGTGTACTGTTTCAGTTGGTGAATTTATGCATACATGTGTTTACACATTGTATATTGGTGTTTCTGTCCCAGCATGCAGATGTAAAATCACAGTTTATTACTTGGCTATAACCTGATTATGACAGGAATCAAGTAAATAAATGTCACGATCCTGGGTCTTATTACCCAGTGTTTTGAGTTTTAGTTATTTTGATGTTTATAGTATATGGTTACGCTCATTAGTTTTTCTAGTTCATTTGTTATTAGATTCCCCTTGTGTCTTCCAACCCCTGTTAAGTCTCCCTTGCCCTTCATGTCTGTGTCTTATGTTGTCAAGTTCAGGTTGTCATGTCTGCATCTCATTATGTTTCCTGTTTTATTTTGAAGGGGTCCTGTGTTCTGTAACAGTCACAATGGTGTGGTGTGTCTTTAAGACAACCCAAGTCGAGGGTTAATGTTGTCATCAGTATGCGCCACTGCCCTCTCTGTGATTGTGTGGACATGTGCTTGCACGCTAGTGCATGAGGAGGGACGGATTTCATATTTTACCTCTCCAGACACCTTTGTTTGCAATGTTATGGGTTGTACAAACACTGTGCGCTATGTTTGTTAAGCTGCAGCCGTTCAACTGGGCTTATATGGTTGATGAAGAGAAGGTATATTAAAGAACACGCTGTGGAATTCCCAATGCCAGTGTGAGTGTGTATTCTTTCGACTATCCTGCTAAGTGTTTTTACCCCCTCCTCTCAACCACTAAACACAACCCGACGTTACAGTTCCTATGTTCAATGTTTTTAGTTTTACTCTCCCCTTGTGAATTCATTATGTTCATGTGTGTCAGCTGTTTCCCCATGTGTTTCCATTTCCCTCATTATTATGTCCGTGCTGCTGGGTCTTCTTCTTCTTTTCTCCCAGTATCCAAAGGAGTTCCGCAGGGCTCCATATTAGGGCCATTGCTATTTTCTCTTTACATAAACAACCTTTGTGATAATTTGTCAAATGCAGCATTTCATCTTTATGCAGATGATACAATTATTTATTGTTCATCCCCTTCAGTAGCACAAACCCTGCAATTTCTGCAGTCTGCCTTTGATGTCGTTCAGTCCCATTTAATTCAACTTAAGTTGGTGTTATATCCAGAGAAATCCAAGTTCATGTTATTCTCAAATGGCAAAGAGTTGTTAGCTACGTCTCCTAAGATTAAAACAATTCAAGGATCTGAAATTGAAATGGTCACATCTTACAAGTATCTAGGGATCATTATAGATCAGAATTTGTCATTTAAGACTCACATTCAAAGGCTTGTGTCGAAGTTAAAACTAAAACTAGGTTACTTTTTTAGAAACCAATCCTGTTTCTCCCTCCAAGTGAGAAAACATTTGATTCGTGCAACCTTTTTACCTTTATTAGATTATGGTGACCTGCTTTTTATGAATGCACCTGCCCACTACCTAAAGAGGTTGGATACTGTGTACCATTGTGCTTTACGTTTTATTACTGGCTATGGAAATCATGTACATCATTGTTCTTTGTATGCTGCTGCTAAATGTCTATCTTTGCATATTCGTAGACTCTCCCATTGGTTGATCTTTATCTATAAATCTCTCCTTGGGCTGGTTCCATCTTATTTATGTGTTTATATGTGTAAAAACCACAACCAATACAACCTTCGTTCGAACAAAATCATACAATTGATTGTCCCAAAAATCAGAACAGAATTGGGGAAAAGGGCTTTTAAATACGCTGCCCCTGCTTCCTGGAATAATCTGCAGAAGGAACTGAAATTATCAGAATTGGTTACCTTGGGAGAGTTTAAGTCTGTCTTAAAGGAACGAGAGAACAGCTCTTTTACTCAGTGTGATTGTTTTTAATGTACTCTTAATTTGATCTGTTATTGTATATTTTACACGTTTGTATGGAATATTGTATTTGTTTTAAATGTTATATACCTATGTGGTATGTGACTTTTGTTGCCATGATGCCAGGTCTCTCTTGGAAATGAGATTTTTAATCTCAATGAGATTTTTACCTGGATAAATAAAGGATTAATAATATATCCTCCTGTGTGTACTTAGTCCGTGTGTCTTCAGTCATTATTTGTCAGGTCGTCTGCTCATCCACGTCACAACTTCAGGTATCCATTTCAGTTCACCATGCTTAAGGTTTTTTCATGTTTAGTTTTAGGTCACCCAGTTTAGGTTATTATTTAGTTTCACCTCTGCCCTTTGTTTGTACCTTGTTTCCTAGCTTCAATAAACGGCTAGTTTTTTTTGTTAAATCCACATCACGTTCAGTTTTTGGTCTGCGTTTGAGTCCTCTCTTGCAAACGCATACAGTCTGCCTCAGCCAGACTGTATGCGACCTGACCATATTATGGACTCAGCAGACCGCGAGCTCAACGAGCGAGCTCCGCTGGAAGCCGTGGCGTGCTCCCGACTACGAGCGCATTTTCCGTGGGACTCGGCTGGTTCTCGGAGGTCCCAAGAGCTGCCGAAAGTCCCCACCTGTTGCTCCGCCTGCATCCAAGTCTTGCCCGCTTCAAGTGGGAGTCCTCCGTGTGGCTTCAGGTGCTCACGCTCCAGCCTCAGTGTCACCGTTCTGTGCACCAGAGACTCAGTTGCTCGCTCCGCCAGCTTCCTCTGTTCAAAGGAAGCGGCGCACCCGCCGCCATACACTGGACATTGCTGAGCAACTCACAGTGGTGAGTGACAATGACTTTTATTCTCACGTCCCATCTGACGTTAAAAGTAATAAACTCACATCATCATTTCATTCATTTTTGATAAGTCTGTTTTTGTTGACCCGGTACATTTTAACCCTGAGCCTGCCCATTCTAAGACTGTTTTTTCTGAGCCCGCTGCTTTGCCTCCTTGTGTTCCTGCTCCCAGGGCAGCTCGGGCCCAGCGTACCCCTGCACCCATATCAGTTCCTTGGGTGAGGGAGGCTCGGGCCCAGTTGGTCCCTGCTCTGGTTTCCAGGCCGGCTGAGGCTCTGTCAGTTTCTGCACCCATACCAGCTCCTCGGGTGAGAACAGCTGCCCAGCCGTTGCCGGTGCCTGTCCCAGCTTCCAGGGTGAGCGGGGGCTGTGAACCAGTCCATCCCTGCACCCATGCCGGTCCCCAGGGTGAGGCCAGCCAGGATACAGCCCGTCTCCGCACCCGTACCTACTCCTCGGGTGGGAGCAGCTTGTGTCCGGCAGGTGCCTGCACCCGTTCTTGTTTCTGCTGAAGGCTCAGGCAAGCCTGCCCAGCAGTTCTCCCTGTGTTCCAGAGGCTCAGGAGAGTTAAGTCCACAACCATCATCACCACCATCGCTTCTGCATGCATTTCAGTCTATAGCTCAGTCATTAGCTCTGTTAGCAGCCCAGTCAATAGTTCAATTTTCTGTGTTACTGTTAGCTCAGCCCTTAGCCCACTGGGCAGCTCAGCCATCTCCCCAGTGTTCAGCTCAGTCGTCTGCTCCACCACCTGCTCAGCCTTCTGTTCAGCAAGTGGTCTCTGCACCTACTGGTCCTGCATCTGCTCCAGCTGGGGGGCCCGAGGAGCCCGTCCAGCCTCATGCCACTTCATCTTCAGCTTCTGCTTCGCCTGGTCCAGCTTCAGCTTCCGCGGCTGCCTTGCCTTGTCCAGCTTCAGCTTCCGCGGCTGCCTCGCCTGGTCCTGCTTCTGCCCAATCCACATTCTGCACCTCGGAATCGCCGGCCACCAGCTGGACATCATCGCCGTCCGCAAGGTCGGCTCCCAGAACGGTTTCCCATTCATTCAACTATTTTTTTTTCCTTCTTTTGCCACAAATGTTGATATAGACATCCTGTTCTATTGTCGACCCCAGAGGCTTTGCACATTAATGAAACAAAAGTGATAGGCAAATTCCATTTGCCTATCTCTAAGCACATTCCACAATTAACTCAATTCACTAATTTCTCCCAACAAGTCCCTTGGTGTTGTAAAAATCCACTAGCATCTCTGCTGAACTCTGCCCAGCCCTGGAAATGCAATTAGCGTTCACACCGTTTCTTTGAAACATACCTTGCTATCTATGTCTCACACTGCTGGCTTTAAGTATACTATTAGTCTAAATAAATAAATAAAAAACTGTATGAGAAGACTTCCTTCTGCAGCTTCCATTGCTCTCAGCATCTGTTGCATATATGATAGCAAGTCAGAACACTAAGCAGGCTGCTGCTGGGAAAATGATGATGTCAGGTCCACAGTGTGGATTTTTTGTCTGTCAGACCATTTGTGGAAAACTGCATATATTCATATAAAGCTTTTTGCAGTTCAATACATGAAATATTATAACTGCATTGAGTTTTGCTCACTAGGGGGCACTCTCCTTTGGTTTGTGCCAAGCGCTGAATGATATGTCTACAGCTGTGTGAAGTATTTTCTTTGTTTTTCTCATAGTCACCACACCTATGTTCCAAATCAAATTTTAATATTAGACAAAGATAACCAAATTAATTCAAATACCATTTTTAAATGTGTCTTTGTTAAATGTGTTATTTATGAAAAAAGGATATCTAAACCTACCTGAAATAGTAATTGCACCTCCTTATTAAATCCATCTAAAAAGCCGTGTTCAGTTTCACTATAGCTGCACACAGGCTGGATTACTGCCAGACCTGTTAAATCAAGAATATCATCTGAAATCAAAAATCATTTAAATAAAACCTGTCAGACTAAATAAAATGGACTAAAATATTTCAGAAAACAAGAAAGCACCACTTTATACCAAAGAAAGAGGAACAAAGTCTCTGACATCTATCAGTTTGGAAAGGTTTACAAAGTCATTTCTAAGGCTTTGAGACTCCAGCCAAACATGCTGAGATCCACACATGGAGAGAACTCGTATAATAGTGAAACTTCCCAGGAGTAGCCAACCAGCCAAAAAGTCATCAGATAGTGCATCAGTGACTCATTCAGCTATTATGGACCTAAATGCAAGACTCTTGAGACAAAAATAAACTTTAAACAATGTTTTAATATTTCTTGGATAAATCAAAAACCACATGTCCAAAATCCAAAAGATAACAGGGAACCAAGTCAACAAATGCAGAGAAAGCAGAGCAAGCCAAACACACAGCAATATGGCTGATGTGATGGGGACAAAGGACACTGAGACAGTATAGGTAGGGTTAAGAGGTAATGAGGGAAGAGGGAAAAAGTGGGGAACATGCTGAAGATAATCAGCATAATACGAAAGGAGAGAAGTTACACTCATCATAATACATAAGGAACAACAGTCAAATAAATAAATCAGGGAGCAGAATAGAGCTGAAAAAATGAAGAAGACTAACTTGACACAGGGGGACATTGAAAGAAAAAAACAGCACAGAAACAAGACTGATGGAAGGAACAGAGAGGGAACAGGATGGAAATACAAAAAGGGAAACTGCTGTAATTATAATTCTAAAGTCATTCCTGGGTCCAAGACCCAGGGACCATGACAGTCACAAAAGAACCCAGAGCAACATTCAAAGAACTGCAGGCCTCACTTACTTCAGTTAAGATCAGAGTTCATGATTCAACAATAAGGCAAAAAGAAACAGACGACAAAAATGGCATCCACGGGAGAGTTCAAAGGAGAAAACCATCGTTGACCAAAAAGAACAAGCTCTTCCACCTCTGAAAAAGAAAAAAAAATTTGGTGTTTCTTAGGTCTCATCAAAGTCCAGACTTAAATCCGATTGACATGCTTTGGCATGACTTTAAACAGGTCATTTTCACTCGAAAACCCTCCAATGTGCAGCTGTTCAATTTTGCAAAGAAGATTTGGCCAGAGCTCCTCCACAGTAATGCGAAAGACGCTTGAATACATTTCATGTTGCGAAAGATAGCACAACCACATAGGGTCGGGCAGGTCTGGACAGGTTTTTTTTCCAAACAAAAATGAAATCGTCATTTAAAAATTCTATTTTGTATTTATTTCAGTTATGTTTGTCTAAAATAAAACTGTGTTTGATGATCTGAAACATGTCAATGTGATAAATGTGCAAAAAACAAACGAAAAATCAGGAAGTGGGCAAATACTTTTTCATAGCACTGTAGCTGTTTAGCTGCCAGATGTTCCACTCTGTTATCACAGTTAATTGCTAACTTTGTCTGCCTGATGTTTGGATCTGAGGCAGTAGAAAATAGTGTTCTTGGCCCGCTTGTTAAAAACAGTTGCTGAACCAAACAGTACATGTCTTAAAAACCGAAGCAAATAACTTAAATGTGTTGAAAAGTAGTTTTTTTTCTTCTCTTTTTGAATGAATGAGGCTCCTGTGAGCAGTATTTAAATTACCCATAAACTCATTATTTCCACTAGTTCAAACTAATTATAATATGAATAAGCATGTGAGGGCTTAACATCAGTTGCAGCCAGTTTTGTATTCATAAAACAACCTTATGTGTGTGAGTGAGATTTTTGGGGGCAAGTAAAGACAGTTGACTTTAAAATATCCGCCCTGTAAAGTTTACAGTGGCATATCTTTTAGATTCACAGACGAACACTGGAAAATGAATCCATGAATCGGGGAGGAGCTGGATATGAGTGTGAATAATCGTACACACAGGAATTTTCGTTAACAGTGACTTTAGTTTTCAACAGGCAACAGCTTCATAACAGAGATTACAACCTGGGCCTTTTACAAAATAAAATAAAAGTAAAATGCATTGTCCTCAATTATTTAAACTGTCCCTTTAAAAGGTATTTTGTTAGGTTGCAAACTTATCTTTCAGTTGTTCCTCAGAGTTTTATAGAGTCAAGGGTCAGTCAAGTCAAAACACAGATCAGGTGAGGGAATGATCTTTAATCATCTGTCAGTCAGCAACTCATAAGTCTAGAGAACTTTCACGCGTGGTGTATTTATACTCTTTTTGTCTGTCGACTGTTGCCAGTCGGGATGACCTACCAGAAACCAGATCAATCTTTGGCCGTCTGACTGGTTGTGCAGATCTGGATCAATTGGAATCACTGGTCTTTCCTCGTGGAGCTCAAAGCTCAATAAAAGACCTGACCGAGACACGTGGAACACCATTAACTTAGCTGCCACCTCAGCTCTGCCCAACATTCATCTCACTACTGAGATATTAGCCAATAACTTTTGAAACACTTTAAAAACAACTTTTATGAAGCTTTGCTTCAGTAACCGAGGCAGTTTCTGCTGCTAATCAAGATAGCTCTGGGTTTTCTCTTTTTCATTGAGTAACTGGTAACAATACGCCATGTTAACGCACAACTTCCTGTGGATCTTCAAAATAAAAGCTCCTGCCAGGCACAGCAGGAAGTGTAGAACTAAAACACATTTTTTTCACATCACCACTTCTTGCAACAATAAAGTAAAACAAACAAAAGAATGATTCTGTAACTAAACAATCACTTACAAAGCTTGAGCAGTATAAATAATGCAGATTTTTGACACTAAAGAAGAAACCAGATTCTCATCTGATGTGTGGTTTCAGGTCTGGGAAAGTTTCATTAGTAACTGAACAGATCTCATAAGAATTAAAAACAATTTACTTAAATTTTCTGTAAATTTCTTAAATGTCATTAAAGTGCCGTTAGGGTGAACTTTGTAAAATGCTCTCAAAACTAAATATTATCCACCTTTTCCAAACTTAATATATAATTTCCTTTTAATTTTTACATCCTGCAAACTTGTATATACCCATTATTACTTTGCTGGTTATATTAAAAGTTTGAGGGGTTCTGTAAATAGTGACTGCCATGTCTTTTTCTCATTACAAAAAAAAAAAAAGATTCATCCAGGATGCTGGTGTTCAGCCAGCGAAGTTGCATTCAAGCAGCAAACTGGATGAACAATTAGGCCCACTAATCTCATGAGGGCAAGCCTTTACCTTCCTATGAATAATTTAGCATTTAACCAACTGAAACTGATAACAACAAAATGTATTTCTCTCTGCCAAGCAGAGGCTGGCGCCGTGTGTGTTTGCATTCCCCTGGCAGTAAAAGGAGTGAGTTTTTTCCTACAAATGCAATCACTTTAAATGTCTAAAGGTGGCGAATGTGGGAGAACATCAGCTGTGAGAGGGTGCTATGAGCACTACGGTGCAGAAATGGCTCTCCAAGATGTCTGTCTGCCTGAAGATGAGGAACCTGACCTTTAAAGTAAAGGAGTTCAGTATTTCTTCCTTAGCGAGAAATCTCCAGACAGGAGCTGAATACAACAAATATCCAGCTCATAGCAAAAACGACTGACCAGAGAGTAAATGTTTTATCCGTGACAGGGCAGCAAATAATCTTTTCTTTTTAAACAAGCTTGAGATTCCTTTTCCAACAGAAAAAAACCATACCAGTTTGTAGACTAGCTAAACTTCAACAACTGCAGAGATAAAAAAAAAAAAAAAATGAAACAACAAGAACAAGAAGAAACACTTTTCTGATTGATGTCTAAAGAGCGTCTGGAGCTCTTGAGTCATTCTAAACTTTGAAAAATAAAACTTCAAGTTGACATTTCATGGCAGGAACACAGGATTTGTCAACACAAGTCATAGTCAACATCTGATAGACCTGCATGACATATAAAATAAGTAGTCAGAAAGAGAGCTTAAGAAAAACTTTTCTTCCCAAAAAACTGCCTTGGGCCTTTCATTGTTTACACTTTTCAGATCTTCACACAAAGCACCTTGACACTTTAAAGACATGCAGCCTAAGATCAAGTGTGTTTTCATATATAGTGGCACCTGTGCAGTCATACAATATCGCTTGAGCAAATGCAGATGTTAATATCTTGTCTTAAAAGTGTAGCAAGAACCAGCCTATCAAAGGGTCCAGTTTGGCCCCCCTCTACAAATAGTTTGAACCGCAGTCAAATATTTTCAACTTGTCAATAAAGGTTCAAAGTACAGAGCTGTTCCTGGTAAGATGATGCCAGAATTAGTATGCAGGAGTGAAAAAGTACAAGATGCTTTTCTAGATTAAAGATATAAAGATATTTAAGAGTGAAATAGTCAAATTGTCAGAGTCGCCACTGAAAGCATGAGGCAATACCTGGACCCTACAGACAGGTAGGGTAGTCCAACTCCTCCAGGATGGCACAGCAATACATACTATGCCAGAAGGTTTGCTGTGTATCCCAACACAGTCTCAAGAGATTACAGCAGACATGCAGCTACTCTAGAAGAGCTGGACAGTGCCATAGATGGTTCTTAACCCATCAGTAGGACTAGTATCTCCTCCTTTGTGCAAGGAGAAACAGGATGAGCACTGGCGGGACACTAGTGTGAATGTTTCTGACCAAACAATCAGACACAGACTTGCCTCAGACTGAAACTGAGGGTCCCGATGTCCTCTAGTGGGTCCTGTGTTTACTGCTCGGCACCATAGAATACCACGATTGGGAGGTCCACCACTGGTGCCTTGTGCTTTTAACAAATGAGAGCAGGTTTACCCTGAGCACATGTGACAGATATGAATGGGTCTCAGGAAGCTGTGAAGAATATTATACTGCCTGTAGCATTGTTCAGCATGACCAGTTTGGTGGTGGTTTAGTGATGGTCTGGGGAGGCATGTCTATGGAGGAACACATAGACCTCTGTAGGCTAGGCAACAGCACCCTGAATACCATTGGATATCAGGATAAAAATTGCTGAATCCACTGTCACACCCTATGCTGCTGCAGGGGGCCCTGGGTTCCTCCTGCGCCATAACAAAGCTTGGCCCCCTGTGTTAAGAGTATGCAAGCAGTTGTTGGAGAATGAAGAAATTGATACCATTAACTGGGCCCCATACTCACCTGATCTAATTCCATCTCTGGGACATTATGATTGAGTCCAACCAAGGATCAGGATGAACCATATACTGTCCAGAAGCTCAGCGGTGCCCTGGTACAGATCTGGGAGGAGATCCCCTTGTCCTGTTAGAAGCATGCCTCAACACTGTCAGGTAGGTGGGGGCTATACAAACTGCTGAGTCTCATTTTGAGTTGGTCATTTTCATCTCTGTCTAATAATGTGGCATCCGTTAGCAGTGTTGGTCAACTTACTTGAAAAAAGTAATTATTTACTAATTACTGATTACTTCTCCAAGAAAGCAATACTGTTACTTTACTGATTACTTATTTTCAAAAGCAATTAGTTACTTTATTACTTAGTTACTTTTTAAAAACATGACACACAACCTGAACACGTTATAAAGCAATAGACCTTTCAGCCCAATTGGACTTTTATTGTATAATCCATCATATAAAATGTAATCAAATGAAAAAGTCTCTTTTAAAAATAGTTTTATTTGTTTTAATCTTTTAACTTTATGCACATTACATCAAGCAAAAATTAAATCCTATGCAACAGTCTTTAAGTGGAAGAAATTTGTTTAACATGTAAATCTATTTTCTGCATATTCCAGCATATTAAATAAAATATTTTTTTGTGTTTGCACTCACTCTTTCAAAAAGAGGCAAGTAAAACACAGCAAAAATAAATAAAATCAAAGATTCTGTGATTCTTAAATCTATTTTCATCTGTTTAGCAGGAGTGGGGTGGGTGGAGGTTAGGGTGCCACGGACATCGCACGCTCGTACGTCATTGTCATGAGACACTCTCAAAAACAAAATCACAGTTTAGTAACACAGTAACGCCATAACGCTGTGTGCTTACAGGAAAGTAACAGTAATCTAATTACTTTTTTGCAATAGTAATCTCTTACTTTTATCTTTACCTGAAAAAAGTAATCGGATAACAGTAACGCATTCCAAGTAACAGTTACAGCCCATATCTGTCCGTTAGTTCCTAACACATTACCCAGTCCATATAAGGATAAATATCTGCCATGTTTATTTGTTTTGTTTTTTTCCTGATTTGTTTTCAAAGTGTTCCTTTATCTCTTTTTGAGCAGTGTATATGATCCATAAACCAAACTGAGTTTGACAATCCTGGTTTAGACGTGTTAAGAAGGTTTTTCAGGAGGGGCCCATATGTTTGTTGCTTTTTTTCACTCAATCATTCAGCCAACATTTTCCAAACACTGTCTGAAACCCTGACTTTGTCAGAAGTTACATGAATATTTATTTATTTATATGCTTTATTATTTTTGCTTTGGTTGAGTCCTTCATTGATTCCCTTATTGATTGTTGATTCGTTTCCTGTATGAAAAAGCTGGAACAAGTTTTCAGCTTTAAAGTAGCTGTTTTATTGTGTTTGTGCCTGAACATAGTGTAGAAACACAGCATTAAATGCTTTCATGTGGCTCAGCTGTGCAAAAGCTCCGAAAGTTCAGTGTAACTGTTATCCACTGAGCAGCTAGAAGGATGGACTGGCCAGGTCTCAGCTGGAACGTTTTCTCGTTTGCATCCCATTATTACAGACAGGTACACACAGCAAATACTTCAGTTTAATTCAACAGTTTCTACACAGAGAATGAGGTAAAGTGATATTGAAGGTCCTGATGGCATCAGCCTTTCTCTTCATCTCTCCCCTGACTGTGTGAATGTATGTGTCAATGAAAACTTATCAGACTCTTTCAGTGGTGGGTGCTGTCTAACCCAGGGCAGGCACACTTGTCTTCCATCTCAAATCAAGGCAGTATTTATACTCAGTCTACATTTGCTTTGTACTTACATGTCTGTCTCCGCCAAGGAAACCTGTTGAAGAGCCTGCAGAAAATACTTTCTTTCTAACCTCCCTGACCCACTCTCATCCTGCCCACAATAACTACTTGCCTGCTCGGAGCATTGGTGCTCAGACTGGCAGAAAAAGAGGAGAAGCTCTGTTTCTCCTCCCAAATAAAGTTATCTGAATATAGCCCCCTGCCCCTGCCCCAGAGACAAGCTGTTCGGACTGCTCAAGTTGCCTTTCCTAGTACGACTCCTGCCTGTGAATGAAATAAGAGACTAATCCAAAGATACTTGCCTGATCAAAATTTCTGTTACCTGCCTGTGATGTCCACTGCTGCATAAGCAATGTAAAAATAAAATGCCCAAAGCTCTTGCAATATTATATAAAATAAACATATCTAAATTTCATTTATAATCATGCATTAAGCTTATGGATCCTATATTGTTCCTTAATAGTTCAAATGAGATATGATTATCATTGTTTATGAAAAATGTTTGTTTACATTCTTTTATTGTTGTCATTCTTTTGTAAAATAACATTTTAATACTTAATAATGGTCTGCTCTGTTTTCATGAAGATTCTGTTTATGAAAACTACTTTTCGACTGTGTCCTGCATTTTGTGTACTACAGCAAAATCTTGACATTGAACTGTTTTGTATTATACTGAGAGATGCTTGTACCAGAAGAGGCTTTATAGCTGGACTCAGTGTCCATGCATTTCATCTGGGTTTGTGTAGGTGAAAAAACCTTTCCATTTTCAGTGTTGTTTAGCTGATTCTCTAGTCATTCCATTAAAGCACATAATTTGTGTCAGCAATGGTCTTTTGAAAGGAAAATTCACTTCTAGTCACATTTTTCCATAACGTTTGCACAGGAAAATCTGCCTCTAACCACGTCTATCTATCTTTAATACTTTAGATGGGTTTTGTATTCCTAAAGACACTCTTTTAACATTTATATATTAAACCCACAGATGGCATCAACACCTCTGCTGAGTGAAACTAATTTTTTGAGAAGATCTGAAACAACTGCAAGCCTAGTTTCATTATTAAAACATGTTGTGCTGTGCTCAGCAAATTTGAAGCTCATTTTAAGCCTGTGCAGAGCCCTGATTTAGTAAAACGAAGTTTGTCATCACACAACCATTAAATAGCTTTATGGTCAATCAAAGTTTTTTAACAGCAGGTTGCAATATTCATCTACTGATTGTTAGGTTCCACATGCAACACAATCTCACAGCAGTACGTGAAATGCTCACAAAATTGAATCTATTATTCATTTCCCACGATACAACCCCTAACTTTTTCTTTTCTTTTTTTTTTACAGGAATATGGGTTATTTATCAGCATGGCCTCTGCTGATCTGTTGCATTGTGTCCTTCAACACAGAGGTTTTGAGGATGGAAAAAGTCCATGTTTGGATGCTGAAGGAATGGCAGAGGCCAAAGTCATTGTTTAAGCCCTACAGCAGAACCGTTACTTTTTCACTTAAGTTTTGTTTCAAGTCCATTTTCTTCATTTTAATTTGATGCTCGGTTATATTTAGGCACCTAAACTAATCAGACTGAAGTAAAGTGGGTTTCACTTTGTTCAAGGCTCTGTTTTCTTGGTTAGCTGGGTCTGCACTCGGTGAGCACTCAAAAATATACAGTAACAGGATCATGAAGTATTCTCTTGTAGAATGATGGTCAACTTTGTGTACACAATAAAAGAGACTGAATTTGTGGGACTAATTGACCAGCACTTACGGCATGAGACCAGGTTACGATGTAAATGTTGAGGTGTCCTTTGAAAAAGAGATTTTCAATCTTTTACTTGGACAAATAGTGTAAATAACTGCAGAGCCAAAGAACAGTTAAATCTCTGGAGCTCAACACATTGTAGCTGCTAAAACCACACTCTCTGTTTTTAATTTGGATAACACTAAATGACTAATAAAAGAAGAAGTTCTCATTTTTAAGGCTTTCAACTGCTGTTGTTTTTGGATGAGCTCAATCAGCACAGACCCCACTAATTCCAAACAACAAATCACTTGTTGTCATTGAGCAAGGAACAAGCCATGGAGGTCAGTCTAAGGACAGTGTAAAAAAAACAAAAACAAATGTGTGCTGAAAGCTGCAACGAGCCCATACGCAAGAAAGATCCATACACTAGATCAATACACACAGTGGCAACAGACATATGAGACAACTCTGTCATGTGAAGATGAATGCATCATCCCAGCATTCAGGACAGGATTGTGAAAAAAAAATCTCTAAGTGAACAGAGCTGCCTATGCCCTCAACAACATCTGAGACACCTACGGTCAAGCTGCTCAGCCATTGGAGAATCCATAAATAACTCAACCCGAAACAATAATCTGAGAGAAGAAATAGCCTATTTGTCATCCTTGAGGTATTATTGATGCACTGGACCTCTCCTGCCCCCACTAAGGATTCTGCCTCACTACATCTAGTATATCTCTGCAAAGCAAAAGACAAGCACCACCAGGATCAAGCCGGTCCCTTCAGTCTCTGGAGAACCAGAAATCCATCATCTTCTCACTGGCAAAAGTCCTTCACAAATGTTTCAGGCAGCTATAAGAAAAACAAAGTATGCAGACACCTTTATCAAACTTTTGTAAGCTTTTGGCCCGGGGGGGGGGGGGGTCCGCTTCGCCTCTCGGTATAAATTAATGCCGATTTAAACAAACAGAAATTCAAATGTGGACTCGTCACTTCATGAAACCTGTTGCCACTGATGTTCAGTGCAGCCCTTGTGTAACTTGGTTACACAAGTCCTTTTCTCCCTGTTTTATATCCTGGGATATAAAATATAAAATGCAAGTTTTGGCTCTCTGGTAATCACCAGAGCAAGGCTATCTTATGTCTGTTGAACTCTCTTTTCTTTAGCATTTTTCTTAGATCCAGTGAAATAAATATTTAAAAAGCTCAAGACTTTTGCACAGTACTGTAGCGTTTGTACAGCAGCATAGCTATAAGCACAGCGGAATAAGACATATCAAAATAGTCTTTGTTAGGATCACTTTACTTGTTAACAGTAGAAAAATGCAGTAAAAAATAACAGAGTTATAAATCTTGCTTTCTGAAGCCTAATGAACCTTTTGAAACGACGTGTAATTAGTTTCACAGCTCAGTTAGCTCGCTTTTACCGGGCCACACGCACGTGAACGCGGTTACCTGAATAAGCGTTAAATTTAAATTGAACGGCAATTAAAAGGTGTGAGCCGCTCGGTGAGGGGGCGGGGTCTGGGAGGATCAGGTGGGGTAGTCCACTGTGACTTTATTTTTCACCAGAGAGAGCAGGAGGACAGCAGGAGGGAGAGAAGCACTTGACTTTGCTTTCCGTGCTGTCTGCGGCTGACACTGTGACAAATGACATGCTTTCAGAGAAAATTAGCTGAATTCCGGTGAGATCTGCGCACATGGATGAAGGTAAGACTTTCACCCCCTCCCTTCCTTTTTCTTGTCCATACTCCTGCTTACTGTACTTCACAAACTGAGTGGCTTCCAGTCATCAGAATGGATCATTGTGCTTGTTTGTGATTATTTTTAACCATGTGAAGGAGGCGGTTATTGTCTGGCAGGCCACATATAAGCACACTGAGAAAACTGCTTTATTTCCGTTTAGTAATGATAATCCAGGCAACCTTTTAGAGAGTTTATGTTTTCTGTGCATTTAAAATATGTAACGAAGGTTTATTATTAGAAATGAACGCAAATAAAAGGCATGCACAGGCCATATTCATTCAGAATATGTGGAATATTGAAGTGAATATTAATAATGCAAAGAAAATGATGAATGGTTGTAGCTGCATAAGGAACGTGCTTTAAAGCTTAGGAGAATTCAAAGCTTTGGTCCTCAGGGATGTATCTTCCATTAAATGATGACAAACACTAACAAAAATCACTTCTTCAGGTGGATGAAAAGGAGATGCACTCACATTATCCGCCCTGAAAGGCTGTGTATGTTCAAGACTAGTGGAATGTAATGATCGGGGACTGAATTATGAAACCCCCCCCCCAAGAGAATAAATAGCAATTTAGAAACTGACTTCAAATGTGCAGTGATTCATCACGGTAGTGCTCTCTCCTTCAGAGACCTGACACAAGCAGTTATGTTACAGTGTTTGCAGAAATGATATATGAACTCTACCGAGGCATTCACAGGCATCTGAATCAGTCATAAATTCTATTTTTCTTTTATGTGATATGGTGACCTGGAGGAAACATGTTCAAGATAAGCATTTAACATCCTTGATTTTTCTTTTCTCCCTTTTCTCAGAGCTGATGTTCTGGAGAAATATTACATTTCTTTGTTTGTTGGACATAGAACAGATCTAAAGTAATTAGATCTTTGTGCAAATGTGAGCATTTTCTCACTTCATCATAAGTGATTTTTTTCATGTGTCCTTGTGGGAGCTTGTGGTAACAAATTTTCCAAATTAAGTTCATTGAATACACTCTCATCAGTCTGCAAATCATGCACCGAAAAGCAATAAATTAGTTACAGGCAAGCAGGTTGAAAAAAGTGCATCCTTGATGATTAGTGCCTAACATAATCTAATAAGTCTGTAGGAATGTGTTTGACATGATGCAGAGATGTTTGCACTTTACAAAGTGTAGCAAACTCAATTGCTTTCACGGGACTTCATCTGCTGCATTCACAAAACAATATCAGGACAGTTAATAGTAAGTTGATATTGTCTGTGTTACCCTTGTGATAATGAGACCATCCCATGCTAGGAACTGCTGTTCTGATTTAATATACCCATGGTCAGGCTACATTAAGTCAGTTAATATGCTCACTAATATCCTATCTGTTTAAAAAACAAAACCCTAATTATAATTCCAATTCTAGGTTTAATTGGCTGACTTGTTTCCATTCGGCAAAGGCCGCCCAGCTGGAGGGGGAACAAAAAAGTTTCTTCAAGGACAACATACAATCTTTCCAGGAGCTCTGCTAATGCAATAACCTGAGTGAGCCATCTTTGGATTCAGATGTAAATTAGATTGTAATGATGTTCACTGATAGCTTTTAATCAAATCTTATCTGCAGAGAATGATGGACGTGTGCAGTCTCAGTCTTTGTTTTTGCTTGCTGCTGGACAACTGAAGGAAAATGCCCTTGGGGGCTGAGGCTGTGGTTATCGCTGTCTATTAATCTCTACAATATTTTCGTGGTTTATTAAATGGAAAAAGGATATTCGACTGGCAATAATATAAAATTGAGAGATGCAGAAAGTCCTTTTACTAGATATAATCAAATGAATATGAATGCTCCCAAAACAATGATTAAAGTATTCTTTTTCTCGTTGTTATTATTATTGATACATGCTTTACATTATCAGCTAACATCAAGACAACTGTGTGGCCTTGAGGCACACAAAACATTGTGCGTGGTTGTAGGAGTACTGCATCACATTGTAGATATTGGTAATCTTGTTTCACCTATGTAGAATTGCAACTGCTGCCTCAGGTCAATGTAAATATGTTTGACATCCTTCCATAGTAACAGTGGTCCTCGAACACTGGTGGGCTGAGGAAAACAAAACAAAAAAAAGCAATCTCTCCGTGCAGGCGCGACACCACACTGAGAAATCTTATTACAACCAAAAATGTTAAGATATGACCAAGATATGTTTTCACCACCTATCAATTCCCCCTCCGGCCACTGATGTGGAAATCCCAGCATCAAGTGTTTATTTGGGTGAATTTCGTTCCGCCTGGCAGTGGGACGTGCGGCGAGTGAAATCCTTTGATCCCGCACGAACATGTGACAAGCATGACTCTTCTCTCTGAAGGCTTTATCACGGCCACTTTCTTTTATTCTATGCTTCGCTGGTGCTTATCGCGCTCAGTGACATCCCTGATCTAAAACACGCTCACTGCGAGTGGTACTGAGCGGGACTATCGATGGCTGAAGCCTTCACTGGGGTAATATAGTGCCCTCCTCAAGGTTCAATTCTTGGCTTGTCATCTGGTAGATGAGTTAAAACCCTGATTAATGACACAAGACCTCTGAGGGAGGGACTTTAAAAAATGATCTCTGTCTTAATTTATCTTTAAGCTCTCTGAATGTTTGGCTGGATTTCTCATGATGCCACAAATGATTCCCACCCCCCAAGGATAATATTCCTGCTGTGTTGTCCTTGTGTTTGCCTCTTTCTTAATGGATGATATCTTGTTTCTTTATATTTTCTTTTCTATTATAATCCTTACCACAGTTACTTTTCAAGAACACCGCCTGTGTAAAGACATGTTTAGCTTTAATCAGTCTGACAGCTTAAATGAAGGTTAAACAAATATCAGGTATAAATAATGGGATGTTTTAATCTTACCAGTATTTTCTTGCAGAGCCAACAAAACAAGAAAACCGCACTGGGGGGGGATTTTTGTTTTGGTTTTTTTGAATGAAAAAGAAAACTGGGAATGCTGGGCTCAGGATCATGCTCTCTTTTCTCTACTGCAGCTGTAATAAAGGGAGAAGAATTTGCACACAAAGAGGCTGAAAGAGGCCATTAAATGATGTTTTTACCCTTTAATCATGGCCGGGTGATTATACTTTACAATTTTACATTTAATGTGCTCTGTCTTGCATCCTCTGTTTTGATTTGCTCCTACGCTGTCAGAGAAAGAATAGCACTTAAAGCAGTAATGAGCTCGTTTTGGGTATTTATAAAAGTCTAGGATTATGAATGTGTTGATAAATTTCCTTTATCTCTTTTCTTGTTTTAACAGGTAAAGCCTTTTCGTTATGGCAAGACATGACACCCCAAATCCATCTGTGACTGCCACTTGAGCATTTGTCATTTTTATTAAGCTTTTCCAGACTAAATATGGCAAACTGTGGCAGTGTTACTCTTCCAGCATAAGACGTTCTGCCAAGCAACCCTGGCCACATGATCACTGGAGTGCTGGCAAGAGCCACTGTACCTACAAATTAACTGGAAGAGCAGTTTATGCAGCTGTAAAAGCTTTTATCCTCTGCGCTGGGAGGAGCGGAAGACGGCAGAGGGTTGGAGCTGAAGTAATTAAAGAACAGATGTGGCATGAGTGTCATCAATTTGCAAGACACTTTACATCTTAATGCAACCAGCAGATTACAATGTTTCCTGCAGAGAACATGAGTGTTTATTCTGCAGCAGGTCTTTGTCCAAACTGCAGCTCCTCCGCCCACCCAGAGGTGGATGTAGCCAAGGCAGTCGTCCTGGGGATGGTGCTGGTGGTCTTTGTAGTGTTTGGGGTCCTCGGAAACATCTTGGTCATCCTGTCTGTGCTGTTCCACCACCACTGGCGCTCTGTGACACATTACTTCATTGCCAACCTGGCAGCAGCAGACCTGCTGCTCAGCTCTGCTGTCCTGCCCTTCTCCGCCACCTCAGAGGCTCTCGGCAGGTGGGTGTTTGGCCGGTCCTTCTGCAGCGTATGGGCCGCCCTGGATGTCCTCTGCTGCACTGCCTCTATCCTCAGCCTGTGTGTGATTTCTATTGACCGCTACCTGGCTGTCAGCTACCCCCTGCGTTACCCCGCTATAGCTACCGGACGGCGAGGCCTGACCGCGGTGGCTGCTCTCTGGGGACTCTCAGCAGCTATATCTGTTGGCCCTCTATTCGGCTGGAAAGAGCCCGACCCAGAGGACGAGACAGTGTGCCGAATTACAGAGGAGCCTGGCTACGCCTTGTTCTCAGCCTTAGGATCTTTCTATATACCACTGGTCATCATCCTGGCCATGTACTGTCGTGTATATACCGTGGCGAAGAGAGAGACCAAAACCCTGAGGAAAGGGAGGAAAGGAAAGGGGGTAGAGATGGAGGGGGTGATGCTGAGGATACACAGAGGGAACGCTGCTCAGATAGGGAAGCAGGAGGGTGACGAGGGGACCGCAATGCATAAACGCTCCTCCTTTTCCCTACCAAGGCTGCTGAAGTTCTCAAGAGAAGAAAAAGCAGCCAAGACTCTTGGCATTGTCGTTGGATGCTTTATTATGTGCTGGCTGCCTTTTTTCCTGGTTTTGCCCATCGGTAGGTACCTTCTTACCTCCTCTGCACTGAAGCTGACAAAGCCTCACTTTGTAACACTCGTGTTCTTCTTTAGGTTCAAGGCACACACCTAAGCATCTGCTATTCTCAAAGAGAAATTCATCTTTTGTTGCATACTGAAGGACATTTACTGCTGTTTTAGCTACTAAAAATGTTCCATATAGCATCAAAAAGTTGGAGAGCAGAAAATAGTTATTTATCAATATATACACAAGAGAAAACATGGTATTTTGAAATGAAAAAAATACACAAATATTTATATAATATTATCACGGCATTTTCAACCTCACTGAAGTTTAAAAATGCAGATGAGTTGAAATTGTCTTTGTAAAACAAGTTTTGTATGGATGTACCTGTGTCAGATGGCTGGGTGGTGAAAACACAAAGAAAGAGCCTTGAAAATGTTCAACAGTCTGTGTTCTTTTTCTTTGCTGCTAAAGGTTTTAGTACAACAAAGAAAAAAGAAATCAGACTAAAGATAAAATAATCGAACTGGAGAAAACTTCATTACAGCAGTGGTTATGCTAAATGGGGATGCACACCATTTAGTATTTGGGTACAGCCACTGCAGCATGCGGCTTCATAACCCCTCCCACTTCAATAAATAACACTTTAGCAGTATCCACCTATTACCCAGAAGATAGTTAACCCTAGAATAGACTAGTAAATGTAGCAATAGAATGAAACCTACTCCTATATGCCACACTTGTAACGTTGGTTTAAGGCAGGTTTAAAGAAGAGGAAAAATATAGTATAACTTGTTTTGGAGAATCTAAAGTCTGCTTATCATTAATTATTTTTGGAATTAATTTGCTTGTAATAGAGTTACACCTCAGTTCCCTTAGTCTGACAGTAAGTGCATTACTTTTTTTTTTTTGTTTGTTTGATTGGCAGGTTTCTTGGAATATTTTGATTGCAAAGATAATGAAAAACTTGACATTTCCAAGCAGGAGACTTAATGTGATTCAAACAATGTTGATTTTTTTTTTCCTTTTAGAAGACTATAACTGTAATTTTAGCATTTTCACAGAAGCCCCATTGAATGGAAAAGATCTGTCAAGCATGAATTATTCTGCTGGTGTCCATCTGTAGATATGGGCTGAGGATAATGTGAAGAAGCTCAATAAAAGGTGAATGTCCATTCAGTCAGATATCCTCAGCTTTATGTGTAAGAAATTTTTCCTACATTCTCGTCAATGATGGTGACAGCAGTGATGCTATCACAGATGTAAGAGAGGACAGAGACCAACCGTGGTGAGGCTCTATCTAGAAATCTTAATTGCTTCTGAAATAACTCTTACAGCTTGACTGAGATAAGTGATCGTTGGAGTGGACCGGCATGTTTTTAAGAATACCAGTCAGTCAGTATTTACCTCCCAGGTCACAGATGGTGAGATTCACGCTGAAAAATCTATTTGGTTACATAAATACTAATCTTATTGAAGGCGGAACCCAGCTACGATAAGAGACGTAGGAGACGTGGATGAAACACATCATCTGGACAAATAATATACGCGTTATCGTTTTCAGTTTTTTCTTTGCAGTGTGTACTTTCATAACTATCCATATAACAGACACAAGGTATAATCCAAGTGCAAACAAAAGGCCTTTTATTCTAAAGACTAGATGTTCATGTCTCGGTTTAGTCAACAATCAAGTCTTTATATACTGGGATTAACACATCACAATAACTGTACCCCAGTTATCATAATATGACAAAACAATACCAAGCCAAGGTCAACTACCGTAGTTAGTTTTTCCATGTTGATAGAGATGATATCAAAGATTTACTATTTTCACTGCCCTTATTTTCCAACTTTTATGATCATTTCTATGCCATTGTTGTTTAACACAGGGCTCTAGACTAACTTTTTGACATGGGCGCACCGGTACGCCTAACTTTAAAAACTTGGGCGTACCGGCACAAAAGTTAGGCGCACTCAAATTTTTCAACCGCATCGCTTAACACCGCAGTTTTACATGTGCACTTTCTTTGGGGGGGAGAGTCCATACAGACAATATTAATTTCTAAATTATTAACTAACAAACTTGTGCTTAAAGTGCTTTGTCAATATTGTAGAAAATGTTAAACTTAATCATCATCTTGGCCTCCTCTGACGACCTGTTTGCTGCTGTCTGCTGCTGAAAGGCCGTGGGGAGAGGGGACACTTGGGCAGTGCATTTATTGCAGCATATAATGTGTTTTCTGGATACACTGTGCTTTTTCAGCATTCAAAGGTTGATGACACCGTGTCAGAGCACTGGCTATGAATTTCAGACAGATCAGGCCTTAACAAAAAAGTTGTCAATAGTTCTTTTCATCTTTTCTTATTACCCACAGCTACATCCACTTCTCTCAGGCCTAGGCTGCTCACTAGGGCTGGGTATCATCACTGATTTCTATAATCCATTCGATTCCGGTTCTCAAAGTCCTGATTTGATTCAATTTAGCCTCAGACAGTCAGAAATATTATAATTCTGATCATTTATCAGTACTGACTTCATCAGAATTGTGAAAATCACAGCAGATGCCTTTGTGTGAAAGTAACTGAGAATAAAACACAGGAAAACATGAAGGAGATTTTCCTGGTCTGGCTTTTTATAGCAGATAACCTTAAAAATATTCTGCAATATTCTGCAATTTTGCATAATTTTAAGAAGTTTAAATTTCTTCAGTATTGAACAGCAGAAATTAGGCTTTCTTGTCCGAGGTCATTTAAGTGAAAAAAGAAAAAGCGCTGTAAACAATGGTAGACTGGTGGGTAATAAGCGAATGAATAATGCAGAAAACAGACTTGAGACGGGAAACTGTTCCTGAAGTACAGAGAGAGAGAGAGCTGTGCAGGAAGTGTGATTTTTATTGTGGTGGAAGCAAAACAGCAAAAGTCAGAGGGAATTCATGACGACATTGATCAAATGTGAAGTGCAGTTTGCTGCTTCTTTTGCTGCTGGCTCGGCGAATTTTGGTTGGAGAGAGACAAAACCTGCAGCTCAGAATCAGCGCAAAAAGACGTAAACACAGAGCGGACCCGACACATCAGAATCGCTAAGCTCCGACAGCGTGTCCGTGTTCGGGCCGTCGGGTGAGAAAGCCGAGAAAGACAAAGCTGATTCTGATGCGTCGGGTCCGCTCCGTGTTTAGGTCTTTGTGTGGAATCCGTTAATGAATTGATATCGCTTTATTCAAGCTACTCACCTCTCTCTTCCACCTGCACTTTCAACTGGACCACGGCCAATCAGAGAGGTCCCGCCCCTGACTACCTCTGATTGGTTTAGTCCACGATAGGGGCATAATGTGTGTCTGTTGTTGACCACACGGAGAGTTGCAGAGATTTTTTTTTTGTTACCGGATCATCTGGTCGCACAGGTGCGACCAAATATTTATTTTTAGAGTGCCGCACTCTAGGGCCCTGTAACATTAATGTTGAAACATTTAGTCAGTAGGCCTTTTCTCACAAAAGCAAATGATTAATAATAAATAATGATGGCTGAGTTCCATTCACCTGTTTTCTTTTCAGGCACTTGCTATTATGGCTTACTGGTGTTCGAAAATAGAGCTATTAATGTTAGTACGAACACATGTGCTCCTGCAGTGACTGTCTGTTATGTTAAATGTCTGTTAGGAAATAACAGCTATTAATGAGTCATTTGTTTCTCAAAGCTAATAAACTGTGACAGATTTTTGCACAGTGCTATTGCCCATCTGCTTATAATAGGGGGAACGTAACATTAAAGGGCTCTGCACTATTGGATTAAACAAACAAAAAAAGACCATAAAACTGTGATGGGCAGCTTTAACAGCTGCAACTGATGTTGTTTTTATCTTGTGTAAGTGTATGCATGCATGCCAACATGGCAAAATGTGATCCCCGTGACACTTGCTGCAGTGGGAACTACCACAAATACTTTGGCAGGTGTTAAAATCTCTTTGGAGTTTGTCTGTGTGGTAGTGTGGTAACCCTGCAAGGTGTCAATTCAGGTCCACTGAAGTTATGACAGTCATTTTCAGGGGGACAGTAGGAATTTTCATGGTGGCTCTTTCACATTTGCCAATATATTACCTTTAGATACAATAGCAACAGTCTTTTGGGAACGGCAATCTGTGCATCACAGTCCCACTCCAATGCAATAATTAAGTCTGCATAAAAAGCAGCTGAATCATCATATTATAAAGATCACATGCATATTTATCGCATCCTTGAACGGTGTGCTAATCTTAACAAAACTTTGCACATCATCAAACATACAGCGATTATTAATATCTATACTGCATGTTTTTCAAAAACATTTGTTACAGCTCTTTTAATTTTCATATATATTATGTTCATTTCATGTTATGTTTTATATTTACGTTTGTGTCACGTTTATTGTACACGGTCCATAAAATTTGTATCCAGGTTTGAATTTTGTTCGAGTCACTGCTAAATACAACGTGAAAAAATGTAAAAGTACCCATAGTTTGCATAAAATTGGTTGGTGTTTTGGTCTATGAAAACAACATCAAGCAAGCTCTTTCTCCTTCTCTACTCTGCCTTGATTCTACTGGCCAAGTTTCTTTAAAGGAACATCAAGAAATTCAATTATAAGCAACAACACAGACCAATTAAAGCACCATATTGGAGCAGAAAAGGCTTCAGCTGTGAGCTGAAATGGAAAGAAGCAAACTACTACTCCCTCCCCAATGAAAGCTATTATAGATAATAACTAGCATGAGGCTTAATGGGCTGTAATGCCAGGAGGCATCCTCAGTCACCCTGTACCCACCTGAGGCAGCCAGTCACAGGAGGATAGTTATGCATTTCAACTGAGACGGTCCGTCACGGCTCACGGCACAGTGTTCATTCAAGCTCTGAGATTCACAGACTGAGGGTTTGAAAAACCACAAGTATATTTTTTATTTATTTTGAATTGTCCTGAGCCCCTCAGATCAAATGCTTGGTTTTTTTTTCTAAACCATTTGGTCACCAGCCTTTCACAGCAGCTGCTTCAATAGCAACTATAAGGGCACTCGGGGAGCATTCACCTTTGCTAAGGCCAATAGTCGGATTTTTTGTAATACAAACATACATCATACAAACACAAAGGTCAGAGTGATACAACACCAGAGGGGCAACATCAAATATAAACTTGCACGTTCACATTATGACAGCTGCTTTCCTTTTCCAGCCCAGTCTGTGTAACAGGTACATTAGAATTTTTACAATTAAAGCTGAAAAATTACATGAACACTGTGAGAGAAACCAAGATGTTTCCCAAAACTTAACAGATTAGTTTTGGTTTCTAAACCTGAATGATGCCTGATTGCAACCAAAAGTTATGTCGATGTCAAGTAAATTTGATTTGGCCACATTCCATGAAATGTAACCATTTAAACTGTATTTCTCTAATAAAAACACATGGTAAATTAACATGTAATTGAAATGCTCAAAGTCAGTGTTCTGGGCATAAATATTTACTCTCTAGACTCTTTGGCCAGAAGTTTCTAGAACACTTGGTTTCAAAGCTACATCTATAAAAAAGAAACTGTGGACCCAAAGCACACAAATCACAGATGCCTCGTTACTGCTAAGTTAATAACTGGAATTTAACACAACAAAACTCAAGCAAAAGCTTTGTGGACAGGGTGTACCACACAGCAAACCGCAGTATTTGTCAGATAAGTTAGTTTAAAAAATGCTCCAAAAGGCACCAGCAGTACAAATAGGATCAAGGTTTAATGATTCAGCTACATCGAGGTAAGGCCTAACATCCACGCTCCTAAATTAAGGTATTAACAAAATCCAATAATAGAGTAATGTGCTCTGAAGTTTGATGTTTTTAAAATGGGATTCTGTGGGGATTGATTTGCTCTTGGAGCCAGCCTCAAGTGGCCACTGCAATTTTTGGTAAATTGGCATTGGCTTCATTTTTGAGCTCCAGAACTTGGCCTAAATATAACTGAGAGAAAAACATAGCACCACACAACAAAATGAAACTAAAAAGCAACTTAAAATAATATAAATAAATGGTATAATAAATGTAAGCCTTAAAGGAGCAGGTAAAGAATGAATCTACTCTGCAGGATTACACCGCTGTAATGTATGCTCCCCTCATGCATGCTAATTTTTTCAGTCACCCGATGTTGGCAAATGCCAGAATAAATGAATAGGGAAAAAAGCCTAACCATTTCACAGATTTACTGCCTTTTTAGTGCCAGTACAGTTATTACACTTGCCCTTTTTCTTCCAAGATGCCATTTTAAATTATTCATTATTTGTTTTTTGTTTTTTTGTTAAGGGACGAGTCAAGATCATCCACTTGGGAAATGTTTTATTTATAAAGCTGGAAATGTGCGGGGACGTTGTCATGCTGACAAATAAAAATATCTGTTTCCAGAAAGTTGTAATTATACAAAAACATGAATAAATTGAAACCACGTGAAATTAGAGAATGGTTTAATCTTGTCAGATCCATGGGCTTTCGATATCTGCCTTTATCTAGGACCTTGAGGTATTATTGCTCTCATTGGTGTGCTTTTTTATTCATTTTCTGATTTGAGGTTCTTTCTGCATCTTTGCTAGGATCCATCTTCCCATCCTGTAAGCCTCCTGAAACCATCTTTAAAATAACCTTCTGGCTGGGTTACCTCAACAGCTGCATTAACCCCATTATCTACCCGTGCTTTAGCCAGGAGTTCAAGAAAGCCTTCCACAGCGTGCTGCGTGGCCAGTGCCTGAGAACTGCTGTGCCGACTACTTCTCAAACCCTAGGACACATCACCACCCACTCCTCCGACCCAGGCCCAGTGCAAGAACCTGTCACCCTTTCTTCACTGACTTGCTGTAGAGTGCTGTCGACCTCATCCTCATCTGCTGATGGTGTAGACCAATCTCAGAGTGCACAAGGCCAGAGTAAGAGTCTTCTGAAGGCATGGTGTTTCTCAGCAAGTCAAACTCCAGTGCCAGAGAAGGCCTCCAACAGATCTGCTGAGGTCTTACACCTTTCCCTCGGCATTACAGGAGAGGCTGTTTGACAGCTTTCACTTCGACATCTATGTAAAACTTTTACATATAATTATATTTCACAGAGACATTAGAGTGCAGGTCTAGCCAATAATGGCTTGAGCTTTTGATGGTGCCTCGTCGCATGACACGTCATTTGGAGAGCTAGTAAGTAATACTTGTATTCTCACAACAGCCACTACTGAGCTTCACTTGAACGGGGCATTAAATGTCAAAATTTTCGAGAGGAGCTTTTCAGCTGCCAGCAAGTAGGAGCCTGTGACTGTCCAGCAAGTGAATTTTGGAACAGATGCAAAGCTCTTTTGGTTTGAGAATGCAAGTTAAAAGCCCTTTTGGCAAGTGTCTAGGATAGAAAGTATAACCATCCCTGAATGCCAAGGAATAAACGAGATAACAGAAACTTATAGAAACGCTATTGTAAGAGAACTCTGGAGACATGATATTTTTTGAATATTAGTGGTATTTCTTCAGATTGCACAAAAACCCTTAAGGGTGAGATACTCAAAAGTCATGGAAATAATTAGTATTCAGCGAAAGCTTTGAGAAAGCGTAAGATAGAGGAGGGTGTGTGTTGCATGTGTGACCTTTGCTTTAAAGAGATGAAACAATTTCCTAAAAGAAAAAGTTGAAAATTGCATTCCTTGGTGAGTACTGGGTAAAAAAAAAGGACATTTTTACAGCACAGCACAGTTTACAGATTTAAAGTGGAAGAGTTTTGCTTTGCTGTTTGTTTGGGTTCTTTAGAAATTGTGTTAAAAATCAGCTTTCAGTGTTTTACAGCATTGCTTGTGTGAATACTGGCTTCCTGCTGGTGTACGACTTGTGCTTTATTCTCGTTATTTAAAACTGATGCACGCGCATTCAAAACTGCAATGGTTCTTCTCATCTGTAAGATGCATCCATAAGGTTTTTTGTGCAGAAGGACTCTAAAATGAGCTGACAAAAACTCAGGCTTGATGTGCATTATTACCTCATTAAAAAGAAGCTATGGCTAACATAAGAGGCATTTCTCTGCTTACACATCCAGCAGAGCAACCTTACCATCCTCTAACAATGTGTTTTACTGTCCACCTGATGAGTGAAAGTCTAACAGTAACTCTCATTTTAGCTGCGTTTTGCTGTCTAACAAATCCTAATTAAAATGCCTGTTTAATAGATACCATCAGCCTGGCCTTTGGTGCAGGGCCAGAACAAAAACAATGAGCCAAAAGAAGACTGAATCTTTGTGAGCCAATTACATTCCAGTTCCTAGTGCAACAATTAAGTGAAATCAATTTTCTTCAACTCAGATGTAATTTGAGACATAAGTGGCAGTTACGTTACCAGTCGTGATTGAGTTAGCTGTGTGACAGAGTATGAAAATACAAAGAAAAAGTGTGTGGGAGAACACAGCTGTGAAGTGTGCTTTAACAATGTGCCTGGAATCATTTGGACACATTGGAGAGTTTACTCCTTGTGTAAAAAAAAATCTAATCAAATCAAATGAATGTGCTATTTACTGATCAAATTACCTATGTTATATCTCCAGCAGTGGAGGAAAGCTGTTATCATTAAATCCAAAATGACCCTCTTATAGATGCACTGTTTGCCAGTGACACTGCCATAATGGTTTCACATTTTAATTAATCGACTTACAAAATTCTAAACTGGTAATGTCAGAGGACAGGATACCAGATCTCTATGTGAATTAACCCCACCCCTAAAAATACCCTGTGACAGAAAAATCTTATCACTGAATTTCCATTTGTTTGACTCAGGACTGTCAATATTCAGTTTACCTGGAATGACCCCCCATGGCCTTTACTAGAGATGCACCGATTGAAATTCTCCTGGAGCATTCCAATGTTGTAGCTTATCGAACAGTAAGTTTCATGATTTTCTCTTTTTAAAATGTATGCATCATTAATTGTGCCCCTGTTGTATGGCACATTTTACCTTAAGAAATAGAAACATGACCATTATATTTATATGACAAAACAAATGTCAGGTACGTATATAATTGTCTGGCTTATTTATTGTGATCAGAGGTTTAAATATACTCATCATGGGCATGAATACCATGATGAGTACCATGGTAATTTGAGTTGTTTTTAACTCTTTCTTTAAGCTGTTCTCTTTCCAGGGTAAAATGATGGTACAGCACACATCTTTAAAGACTTTCAAAAATCGGTTGTGGATTTTCTCTAATCCACACAGGCTCAAAATTATGCATCCATGCCTGCTAATGTTTAGTTAATTGTCCCTTAGCAAGTTGCACCTCTGCCAGACACATTTGGTAGCTATCAACAAATGTCTGGGATAATTTGTGCTGGATATTTGATCTTCTTGGCAGAGTTGGTAGAGTGTATTTAAACTGATGGGGTTCCTGAGCCTTGGTGCTTCCTGGGTTGGTTCTAAGAGTGACAGTTTAGGTCATCTTCCAGACCTCAGATAAGTGGTGACACAACAAAATAACTCATACTTGTTCTGATTATTGATAAATCTAATGAGTGCTGTCAAAAGAGAACAGTTCAGAAATGATTACAAATAGAAATATCATGGCATTGATGTCTATGACATGTGTATCTAAACCTCTGACCACAACTGTAAATTCAGCAGCTAACAGGACATCAACCCTTTTCCTCTCTTTCATTTCTCTTGTAACAGCTTTGATCCTTTGCTCATACTGAGGCTTTTGGTTTGTGGCTGTCTCTGGGGACTGTATGGCTTTAACTTTTTCCACTTTGCCTCTCTCGGCTTTTTCAGACTGTCCATTTTAAGTTCAGCTCAGTGAAGGTGATTTAAGTGATTTTGTGACCCTGGCCAAATGATCGGTGCATCTCTAGTGTTTACTTTAATCACTTCTGCAATTAAATGCTTTTTTAATGTTGTAAGTTTATGAAATGCCAACATTATCCTGTCATCAGTACTTGAAACTGTTAATGAATTATTTTGTATCACATCAATAACTGAAAACTTTACAGCGGTACTGCAGTTTAATTAAATTACATTGCATGAAAGTAAAAAGCAGCAGAAAACAAATACAGAAATAAATAACAGTCTAAAAAAATGAATGCTCTGAAATGAGCATTCTGTGTCTATATTGAAATTGAGTTTAAATCTGTTCATTAACTAAAAACCAGTTTATAAACAAACAAAATACATTCCTGTGTCAAGATAAGCTGAATTCTTCATTCAAAAAAACAAAACAAAAAAGAACATGTTGTGAGCATTGATTCATACCTTTAAAATGTGCTGTGGGTGTCTTATCTTCTCTAAAAAGTTGTTATGTTTTTTTGTCTTTTTTTAAACTATAAATCCTTTGCTTCCTTGAGTTATAAGTTGTTTTTCTTCACAGCATTCGGATTAAAAAGCGTTCTTCTACCCTACAGACATCGTAGCAGTGATGAATACCTGAGATGAGCTTATCTGCAAAACGCAGACTGTAGAAAGAATTCCCAGAAAACAAGCGATTTGTCATTTAACAATAACCTAAGGTCTGTAAGAGGAGTTTCTTTCATCCTGCTTTGCTCTCAAGGATTTCTGCTGTAACGTCTCTTGTTTATTGTCCAGTAGCTCTAATTTTCAATAGCAGCATAAATATAGAACACGTATTCTTATCTCCATGGCTTCACTCATGTTTCATTGTGAAATCAAACTACAGAGTCCGTCCTCACATTTCTCTGTTTTGTTTAAATTCACATCTTTGGACTGCGGGCACAGCCTCGAAAACTAATGACTCATAACACAATATCACTGCAAGACAGGGTACATGGAGAGGGAGAATCATCACACAGCTCCTTTCTGGGTGAACGCACATCCACGCCCAAGTGATTTGTGCCCATCCATGTGTGTGTCTACCAGTTTTTTATGTGCGTGTGTGTGTGTGTGTGTGTGTGTGTGTGTGTGTGTGTGTGTGTGTGTGCGCGAGGAGCAGCTGAGTGGTGTTGCGTCTGCTTCCAATGTTATTTATGGAAATAAATGCATCAGATTCCTATTAAGCATTCACCTCTCGTTTTCAAAAAAGGAGCAAAGGATTCAAAGAGTGTTGCAGCAGCTGTCATATTTAAGCAAACAGTGTTGTGATAAATGGATCCAGGCTTCCATTGGGGAAAAGACAAGCTTTAACCTAATCAGTTGACTTAGCAAAGTGATGTTTCATTACACCGTGTGATCATGATTAATAATGTTGAGCGGTGAAGCACAGCAGGTGACAAGAATTGTAACTTCGAGAAGTCAAAGAAGCCTCAATTCAATGAGGAAAGTGTCGTTTGTGTTAGAAGACTTCGCAAAAACTTCTTCTGAAAGGCAACTGTTCACGAGCTGGGGTTCCACCAAGTCACCAAGCATAAATGTGTAATTTTCATTAGACTATCAAAAGCATTCCCATGGAATACATAGCTTATAAAGCATGAGCGAAAAGTTTGCACAACTCCAAATCCAAGTAAATGGAAACTCTCATATTCAAAATATACTCAGGTGCAAGACTGATATCTCTGCAAGCGGGCGGAAATGAGTAGCTTACTTGAAAAATGCAATAACTGGCACAAGTTTTGCTGTTTAGTTGCCAGAATTCCCCACTGTGTCGTTTAGTTGAATCATTTTCTGTCTCATTGAATGCTTAGATGATACTCTGCAACACGAGAGGTGACGAATTCTGCCTGCCAGCAGAAATTAAATTGGACAGAGTTGTTTTATTTTATGGCTCCCTGAATTATATGTTATTAGGTTTTGGCCAAAAGTCAAATCGTATGCTAAAGTTTCTTCCTGTAGCAGATGCTAATGTTTTTCTTGGAGTTGGAGGATTGCATAGCAGCTGGCCAGATAATTGAACGAGAACTGCTCTGCAGCTTCATTTGTTGTGCCATAAGGAATGTAATGTCCTTCCATCCTATCCAATTTTCGAGAGACTTTTTCTAGTTCAAGTATTAAAATTAAGAGCATGAAAAATATTAATCAAAGTGGATGTGAGGGAAACTTGACACATGAGCCCAGACGATGTCACCAGCTGTACATTATACATTCATCAGGTAAACACATGCGCAACTCCAAATAAATGCTAATATCTCATTGTTTCCATGCATCAGTGAGTTTGTTTTGGAGTTTCTCTATTAGTCCAAACTCAATAATTGCAGTGTAAAAAGTAACTAGATGTGTCAGTGAGTGTTTTCATCATTTATCTAGCATTGCAGTAGAAGTGGAAACTTGCACACACTGCAAAAGGAACAGGCCCTGAGAGCCAGTTGACCATTAGCACATATATTGCCACCCCTGTTGTCAAAAGCAAAATCACAACTATGATTGGTCCCAAGCCCAGATAAATGGGGAGGGTTGCATCAGGAAGGACATTGATGTCCAGAGCTATAGCAACTACGGAGGAATAAAGCAGATGAGCCATACCATGAAGCTCTGGGAAAGAACTGTTGAAGCTAGGTTAGAAGAGAGGTGACGATCAGTGAGCAGCAGCATGGCTTCCTGCTGAGAAAGAGCACTGCAGATGCAATGTTTGCTTTGAGGGTGTTGATGTAGAAGTACAAAGAAGTTCAGAAGACGCTGCATTGTGTCTTTGTGGATCTAGAGAAAGTATATTATTGTGGTACTGCATGAGGAAGTCAGGAGTGTATGTGTATGTGTTTGAGGGTGGAGCGGGACATGTATAAGGATGATAGGAAGGGCAGATGGATTCAGACTGGATGTGGGATTACATCAGGGACTGACTCTGAGCCCCTTCTTGTTTGCAGTGGTACACAAATGAGATCAGTCACAAGTCTCCATAGACTTTCTGCTTGTATATGTTTGCAAGATGACAGTGTGATCTGTAGTGAGAGTAGGGAGCAGGTGGAAGAGAGCCGGGAGAGATGGAGGTATGCTCTGGGGAGGAAAAAAAGTCAGTGGAAGCAAGATGGAATACATGTGTATGAATGAGAGGGAGACATGTGTAGCAGTGAAGAAAGAAGGAGACGTAATGAAAGTGGATGAGTTTAAATATCTGAAGTCAGCAATCAAAACCAACAGACAGGGAACAAGAGGGTGGAGCAGGTGGAGATGAGTGTCAGGGGTGATTTGTGACAGAAGGATAGCAGCAAGAGTGAAAGGGAAGGTTTAAAAGATAGGAACTAGACCTGCTATGTATGTTTTGGATATGTTGGCGGTGGCAAAAACACAGCAGGCAGAGCTGATGATAAGATTTTCACAGGGACTGATTAGAAGTGAGCACATCAGAGTGACCCTAACCCTATTAACAGTGTTACTAACGTATATGCAGAGAGAACATCAACAAGCAACACATAGCTGAAAATCCACATAAATATTGTTGATCTGAAGAAAGTTTTACATCAAATGTGTGATTTACTGTAAGCTCTACAGACAACCTGCGCATGAAGGACCTAACACCTGCTGAATATTGTGTAACATCATTTAATCTCTTGATTTTTAAAGTTACAGAAACATATAATAATCACAATCATCATCACAATCATAATAATCATAATAATGGAATCTCTGTATGTATTCTCCCGTCTGTCTGTCAGTCTGTGTGCTCTTTGCATTCCTTAACAAGCAGCCATCTGATCCATTTTGCTGAAATGTAAAGAAAATGTGATTTAATGGGATGTAAACTCATGCTGAAGCAAATGAAATATCAAGTTTTAAGTTGCCTGTATGTGAGGTGGTCTCTCACTCTCTTTCTTTTAGAGTAAAGAAAGGTAGCGTAAGGGTTATTAAAGGTATATTAAATTGGACAAAGTTGTTTTATTTTATGGCTCCCTGAATTATATGTTATTAGGTTTTGGCCAAAAGTCAAATCTTATGCTAAAGTTTCTTCCTGTAGCAGATGCTAATGTTTTTCTTGGAGTTGGAGGATTGCATAGCAGCTGGCCAGATAATTGAGGTGGTCTCTCACTCTCTTTCTTTTAGAGTAAACAAAGGTAGCTTAAGGGTTATTATAGGTATATTAAAAATCTTCATGATCCTGACCTCTCCTTTTAAACATAAAAGAAGTATTTCAACTTGTCTGTGCTCGCACCAACCTTCAAACTTAATCCAAACAGAAACACATCTAATCTTCATGCATGACTTCTTTTTAACTGATTTTAACTAATTTTGTTGTGCCAAAGTAGGAACAAACATGAACTTCTGTGTTAAACTGATCCAAGCCACATGTCAAGGATCACCACCACAGTACACAAGCCTGAAAATCGTCCATAAAGTCAGGAGTGTGTCCAAGTGCATGCTCATCATTTGCTGACATTCAAACATGCACCATAAATTGGCAGAAAAAGAAAAGATGCCAAAGCATTGAAGCATTGCCATTGTTCTCTTGTTTAGTTGCTCACAGCACACATTTTTGGTCACACCAAGTAAAATATTCACTTTCCGCATGCTCTGCTTGCTACATTTAGCTCTCAGTGACTCAGTCCTCACCTTCAAAATGAAAATAAGGGTCCAAGGTTCACTTTTTTGACTCACTGGAGGAGTTTAGAGCTTGATACAGATGTGCAAGTGCAAGTAGTGAAAGGAGCAATCAGGAGTTGCATGAAAAGATAATCCTACAGTGAAGAACAACCATTTTTTTTTTTTTCGGGCTGGGGGTTCATACGTAAATTAACTTTCTGTTTCTGTGAAGCCAGAAGTTGGGAGCAGCAAATGGCAGCTGAAATATTTCTCTAAATGATGAGAATGTGGTACAGAAAACTCCTTGTTCTCTCTTTATTCTTCTAATACTGGTAATTTTGATTCTTTGTATATTCATTGAAGGCTAATGATGTATAATTTAACCTATTTTCCTCTCTTTTGCTGGTGAAAGGAGTTGGTATGAGCTGCCAGACACCCTTATTTCCCATGCACAGTAAGTAAAGTTTAATGCCAAACACCAGCCCCTCTGTAGAGTTCACGTCAAAATCATCTTTTCATTAAACTGTCTGTTGAGTAATGTGCTTCCTTTGGGTTTTCGTACCAGCAGCAGAAACACTGGTGCATGTCGTAATTTCCATTTCTTTGGAGAGGCACTATGACCCATTAAGTGGCGGGTCAGGTGGAGATGGGAGAAGGAGGACTTGTTTACAGAAATCACATCCAAATCTCAGCTGAAAGCACACAAAATGTTTCAGAGGTGCATGTGAAATCATGTGGGGACATCTCAAATCACACTGGCTCATGTGGATAGCACATACCACCCAGCGCGTTCAGAAAATGCATATCCATCATAAGAATTTTATGACAGCAAGTGGATGTCAATATGTCAGAAAGAGGATTGCTGCTCTGGCTGCATGTCAAGTAACGCAGTTGATGGTTAGGAGAGGTAAACTAAAAAGTGGAGACTTTGAGATCGAGATATTTTCAGCACACAGCTATTTATTAATTTTACTTAAGATACGCTGTTGTGGTAAATATTGCACATTTATTGGTAAAGATGTGTCCACTGAGCCCCTCACTGTAGGGTTCAAGTCTTAAGCCTTTCTTCTGGTCTTTTGATATTGATATATGTCCTTTTTATCTCTAGATTAGTATTTATAGCTTCCACCCTGCTTTCATCCCTGTAACAGGTTCATGCACTGCAACCCTAGTATAATATCCCACTCTAGGTATTCACCAGTGGACTGCTCTTACTGACAGTCACATCACGTCCTGCTCTGACATTCTCAGGCACCTGAGGACGACTCGTTTCTTACCTATCACACTAATGCACAAGCATCACAGCCCTCAAATAAGGGCTGTCAACCACAATTTCCAAGCCCCGCCACTGATCTTTTTCAGTTAGCGATAACCACAGAAGTCACTTTAGTCACTGTTCCTTGCATCTGTCAGTTGAGCAATCATCCATGCCCCAACAATGAACTCCCTTTCAGAGTCACTTAGATCGTTTCCCTCTTGCCATTTTGACACAGAAACAGCTGGGCGTGCTCAGAATTTTAATAAATGCCACATAGCATGTTGGATGTTGACTGCCTCGCTGTGCAGCTCGGTGCGCCTGATGATAAAGCGACCGGATTTGTTGTGCTTTTTCCCGTAATTGTTTAGGTTTTTCCTTTAATATGTCATCTGGCTGCAGGCTCATTCTCCAGAACTACTGATTTATGCTTGATGTTAGGAACCGAACAATTCACTTTGCCAATATCAGTATGCATCAGTTTTTAGTGCCTCCCTGGAGACACGTGGAGCCTGCATTTCAGACTACTGAGGCTCTCTCGTTCTGTTGTTATGTTTTCTACCTATGCTGTATTTTTTTCTAAATCCTGTGCTTGCGCTTTTCAAATGGATTATGCCGTTACTTTTTGGTCTACTCATGTGATTCGATTTGCAGGCTTGAGGTGGTGGCCTTAAACGCTGCGACAAACTAAGGTCAGCAATAGCTCTGGGACATAGTTGCTGTCTGCCTCAGTACATCAGAGATGGACATTGTTGTGTCCCAACTCAAAACCCATAGAGGTTTCCTGAAATATCGGTAGAACAGTTCTACAGATGTTCATAACAGAGGTCTGTTTCCATCGCTCTGTGTTAGAAAGTACTTATGAGGTCCGAGATTCCACTCTCCGTGGGTCCACCTCAACACTCTCGGTACATAACTTTGGCAGTACACATACTTTATATTTTCCAAGACACACACTTTAGGTAACATGAAATAAATGCCCACTGAACATGCACAGCTCTCTCTAAACAATATCCCAGGCTCCCTGTGCAGACTGGCAGGGACCAGCAGCTGAGTGCTTCTCTACGTGTCTCCTAGCTTGCAGCCCACCACTGAATGAAAAGCTAATTAGTAGATGCACAACTGGTATACCAGTTACTCCAGTTGGCACCTCTCTCCAAACCAGTCTTAGCTCAGCTCTGTCTCACCTGAACTGAGGTAAAACCTCTCCGCAATCTATTACTCCTCCATTCCAATATGAACGGTCGATTGCCCTGTTTTTTTACTTACAGAAACAATAAAACACACACATACACACACAATTATGTAAATATGCATTTTCAATTTTGCACAGAAAACTGAGTTTGGAATGTCGGGAAAAAAATGTAAAAGAAAAAAGAACAAAGAAAGAAATAGTGTAAGTTATTAACACTTGGCTAAGGTAGAAAAAGTTGGCAAATATATTTAAAAAACAATATGGTATGTGATAAAGACGTGAAAACGAGCCAAAAAAAGCACATGGTGTTCCACAAACAAATATCTGGGACAAGCACCACTTAATGCTGCTTTTTTAAATTATTTTGTCTTCTTCATTTTTTATCGATTCAAGTCCACCCAGCACGCAATCAGCCAGACTGCTACATTTCACCTTCCTAAGAATATCTGGATAACAGAAGCAGATGGAAACACACACAACAATTGACATTTCTTTCAGACAGTTTGCAGTGTTAAATTTGGCTACACTGGGGCAAACATGTGTATCAAAACAGCACAGAACTGGTAATAGACAACATAAACTAGTGGTTATTAGAATATATGCAGTCACCTGTCCACTTCACAAGTTACACCTTATGTGTATTTTTGTGGTATAGATTCAACAATGTGCAGGAAACACAATCCATATTTTATTGTTACTATCACACAGTTGCTACACTTTTTTTCTATTGCGCCACATCCCAAAGGTGCTCTCCTGGACTGAGGTCTGATGACTATGAAGGCCATTCAAGTATTGTAAACTCACTGTCATGTTCAAGAAACCAGGTTGAGATGATTCGAGCTTTGTGACATGGCATGTTATCCTGCTGGCTGCGGTTATCAGAAGATGGGTCCACTGTGGTTATAAAAGGATGGACATGGTCAGCAACGATACTCATGTAGGCTGTGATGTTTAAAGTGATGTTTAAAGTATACTCAGTTGGTAGTAAAGGCCCCAAAGTATGCCAAGAAAACACACCATTAGTTCAGCAGACTGAACTGCTCATACAAGGCGGGATGGACCCAAGCTTTGAATTTGTTTGTGCTGGAAGAGGTCTGGCCATTTGCCTCTTCTGACCTTTGTTCACTGGATATTTTATCGTTTTTGAACCATTCTCTGTAAACCTAAGAGACATGAAAACTTACAGTGGATCCACAGTTTCTGAAATACTCAGACCAGCTCATCAGGCACTAACAACCATACCATCTTCAAACACCCTTTTCTCCCTCTGTTCTAATGCTCGGTTTGAACTTCAACAGGTTGCCTTGACAATGTCTATATGGCTGGATGCATTAGCTTGCCTCCATGTAATTGGCTGGTGTTATATTTGTGTTAGTGAGTATTCCTTCTTAACATGCGTTTTCATTGACAAGCTACAAGTAAGCACAGATGAAAGCTATCTCACATCCACACACCACACACCAACACAGGTGCTCTTACATATTTCCCTGACTTAACCTCTCTTTTGGCACCGTGACAGAGCTTGACTGTCATCTTTATATGCATCTTTATTATTCACTTTGAGTTTTGTACCCTCACGTTTTTCAGAGCTCTGCAGCTTCTTAAACTTCAACCTCTCCAGAAGCCTAAATCAGCCAGAATAACTAGCAGACCTTTGTGGTAGTGAAGGAACTTGAAAATCTATAAAGAACAACAAAGCCTGCAGCTGCTCTACTATTAGTGAAGCAGGCACTGCATCTGCCGGCACGGTGCCAGAACTGAACACAGTCTGTGAAGGAATACAAACAAGCTGCCAGATCAATATACTGTAGTTAAGGTCTGCAGTGACATACCGGTGGGTTTTTTTGGTGCTCGAGAAAATTAAGCTGTTGCTTCCGCATTTTTATATTACATCTGAGCAAATTAAAACACTCTATAAAAGCAATCTAAAAATCCAAAAACATTTGAATGACTCCCCATATTCACTCCATGAATTATTCAAATAATTTATCTCTTCCTAACACCTTTTCAGTGCTGGCATTTGGAACTATTGTGCCTGTGTTTGTGGACTTAAAATAACTGGTTTGAATGCTGGCAGTCATGAATGAAAATTAACGAGAGAGGACTTAAAGCCCCTGCACACGAAAAGGTGCTGATACCATGTAAGATGCATTTAATACTCGCGTCACTGAACACTAGTTTTTAAAAGCAGGCAGCTGACATCTGGCACATTGATCCTTTCTAGTTCACTGAAATTGCTTTTGCCTTTATCCAAAAGTCTAGTGGGAATGGACATAAAATCTCTTTACTGTAAGCTTTAAAAATTAAAGAGCAATTTTTCACAGTAACTGAATGGAGAGATGCATTTGAAGGTCTTCTTCCTATTCAGAAGGAAGGAAAGTGATGTTAGTGTCATAAAAAGATGGTTTATGGCTTCTAAAAAACACAATGCAGTGATCTGTGGTGTAACCACAGTTTGACTTCAGCCACCAAATAGCAATCTTTAAAAGGTTAGTGGATTCATCTAAAGGTCAATACACTTCTGTCAGCAGTGGTAGCGTCCCAGTTTGCCACTTAATAAAGGCTGGGAGCTTAGGAAATGTAGCAAGTTTGTGAATATAATTTATGTCAACCTTGACACTTTGAAGCTAATTAGGACTTCATGTGGATCTTTTCATTTCTTAAAAAATGAGAAGAAAGAGAAGAAAACTCTTCAGCCTGACTGCTTTACAAAAATCAAGCCGTTGTTAAAAATCAGCTCAAAACACAGATATGAAGGAAACTGTTTGAGGCTTGCATTCAGCTGTTTGGTACTGTTGCTATCTGATAATTCTGTTTGCATTTCAAATAATGTTCATCGTGTCTCTTATGACATTTTCTTTAGGGGCGGGGGCTTGACCCTTTGTCTGTCACTTCAAAATTAAACTGTGTAAGGTATCATGAGTTTGTGAATCACTGTTAATCTAAATGAACATTTTGGACATGTTTCTACACACTTCTACTTTTGATACACCAGTACAGTTTGCTGATAGAGCTTCAACACTGGTGGAAGCTTCCGAACAGCAAGTGACTGACTAACACATGACAGCTGGCGAGACACGCAGCTAAATACACTGAGGTAGGAGAGGACAGGTGGAAACAATCAAAGAATGACAGCAGCCAGAACCCGACAAAGACGGGAAGAAAAGGAGAGAAAAACCACAAAAGAATCAAAGAAAAAAACAAAACAAAAAATGCCAGCTCCATATACTGTATATAAAAGACAGCAGTAGCCGAAAAGCCTGAACACTGAAGCCTGTAGAAGTGCATTTATTCTAGATTTTTTTTTTCATGGACAGCACGGGTGACTCATCCAGTTGTACAAAATTCTATAGGAAAACAATACTAATTGATCTATGACCTCATTAAAAACTTTCCTGATGGGCTTACAGTCTTGCTTGTTTCACGTCTTACTGAGTACAAGATCTTCATTTTGAAAACGAGCTGGAGTCATACTTGCAGTGTCCTCTGTTTCTCGGTCAGATCTGCCTCAGTAGTCACGTCCCATTTCAAAACACCAAGAGGGTCTCGAACAAAACGCTCACATCCAGGTTTCAAGCGTGGACTTCAATAACCAATCGGTCATAGTGCCTATATCCATCGTAATATAGTCAACAGAAAGCCTTGTGCAAATCTGTTATAATAATCAGAACTCTAAGCTGGCAATATCTATATTCCAAACACACCCTTTCCAATTCGGCAGTCTATTTAAACTGAAAAATGTCCCATCTTTCCCTCTAACATAAGAAGAGAACAAAAAGACATCAATATCAGTATGCGGAAGAGCATTTCCAAATGCAACAGAAGTCCACACTGGGTATCACTCCTGTCAGCTAAGAACAATAAAGGTCACAGTTTGCATGGGATCATCAAAACTGCACAGCAAAAGATTGGAAAAATGTTGCCTCATCTAATGAGTCTTGATTTCTGCTGCAACATTTGAAAGGCAGAATCAGAGTTTGGTGTAAACAACATGAAAGCATGGATCCATCCTGCATTGTATCAACAATTCAGGTTGGTGGTGGTGTAATGGTGTGGGGGATATTTTCTTGGAACACTCTGGGCTCCTTAGCTGAGAATAGTTTTCAACACCAGGCTATCTGAATATCGCTGATGACCATATCCAACATGTACCCATCTGACTCTATGCCATGAAGAATTTTACCAGCTGCGAAGGTAAAAGGGGGTCCAAGTAATACTTGGGTGTACCTTACAAAGTGCCCACTGAATCTGTATATGAATTAAATTCAGAGGATGTGGTTAACTGGAACATTTTGTCAAAAATGTGCACCCTCAATCTCAATCTTTGTTGCTTTCCTACAGGTGATACAGGTTCCTCCTACAGCCCAAAGATATGACACTTACCTTAAATGACTTTCCACTGTCTGGGAACTCTGGACTGTCTGTATGTGTCAGCCTTATGATAGACATACAAAGTCTTTTAATGAAGTGGCCACCAGGGGGCTCTGTGTGACATAACATGGCACTCCTTTGCATTTTATTATATACCATAATGCAACAAACATTTCCCACTTTCCTTGAGAGGATGCGAGCAGGGCTTGTACCTGAAGAGGAAATCCTTGCAGAATTTAAATTTCAATCCGTTCTTTACTCAGTTTATATTTTTTGAGATCTTTCCCCACATTTTTTTCATGTGCCTCTGAGGAGAGCATATAAAAGCACCTCTGAAGCCTTTTATGTTACAGGAAATGATGGCTTTTGACTTTAACGCTCTTGAGAACAGGCCCTGCAGGTAGTTGTAGTAATTGCTGATTACCACCACATTTTGATTGTATCACTAATGTTGTGCCAATCTAAGTGATTTTTCTTTCAAGCAGTTTGTACACCAACATGAGAGATTTGCAAGGAGAGCAACAGATTTTTTTTTTTCATTCACCAGTTGGAAAAAGGAAATCCCACAAACACTCCATAGCAGAGAGAGCAAGGCGAACAGGATGACAGCATTGCCACCTAGTGTAAAAGAGTTTTGATGCATGCTTCCTGGTGAAGATTTACTGCATTCACTTTGTAGTGCAGCAGTTCTCAAACTTCCTCTTGCATGTCTTCACTTCAAACGGCAAAAAAGAAGCACATCACAAACACCCCAGTTTTTTAACAGTCATAGCATCAGGTAATTGTTTTATTTTCTACACATAAAATTACCCTCGTGAGTTTCATTCCGCAAGAGTGTGAAGAAACAGAGGATGCATGAATTTAATGTGTCTTTGCTTCAAGGTAGAACTATAATAGGCTGCATAAACTTTGTATGACTGATTTCTATATTCAGTGTTGCAGACTGCTGGAGACTGTTCCCCAATGCAATGAGCAGAAGGTGTGGTGCACCATGGTTTACCTCCAGCAGATGGAAAGGCCAGTAGATTCTCAGCAAGAAGCATGCATTAATTTTTTCAGGTCATCTAATGTGCACATCTTGACTGTAGGAGGAAACATGCAGACTGCAAACAGACAGGTCTCAGGTGTTCAACCAGGGTTGGAGACAGGACCTTTCCACTCGAGTGCTCTACAAGAGTTTGGAAATGAATTCATAACATTTAGCTGAATCCAAAAATTCATTCAGTCAGTCTCTGGCATTGCAGTACTGCACCTTCATTTGTCTGTCTGAACTACACTGACAGCATTTCTCTGACAGCAAAGTGCTTTGCACAGTCAGATGAGTCATGGGTTCATTCTTCACACACTCACTTTTGTTACCCATCGCATGTTCAGCCAAGGGTGACATCAGTAATTTCTTTAACAAGGGCTGTTCCAAAAATAGGTGCTGGCATTTGCATTGAATAAAGAGAGCAAAGAGTAATGCTGCCATCCATCAGGTTAGCACTGCAGTCTGTGCAGTTTAATAGAGGGTTTGTATCCCTAACAGAGGGAAATGCCAAGTGATAGTGAAAAAGTTTAAATATGGTATCGCATTGTTGATTACATTTTTGGAAAAGATAATTGTATCGAAGTTGATGTTATTTCTACGCCAAGGCCTCAGAACAGTCCTTAATGTTTTTCCCTTTAAAGCATGCTGGGACCTTAAATCATTCACTTTCTAAAAGGATGACGAACGATAAAAGGCAACATAAGATTTAGTGCAAAAACATCCACCACTTGATTTTACAAAGACTTTACTTGAGTGGTGATTTTTTTACACCTTTAAATGACAAAAACCTCTAAGCGTTTACATTTGTTTCTATTTCTTTAAAGAAAACTGTGCATCATGTCTTACCTTTATTTGTAGCTCTCTAACCTTCAATGGTCTATGAAAAGCCTGTAATACACAAATGTGGAGAATGTGTATTTTTTTTTAAAATTTTATTTTATTTTATTTTATTTATTAGCTTTTTTTTGCTTTTTAAATGTGCTGTGAAATAGTATGGCCTTTTCCTTGGCCGTGTCTCTAGTGCAAAAAATTGTAAACACTACCCGATCACACCTACTTAATGCCAACAGAGGGCGCTCAAATCATGTAAACTAAAACTTCTGCTGTGATTAAGGACTGGTTACAGATCATGCCAGAGGTGCAATGAGAGGTATCTATCTTAACTGATCGGATTGGGCTAAATGAAACACAGTTTCCTAAAACAGTTATTCATAAATACCGTAATATAAAAACAAAGTACAGCTTCTTTCAAGTCGAAAGTTTTATACATAAGGGGAGAGGGGGAGGATTTTCCTTCCCTCATCAAGTTCTAAAATTTTTTAAATATAACTTCAGATGAACAACAAAAGGGCATATTACACATATTAGACTGTGTTTTTATTTTTTCCTACAAAATTGGGCATTTTGCTGGTCTGGAGCATTCAAGTGCGTGTGTGTGTGTGTGCGTGCGTGCGTGCGTGCGTGTGTGTGTTAACAACTGTTAGCAACTGTTACTGCCCATCAATCTGGGAAAAGTTATAAAGTCATTTCCAAACAATCTGAAGTTCATCATTCTGTAGTGAAAAAGATAATTCACATGTGGAAAACATTCAAAACAGTTGCCAGTCTTCCCAGGAGTAGATTTCCCAGCAAATTCACGTCACGGTCAGACTGTGCAATGCTCAGAGAAACTGCACAAAGTTTCTACTGAACAAGCATGGCTTGTCTGGAAGGGTTACCAGGAGAAAGCCTCTTTTCCTAGATGACAGCTAAAACTTAGCTGAAATGCAGCAGGACAGTGATATCAAGCAAAGCAGCAAATCTGTGCCAGAATGGCTAAAAAACAAAAAAATGAAGGCGCTGCAGTGGTCCAGTCAAAGCACAGACCTCAACTCGATTAAGATGCTGTGGTGGGAAAACTTAGAGCCGTGCATAAAAGAATGCCCTTAATGAACTGAGGCAATGTTGTGAAGAAGAGTGGGCCAAAATTCCTCCATAATGATGTGAGAGACTGATAAAATCACACAAAAAACTTCACATTATTGCTGTTAAAGGTGGTTCTCCAAGATAACAGGAAGGATACTGCTATATAAATAATGATTTGGTGAAATATATATTTATTGATAAGTGTGTTTATTTTATTTAGGGACCAAATGACTTTTTATTTTCTTATGGATTTTAAAGCCTTAGGGCCTTTAATTCACCTGTCTAATAGTTATCCCTTCCTTTACTACATCAAAGTCAGTGTGGTGCACTGTGTGGAAAACATGTTGCTTAACACAACGCATAATAGGTAATGAAAAACACACAGACTTAATTCATTTTTTCTCATTTTTTTTAATTCATTGAAGTCCTCGCTGTTACTTTCTTTTCTTTTTCTTTTTTTTCCTTTTTTTTTTTTTTTTACATCACCATCCGTGGGATTTGACATAGTGAGCAAGCATCCCAGAAACCCCACAGCCACCAAGACAAATACCATCACAGAGTTTCACTTTCACAAAGGTTAAAGGCTTACAGAGGGCGACGGAGGGGCTGCAGGTGGCAAAGGAGATGTTTGACAGCATCAACAACCTCAGAATGGAAAGAAGCTCCTCTCAATCTGCAGCATGTTGCTTACATACATATCACTCGTATATCATTAGCAATAATATGGCATAGAAAAAGCATCCAAGCTGACAGAGCATTAAAGGAGTATAAGTGTGTGTATGCGTGTAAACTGAGGAGGCATGGGACACGAAGAGGATGCCAATAATGACAGCTAGTATTTAATATCCGAGTGATTTTTTTCAGGCACAGGCGCTGCAATGCAGCAACGGCTCCTTGCTCTTTAGTGTGCTAAGTGTCTGTGTGTGTGTGTGTGTGTGTGTGTGTGTGTGTGTGTGTGTGTGTGTGTGTGTTCCCTCAATAGTCTGCAGTGCACTGTGAACTATGGTAGCATTCTGAATTCCACATAACCCAGCACAGGATTATGTAGTAATGTTTCAGCACTCTAAGTGAATAATGAAAAAAATGTGTGTGTGTGTGTGTGTGTGTGTGTGTGTGTGTGTGTGTGTGTGTGTGTGTGTGTGTGTGTCCGCAAAAACCTGTACTAATAGCTCCAGGTCAGGACGGGTTGCTGATGGCAACCTCAAATTTGACAAAGCGTTGCCATGACAAACAAAAAAAGCAAGAACCCCATGAGAGTGGAGGGGTCTGTCTCTATGGCAACAGCCAGAAACAACCAAAGAGCCAAGAAGGGAGGAAGAGAAAGAAGGAAAAGGGAGAGCGAAAGGAGCAGATGCAGCCAGACTGTGCTGGTGTTGTGGGCCTCACCCACACCTACACTTTTAACCAACATTGAAAAAGCGGTAACTGGATTTACTACAAGCTGCAGCAGAATGCTAACATGGATGTTGAAGAAGTTTTTGAAAAGTATCAAAAGAATTAAGAAACTGTGAAACAGTAAAATTCTCCACTTCTGACTTGCAGAGGTTTAAGTTGCCTTGAAGACATTCCTATCTCGTCACATATTTGAATGCTTCAGAGACGTGCATTTATTACATTCCCGTCTGCCTTGGATTCTTTAAATACATAAAGCATTTGTAATGCTGAAAGAGTCTGCCTTCTACAGACTTCCTGTTTTTTCAGAGGGGAGAAAACCTGGAACACTAAGGCTGAAAGTGTAACTTTTAATATCTACATTATGCACAAAACCACTCAGAAATTTGGGGTTACTTGGGAATGTCCTTTTTGCGCATTTGTTCTAATGAGAAGCCATTAATCACTGATTTTTCATGTAGCATCCATCTAGGCATACATTCAGCAGACTGTGCTTGAGTGACACAGTGCTACCTCCTGCAATGTGGTGACTAAAGAAGCCATAAATTTGGCTAGACAAGCAGGTAGGGCAGTTGTGTTAGTTTACACTCTCAAAATGCCCCACAAAGAGTTTTCATGCAACAGTGTGTACTAGTCTTTTCAAAAACCAGCACAATGAAGCTCTGAGGGCTACTATTTAACAAAGCTGCCATATGTAGTTCTATTAGATGCCTATTTCTCAAACAAGAGACTATGTCCTCTCACTCAATCGAGCATCCAGGTCCACCACTTTTCAGAGCCAGTTTTGCACCAGTGTGTGAAGGGAGCAGTACACACCGTTACATGAAAACATCCTTTTTTTTTAACAGTGTGCCCACTGACCACGGGAGACATGGTTGCTGGAATTGAGCTTCTCCATGCTGTCTTAGGATATCTCATTTCAATAGCAGGGATCACACCTCAAATATGATTAGGTTTACTGAAAGAAGTGCGTTTGGAGAGAGCAAGGACCTGGACCTGTGACTGCAGTTTAGGAAAGGCCACAGTGTGGATCGGTAACGGCTCCCTGGCATGGTAGTGGAGGCACAGCGCTCAGAAATATAGAACCGGAAGGGTGGTGTGTTTGAGGTGTAGTCCTATCCCTGAAATTCAAATAAATTATCTCCACTAAAAAAATATATATATATCAGTGGTTTATAATGAAAGACAAGGTTATTTGACCCAATTTTCCACCAGTATAATATTACATTGATGACTATTTTGTACTGTATTTCAAAGTGATCCCTAACCCTTTTAGTGGTAGGGAATATGTATGTGTTTCACCTTTGGTTTCCCCTAAGTTGCTGTCACTATGTTAACTAGACAGGCGCATTTAAAGAATCTAAGCCCAGTTTATATAAGTGCCCCTGGTTATGTTCATGTCAAGTTTATTCAGCGTTTAGTCACAGGCAGAAAGATGGTTACTGGTGAAAATCAGTTGCTTCACTTAATAAAACCAGACTGTGCTGTTAAAAAAAAGAAAAGAAAAGGGAGAAGAACAATGCATACAGCTGCAGTACAGCCTGAAGCAATGTTAACTCCACAGCCATACTGAGAGCTGTACAGGAGCCTGCTGTGCGTGTCCCATTCCTCACACATCAACACTGCACACTAGTCAGAAGTACATTAGCTCATGTCTACTTTCAAGCATAAATCAATAGTGCTCAGCCCTTAGGCACCTAGTTACAGAATGACACTAAAAAGCAGTTTGACAACAAGTTCAAAACTATAAAACAACAGAACATTTCAACATATCAAGCACTGTTCATCTTTACAGGGCTCTATCTTCAGAATAGGCCCAATGAAAGCGCAAAATCTGGCACCTTTGAATCGGTTAATCCTGGCTATTTTACATCTTTTTATCTTACATCCTTCACTTACCTCAAAAACAATAACAAAACAAGAAGCTAAAATCTGACTATCAATACAACTTCTGTGGGTTCAGGCACATAAAGAGTAGAAAGAAAATGAGGTGTGTGTGTGGAGGGGAGGGGGGAGTATAAAACAGTCACATTTGGAAGGAGAGACATTCTGTATGTAAATGCACTGCTTGGTGACGGACGGTTGTCAGATGTTTCTACTGCTGTCAATGAAGAATTTGGACCTTTGTGATTCCTGGGAATGTAAACAAATGGGAAAACATGTAGCTGCGTTGGGAACGGCACCTTCCCCACACTCCTAAAAGTTCTCTAAAAGGACGGCGCTAAAGAGAAAGTAAGGCAAGGAAAGGCCGAGTCGGAAGTAACATTAAGTACAACTTTCTCTTTCCCCCTGTAAATCAATCCCACTTAACAATGACCTTACACACAGAGATGAAGAATAAAGCTCTATTTACTACGTGCCAAAAGCTCCTTCTGCTCCACAGGACTCTCCAGCTGACTCCCAACAGACTGTACCCATAGTACAGCATTACCATGTTCAATTTTTCAAATGTTAAGGCCGTCTTCGTGGCGAATAGTCAATTAAATATCAATTGTGGCACTGTATGAGAGACAGCAATGGACTGGAAAATGAAGCGACTGAAATGTGATATAATACAAATCACAGACTTCTAACAGCTGGAAGGAAGTATTAGATTCTTTTTGGCTGAATGAAATGCAAAATTGGTCAATTTCAAGCAACTTACTGTTTGGCCTATTCGAGAAAGAATAAAAGGAAATTAGTGTGTTTTTATATCCATGCTTCATTCTAACTCCTCACAAAATGCAAAAAAAAACATGGAAAAAGAACAGACATCCTGCTCCAACATCATCGTCTGCATAACATCACGTTAGTCTTACTCAACCCCTCAATGAAAACAACAGCAAAGCAAATATCACAGGGATACATGGGAGGGAGAAATTACAGTATAAAAATGAAATGATGCAGTCAAAAGTGCTCAAATAAGGAGTGTTATCAATTTTTTTGTCAATTTTTTCATCATATGAGGCAGACCTTCTTTTTTGTTTGTGTGTTTTTTCCTAACTCTGTCCTCTAGGAACAGGTTTTTGGGGGAGAAGTGGGGAAAAAAGCAGCAAAGGAGGACATGAAGGCTGGAGGCTAACAGGTGGCCTGATGAGGTGTTGTGAAGAGTTTGAATCTTGGTGTAATGCTGTAGCTTCTTCACCCCCCACCACTTCAGCTCCTGCTGGCCATACATCCACAAATCCTCATTTCCTCCTCAGCGCCTGAGGATGGGGCTCTAACCCAGGCTGGTGATGTTTGCCCTGCCGCCTGGGGGCGCCACGATGCGCTGGGTATTCCGGCGAGGAACGTTGTCATCAACCTGAGCTCCTGTGTGATTGAATGGAAAGGATTAGTTTTATGAATTTTGGTCTTTGTAATACTAGAAAGTGGCAGGAAAAATTCCTTTGGGAAGTCAACCACAGGAGGAAACATAAATTCCCCTTCACATTGTCCACAGTGATTTTAATTACAAGCCATAGCCATCCATAGTAAACCTACTACGAGCTACGACACTGTGAAACAATGGTCTGTGCTCCTGTCTGCATGATATCAACCTTGTTTTAACACTAACACATTTTATTTGTGACACTGCAGAAAAACTACTCTACCCACAATCCAAAACAGCAATGTCTCCAATTGGAGACATTGTTGGAGGTTGCTGCTGGAGGTCGCTGTTACCATGTAAATGTGAGCACAAAACATCAATTGGTGACTGCAGTCCAGAATGAAGCACCGTAATGTATTGATAACAAGGCCACACTTTGCCACACACATGTAAACGAAAAACGATTCAATTTGAGAAGGCTGGAAGCCATTTGTTATGGAAGCTGAAATTTGCAATGCATCGTGGGATGAGTAGTTCCTCAACACTGAAACGTAAAATATGCAGCTTTGCCTTTTCTTTCCCCCATTTTCCTTTATTTTTTTCATCAAAATCAAATCTTATTTTTACAGTTACTATTTACCTCATAGCTGGCTGAAAAACTTCAGCCAGCATAATAAAATCTACTTTTTAAATATTTTGTCCTTTAAAAAGTGGGCGATGTTGAGGTCTGAGTGTAATTAATACACAAAATTAAGATGCAAAATCTTAACAAACTAAAAGACAAACAAAACATAACACAACACACTTCAAGTGGACGTGTTATATACTGATTATAGTATATGGTGGCTGCTCATTTTTAATGCGGCCAAACTTTTAATTCAAGAGGTCAGTGACTGCTCAGGTACCAGACCCTTTTTCCACTCTTGGGTATTTATGGTGTCAGTGGAGCCAGATACCACATGTCCCTCAGCCAATAAGAGAAGTGAAATGGCCTTCAAGGGAGAGTAGCTAAAACAGCTCGGCTCAGACAGTGGATAGATTGAGATACTGTAGCAAGGTTTTTTAAGCTGTCAATCATGCACAGAAATAAATATAAAACTACAGCAATAACAAAATAAATGGGAAATGAATATTCACACAAATTTACCAAGTATTATTATTATTAGCTCTGAAAGACAAATGTAAAGATTTTTCTGGTGCATAGTATCCAACTGCCTCTTTTATTTTATTTTTGATAGGTAGCCACGGTCCAACAGAAGGACCCAATTTCAGTGTAAAGTCTGCCCCTTACACTTGAATGAATGCATGGCTTATTTGAGAGCAATATGGGGCTATGCATGCAGTGTTTAACTCCGTATGTCATGAAAGAATCCCTTAGTTTAGGCTTTTCATGCAGATTAAATTTAGTGCAAAATTTGACTCATCAATGTTGAGTCTCTGATATACAAAAAGAAGGTAAATGGTTTTAAATCTCTCCCCAAAATGGATTCAGTGCTTCAACATCCCAAAAATGACTCCAGAACTGATGGTAACACAACTGACCGGATAGGCTGAAGCCAGATTGGTGCAGGTTGCGGACGGGTTGGCCAGGCTGTTTGGCAGGTGAAGTCTTGGCAGAGGAGGCTGGAGTCATGGTTTTAGGAGTGACTGACACCTCACAGACTGGACCATCATACAGTCCCCTGGGTACGCCTCTCAGCTCAGCCAGCTGCATTGTTGGAAATGAGACACAGGCCAGTCACAGCACTGGAAACTAGCAAGGAAAGATTCACACTGTGGAGCTGGATGTGTGGACAGTTTGGCCAATTCCTAACAAGATGTAACATCCCTCCAATTTTCCACAAATTACCAATCGTAAAAGAAATTGCTGGGTGTGGGAAGCAACTTTAATGTCAAAATGACTTCCAGTATGTTACCATCTGATTAAACGGTTAAACACAAACCCTAGCAGACAAAGAGGAGTGTTGTACCCTGCTGCGAGCTTTTATCCTCTTGTAGACGTAGTCAGGGAAAGGTTTACGGACCACGTAACGTCCTGAGCCCTCTGTGACGTGGAGGTTCCCGTCCTCCAAAACAATCTTGCCCTGGCTGATCACGACCAGAGGCCCGCCGCGCACCTCTGTGCCTTCAAAGATGTTGTACTCCACAGTCTGTGGGGAGAAGGACAGCAGTAGTGTCAAAAGTAACATACAATATAAAACATCACTACTTTATTATAGCATATAATTCCAAACATAAGGACTGAAGGATCTGAGTGTATTTACATATTTGAACATTTTCCCGCATTGTTAACTGTATTGCACTGTACGTACGACATTTTAAAGATAAGCCTTTTTGTTGGTGCTTTTAGATTTGAAACAGGTTTTAAGTTCTTGTCTGACACCCGACAGCTGTGTTCCTGTGATGTTTTATGGCAGCTGCTTGTTCCTCCTAACGCCATGCCGACACTTTAAATCATAACAGAAATACCTTCAAAGCGGAGATGCAGTCATTCAACTTCCCCCCGCTTATTTTCCGCTATCATAAGGCTGACGTAACCTCCTGTTGCACATTCTGCATGCCATTTTAGTTCACAGACTTATGAAGCTCGCACTGAATGTTTATTTGAAAAGCTGCCAGAGTTATATTGTAGGACTCACTGTGTAAAATTTCTATAATTTCATAGGAGCTTAACTGATTTAACTCACATAAAAGTGTTTCCTCGGGCCTACTAATGCAGAGTACAGAGGCATTAGTCTTCAGGCTGAGAGAAGAAGAAGGTGTTGTTTTAGTGCTTGTGTGTGGACATGGAGGGTGTGGAGGTTACCGTGTGACCAGTTTGAAAGCCCTACGACTCCTCTCCCAAAAAGCTTATTGAGCTAAAGCTGAGGTCATGGCAATCTGACAGAGCCTAAAATGAGATCACTGGTATATTGGGTTATCCTATGACACCCACACACATGCATGCATACACACTCCAAATGAGCAATTTCTCCCCTGAACACTGGTCCGTTATTTTCTGACCAAGCGGAACAAAAAGGAAACCGAAGAACATGACGGGATTAAGAAGACAGATTCCATGAGCGTGTACAGCTCACTCTGTCTTCCATCCATACACACACAGATACAGATGCACAGTGACCGGCCTGCTAACAATCAGAAATGATGTGTTCCAGCTCTCTGGCAGATTTTAATGATGACATCACCCCCTCGACGCTGTGTGAGGCCCACACCCTCTTCAGCAGTCAGGCTGCCATAAAACAAGAGTCCTTGATCACAACAAAAGAGTTATCAACCACTTATTTTGAATGTCATCAGTTACATGCATAACAATTAGTGTCATTAGCATTAGAAGAATGAATAGTGTGTTTGAGGGCCTCAGTGTGACTGAAAGGTCATTAAACATTGATGGGCAGTGATGGGGAAATACGGATTGATAGCACCCCCTGAGAGACTTCAAAGTTGAATCCCCCACATTAGCTTTCAAATGCATATATTAACTTTGGTGGGCAAGTGCATCATGTCCACAACAAAGCCACACCCCCACATCCCAAAGTCATTCACTGTGGCATTTCTGCACAGCAGCAGTAGCTCGTTCACAAACTCCTCCATGCTAGTTAAGCAGAGCAGTCACATCTAAGGTTCTCTGTGGTGCAGATTCCTAACAAAACATGTTATTGCATTTCTGAAATTTAATAGAAGAGACCTGCCAATTAAAGAACACTAAACAGAAATCCACAGAAGAATCCCAAAGACATAAAGACAGTAATTGTTCAGTGCCAGAAAGCCCCCCAAAATAGCGTTGCAACAGTTTCTACTTTGCGGTTGTAGAAAAAAAAATCTACTGGTTATCATAGTAAATATGTAAGCAAATGTTATATACGTGTTCCCCAACAGGTAATGCAGGAACTGGATTGGGAATCAGGAATGGAGAGACACGCCTGGACCTAACTGCCAGACCTCCGGATGTCAGCCCCGCTATCCTCTGCAAGTGCAATTCGTCAGCCACACCCATTAACAACAGCTCTCCTCTATGATCCATGTGCTTAGTAAAATGCACATGGCCAGGAAAAGAACTGACCCGTGGGATCTGTTCATTTTAAGACCGTGAGCAGTCTGTAAGAACCTCTTGAGTGATTCAGTAGTCACACACAAGCTTTTACATTTACTCTTTCAGAAAGAGTTAAAGTAGGAAGGTCCACATTTTAGAATGCAGGATATTTTGTTTTAGCAATTTAACAAGGGCAAATTAAAAGCTTATCAAACAGTATTAATCACTTGATGAAATTACCTGAATTTTATCCTAATCTAAATAATCTATTCTCTGTGGATCCTGAACTCTGACACCAGTTTGAAATGAATGAGACAATGAGATTTTAATTTATACATGTAGTTTTGAGGCTCTTGTGGTCATGGAAGTGGTCATTAAAGTTACTGCTCTCTCCTCATTCATAAGGAGTTACCAAAATGGCTAGTTTCAAGGCTAGCCTTTTACAAGTAGGAGTATATCTGCATTCCAATACTGAGTCTTTGTCATAGCGCCACCTACAGGAAACCAGAAGTCCAGGGGTTGTATTTTCACGATCTTATCTTCATATTTTAAAGCCTGTGGGTTTTTATTTAACACTGCTGCTTTAAATTGCATCAGTGGTTTAATATGATAATATATACTTTTGTTACTGGACTCCAGTTTTTGTTAAAAAGTCCTGTTCTTAAAATATAAACATGCCCAAACCGATCCACAGTCACAACACAATAGACTTACAGGAAGTTCGCTGTCCTATATTTTTATAAACTACTCTTAGCTGATTAACCAGAACCACTCAAAATTTGGACAGCTCCATTTTTCAGACCTTCAAGCTTTTTGGTTTTCATCTAACGCTGTTGCTATGACGATGTATTGTTTGAAAGAAACAGGAAACAGTTCCTTAGCAGCTTGGAATGCCCGCAAACTTTTGGCACATGCAGCGTATATAATTAAAGTCAGTATATGGTAGGCTTTCATTAGCGAAGAAAAGAGACCTCTGTGTCAGTATTAATAGCTAGTTATGTAGAAATAATTGAGGACCATACCGACTGGTGGCTCTTGGCGGAGATGATCTTTGTGACGTCAGGGTCCCACAGCACCAGATCAGCATCTGAGCCCACAGCAATGCGGCCCTTGCGGGGGTACAGGTTGAAGATCTTGGCAGCGTTTGTGCTGGTCACGGCCACAAACTGGTTTTCATCCATCTTACCCGTTACCTGAAATTAGTCAGAGCTGAGAGTGAGAAAGCTACCAAAGCTTGTGACCTCTTTTGTGTTTTGTCCGTTTCACGTGTATTCACATACGGCCCTTTTTTGAATTAATCAAGATCAACCCTCCTAAATCCTCTTCTTGCACCAAGAAATTTAGCTTGTTTTTGTTCTGTTTTTTGTAGATCTGATAGAGGACAAAGCACTGTTTTTGGCCTTCAAAGTACATAGGAGTGGGTGGAATTTTTGGGGCTATGACCCTTGGAAGTTTATCCAAAGTGTACTTTTTAAATAGTTTAATGTCACCAGTTTAATGTCACAGGCATTAAACTGGTGTTTTCCTACTATTATTATGATATATTATACTACTATTATACCACTAATAGTAGTACTACTATCATAATACTACTATTATGATATAGTTCATGATATAGTTTGTGATTTTGGTGCTCAAATGTGGTTTGATAAAGCAGAAACACTGAAGAGAAACAAGGTTTAGCATTAGAGTGGGTTTGAAATCGATTTGTTGTATTTATGCAAACTGAAATGGCTGGGGTGTGACTTTGACCTTATCACAGCTTAGAATTACTGGGAAAAATAGTAATAATTTAAAAATTGGAAAATGTTGAGCCATTTATATGTATTTTGGGGACCTGCAACATGGAAAATAATCCTGGAAGAAGTTATTGTACCAAAAAACAAAAAATAAAAAACAAGCTAATTGTTTTGACAGATTTTTAACAGAATGACAGTAAGGGGCGAATTTTTTTTTCATTTAGTACTGTTAGTTTTAATCTAATATGATACAAAATCTAGCATTTTTACTTGTAACAGAGTACATTTAAAGGATGGTATCAGATTACTTTTATAAAATCACCTCATTCCCCTTTAATTACATTTTTAGGGTTGGCACAACTCCTACAGCTCGGTGATGTATTCCCAATAAAGCCGTTCCCTTTTAGCTGGATGTAAATTGGAGTAAAGCTTTACTTCACTCCATATGTCAATTTGGTTTTTAAGCAGTTGCATGCTTATTGTCAACAGCATGCCTAGAGACGCCGAGAGACCTATAATACACCGGCAGTGAGTTTCTGTTTACAATGCACAGGTTAAACAGACCGCAGTGTGGACTTGAAGTGAACCGAACACTTCTCAAATGAGTCCCAGTTCAGTTTGCCTAAAAGAGGTCTGACATCATTTACAGTGTTAACATAAACGTGAAAAGAGCTGACTAACTGCTCTGAGCTGCTTTGAGGGAAGAATGGAGCCAAGAGTGAAAACGCCTTTAGTGTATTGTGAGACACAGTCCTGTGAAAGAATAAGTCCACCCTTACCACTTCCATGGGAATTAAGGGGGTAAGTAGCAGCCAGGTGCTGTTAATCAAATGCGCCTGATTAACTGAGCATCAGAAAGTGTGAGCACCTCTATAAAAGCAGAAGTTTTGGCAGTTTGCTGGTCTGGAGCTTTCAGGTGAGTGTTAACACAATGCCACCATCGTCATAAAGAAATTTCTGCAAACCTCAATGAACTGAAGCAAACTTGGCCTAAAGACTTCTATAATGATGTGAGAGTCATACAGAAAATGATTACCTCAAGTTATTGCTGCTAAAGGTGGTTCTACAAGCTACTGAATCATGGGGGGTTTTCACAGGACTGCACAGGGTCTTGTGAACTCCACCCAAAAGCAAAATTTACTCACCACACACTTGTCCCAAATGATAGACATCCTCTCCTCAGTGCCATTCACACCCTCAGGAATCAAGCTGAAGTCATCTTTGCCCACAGCACGCTGGGCAGTGTTAAAGGGACAATGTGCACTTCCTGTCACCTGAAGGTCTCCACTATGTAATAAGTTTAGTACAAAAAAGACAGACAGGACTGTGTCATGCTCAGAGAAAAAGCACTGCTGACATTTTCTTTTTAACTTTGCCTATAACGTGTTTGCATCCAATTACCAGGAGAGCAGGGAGTTGAGATAGTCTGGTGTGGTCGGGTCAGGGCTCAGTGGAGGAGAGGTGACGTAAGCAGCCGCTTTGGCCCAATTCTTGCTCCAATAGTGTGAACCGTCTGTTCCCAGACTTGCAGTGATTGGCTCTCCATAGACAACAGTGCCTATAAAGACAAGTCCCATCATAGCATAAGATCCTATGTTCCTCACGTGCATGTCATGCGAACTCACGCAAAAGCTTCATTGCATCTATTTGTACTTATCTGTGTTTATTTTACCGTTTTCTGTGAAGTCTACTCTATAATTAATCTTAATCATAACATAAAATTGGGCTTAAATTTAATTTAGTTTCATATTATTGTGAAAATCCACTAATATTGTCTTTTTCCTCTCTGACGATGGGCAGTATCTTTATCTTAGTTCTCACCCTTCTTCCTGGCCTGAGCGATGACATCAGAAGCGCTCTTGCTCATCACCTTGGTGACATACAGCGGGCAGTTGGTCTGGTTGGCTACAGTCACAGAGCGGTTAACGGCCTCCGCCTCCACCTGGAATACAGAAGAGTTCACTTTAATAGATGGAGGTGATGACCTTTCTTATTCCTCTCTTCTTCATTTCAGTCTTCGTCATTTTAATGTGTGCACAACAGTATGTCAATGCCCTGGTGTTTTAGATATCACATGTATTTATAAAGGTAAATAACTTATATATAGTATATAAAATGAATAAATGAGGTGAATCAATTTAAGCTAAATATTAAGGAAATATCTAAGTATTCAGCAGCGAGCTGTAGCTTCATATTTAACTCATATTCTCCTTGCATAGCAACGCAGGTACAACAAGGTTAAACACTGAAGGGAGACGTTTTCTGACAGATTAAATGACAGAGAAAATGTTCCGAGGTGAAAAGCAATATGGAATTTAAAATTTTCTAGGTCAATTTATTGCAACATTTCAAGGTATTTTTCATTATTTTTGTCTCTTTTTCCATGTATGACCATGGAAAATGGTCAAGATTTGATTAACCTGAGCAGGAGCAGCACTGCCATGACAATTTAACTTGTGCTTTTTCCCCTAAGGCCCCTAAGAAATCACTGCCTTCATCAGATGATAATTAGAAAAATACAGAAAACCTTAAGAAGAAAAACTGAGGAACTGATTTTAAAATAACATTGATTTATGCAGGGAGGATGTACTCAATTAAAGTGGCTTTAGGGCGTGATTATCTACATTCATCATGGGAAAAGGAGAAAGTTACAAAGATTATAAAGAAGTGAAAAATCCAGAGCCTCAAGGTAAAACTTTCAACGATTCAGACGCAGCAACGCTGAAGCCCGTAAAGGTCACATCCCCTACTGCGAAAAAACCCCAACAACTTGGAGATGAACCGATACGCTTTCCTCAAAGTCCAAGCAACATTTCACAGAGTTGTAGCTGTAACTCACCTCCTCAGGGCGGCTCAGCACGTGTCCTTCAGGCCCAGTTATCCCCTGCTCCAGCATCCTGCGCTGCTCCTAAACACACGCACATGAGCACACACAAAGCGCATTGGGAAATACGAGATGTTGAGTCATGTGCAGGTGGACGAATGTTTGTCATGACTGGCTTTGGCAGTGAAAACTAAGCAGCTCTGAGAATATCTATCCTCATCTGTTGGCTATTAACAGCTTAGCACTGAACATTTCGTCACAACTGAGAAGAAACTGATGTGTCACAGTCTTTGAGCTCAAAGTCCAGCTTTCAAGCGGTATCTCATAACCCTCAAAGCTTAGGGCGTTAAGATTCCATTTAATGCAAAAATCCTGCAGAAAAATCATGTCTGTTCATCTCCAGATGGCATCTTGTTATGGTATGAAGAGTCATACCTCAGCTACGATGTCACCATTCTCAGCGTGAACCTGGGCGATGGCTCCCAGATCGCGGATCACACTGAAAACCTCATACACCTGCAGCAAAGACAAAGACAGTAAAATTTTGAACTCCAGCACAGACCTAAAGTCTAGTTGTATCAATTGTTTTAGATGAAGAGGAACTCACAGCATGGGGGGGTTTTTTTTGCTTTTTTGATTTCCAGCAGTGATATATTGGAAAAATCTTTTCTTTTTAAGTCAGTGGGTCATTCAGACAATGTCTTTGTCTGAATGAATGTGACTAATTGGAAAAAGGGCTAACATTTGGTCTACCCTAGTATTTATTTGGTTTAAAAGATGGATTTAAAGTCTATAATTGAATAATTTTAGCAAACATAAGCTCTTTTTTCCACTATCAGTTGTGGGTAACTGATTGTGTAGTAATCTTTATTAGCGAGTCTCCCACAGTCTGAAGTTTAGGAAACACAGCGAGTTCACAGAGAGAAGAAAAACTGTGGTGATGAACGAGTCATCATCCCCCCAACCAGGACTGCTAAACATGCAACAATAAAAAGCCGTCAGAGTTTGACACGGAAGAGAAAATGATAAACTCTGGCTGCACCCAACTGCCAGCATTCCTCACACAGGTGCAAAGATCATCACAGATCTGTTTCAAAACTGCTTTCAGGTGGGATTAATTCATTTTCAGTCAGAAAGAGAGTTTGTGGCTTTCATTATCCTGTCGCTCTCCCAAGAGAAACACACAGGAAAATCAGCACGAGGGGAAGCCTAGCCAAGACAAACAGACTCGCACAGTAAGTCACGCTGTAGAGTGAGCGCGTGAGCCAAAATCAAGAGTAGGATATGACTTTTATGATAGTATTAGGTCAGATTTACTGTAGGCTTTCAATCTCTTTCTCTTCCTCTTTAGGTCAATACTTAATGCCTGTTTGTTGCCCTGGCGATCGGACAACAGTATATCTAATATCACCGCTGTAAGTATAAGCAGCCTTTAAGCTAAAAGAGTTTGTACAGAAGGGCTGTAGCATAATTCAATTTATTGTAGCACAATACAGAATATGCTGAAAAATTCAGTGACAACCTACCTGAGCATCAGTAAGCTGGAAAATATCCTTATAAGCCAGGTAGACCAGGAAAGAGTTAACACCTGAAAGGTTTAAAGCAGAAAAAAATACTAATCATTAACCAACTTAAATACGAAGTTCCTTGGTAGATGATGAACCCTAAGTTTGGATCATTTGAATGCAAGAAAACTATTGTGTAAAATAAGACCCTTTATTGTGGGTTTTTGCGTGTGTCTTGCTAAAAAGTGAGTAGAACATCTCTTTCTGATGCTTTCATTCTAAAAAGTTGCATTAAATGCATCACGTGCAGGCTGCTGCACTCAGGTTACAGGACTGATACTGACTGATGTTAATCTTTTTGCATCGAACAGATCTAAATATTAATTTTTCCAATCACGTTCCCAACGCGCAAATCTTTAATTCAAGATAATCAAACATGACTGTGGTTACGTGAGACGTACCGTGATCCTTCACGAGCGTCTCCATCTCTTCCTGGATTCCCTTGTGCCACTCGGTAATGTCAATATGCAGAGAGTAATCGCAGCAGGACTTGCTGTCGGCCCATTCACGCCACTGCTCGAAGGCTGACATAAGGCTGGTGCCAGGCTCAGGTAGCACATGGTCAACTAGACGCACACGCACACACACACACGCACACACACACACACACACACACACACACACAGTTAAACAGCTACACAAATACAGGAACTCTGCTGTCTTGTATTTTATCTATCTTTTATGTTATGTTGTATCCAGGCCTAATGGACAATGATGTATTTCACGCCTGGCTGTATGAACATGTGGAACAAACTGATTTTTAAAAATGATCATATTTACACACCAGAGTCAGACCTGAAACTGTATGAAACGTGTCTGATTAGAAACCTTTCATATCTAGAGCAAGATGCAAACTCCAGGGCTAAACAGTGAATGCAGAAACTGCAGTTCCTGAAGTGGCCACTTTAGGCTTTCCCCAAAACACATTCTTAATAGAGTTCAATGCTAAAATGCCCAACTTTACATTTGCTATTTTTCCTCTTTGATACATATGTATGTAGACTGAATGTCTTTGTAAGGTCCTGTGTTCCTCCTCTCATCCCCAAATGGTCACAGCAGATGGCTGACCCTCCTTGAGCCTAGTCCTGCCGCAGGTTTCTTCCTGTTATAAGGGAGTTTTTCCTTCCCACTGTCGCCAAGTGTTTACTGATGGGGGTTGTTTGATTGTTGGGATTTTCTCTGTATTATTATAGTCTTTACCATATAATATAAGGCCCCTTGAGGAAACTGTTTTTCTGATTTGGCACGATATAAATAAAAGTGAATTAATAGAATTTTTTTAACTCGCGTTTAAATTTAACAACGCTCACAAGGTCAATATAAGAAGTCTATGTTTGAGTTTTGGTGAGTGAAATTCTAATACTATTATATTTACGATTTAGCAGGTATCTATTGTGTGAAAGCCCTGCTAACTAATATCATCACAAATCCCTCCAAAACATTGTCCCTACTGGCTCCAAGAAAAACCCAACAACCTAACATGACTATTACCAGTGAGTGAGTGGTGTCAAGGTGGCTAAAATGTACCTTTTATATGTAGTCTGTAGTTAAGATTGGATTCAGATGCCTTTAATTAAGCCTAAACTACATTGAATAGAGCATTTCATTATAGAAATCATCTCTATTTGGCAAGTGTCACCAGGCTGCAGGATGTTACACACCAATTCCAGACCTGACTAAGCCCCTAAGAGGAGCTACAGCAATCGGCTTTTAGCTTGGGGTAAAAAAGGCATGCAGTGTGAGTATGTTTTGCTGCCAGGAGGAGGATGGTGTTCCTGTTGAGTCAGCAGAGGGAGGGCCAGTGTGACATTTACAGTTCAAGTTTTCATTTAGCTTTGTTTTCTTTGCTCATTACGTCAACTCTTTAAATTTGTATGTAAATTTAAAAATAACATTACCATTAAACCAATGTAAGAACCAAGATTTGCTGTTACATTATATTTACGATATTTTGTTAGAAAAAAAAATCACTGATAAAACACAGGGTAAGAGTTTGGGTTTTTTTTTTTTTAAATCTGGGTACAACTTGAAACTGACTCCAATGCCCTGTTTAAAAACTATGTCTAGGACAAACCAAGCCATAACAAAACTACAGATAGATGGTAACTCAAAGGAAGTAGAAAGAAATTCCTGCGGACAAGTTTTCAACTAATGCTTAAACTCTTAACTTGAGCTTAACGACTTTGAAGTGCAAGGGAAACGAGCCCAAGGAGAAGAAAATCTGGGCTTTGCAAGCACCATTAAGAAATTCAGAATACTACAACTACAACAGGCCAAAATTACATAAACAGGGTGTATAAAATAATAGCAAACAAACTACAGAGTCTGTCTGTCTCTTTGGAAACTTCCTGACACAGTATGTACAGCAATCAGCACCTCATGGCTCAGAGTGCTCCGACCAGATGGATGGGTTCATATTTTGGCTTGCTCATGAGCAGGCCTGGCACGCTTCCTGTTCTCATTAAGACATGTTCAATTAGGGCCAATCAGTAAATGAAGAATCACTGCGGGGAAAAACCCACCACAGACACACTCAGCTTCCTTTCACTCACACAAAGCTTTCAGACACCAACTTTAACCCATTTCTGAATCTTCTGTTGCAGACAGCAGGGGCTTTGTGCTCAGCAACTCACTGATCATGGTGGTGCCTCCGGCCAGCGCCGCCTTGGAGCCCTGGTAGAAGTCATCAGCGGCGGTCATGCCCCGATCGGGCATCTGGAAACGAGTGTGCACATCGATGCCACCGGGCATCAGCATCCGACCATGGGCATCGATGGTTTTTACCCCACCGGGCACAATGAGGTTTTCCCCGATTTGTCTGAGTTAAAGAGAAAAGCAACATTTAAACTGCTGATTACACCACCCTTAGTAATTTTAGAAAGCAGAATTACAAATGAATTAGTCATTTTAATTTCATTAATTACATTTACTATTTTTTAGTAATTAGTGGTTTCATATACTTATGGGTTAGGGTAGTAGTTTTTGAGTATGTATCAATGCTCATCATTTTCTTTGTGGCAGTTTCCATTACGCTCTGCAAAAAAGTAATTAACTTCTTACTCACAACTTTTCCTGTTTTGTATAGCAAACACAGTCAAAACTAAAAACTGACTGCATTGTCAGCTTTCTCCAGGGCCGTCTGATAAAAGCCAGACTTGAGAAAAAATATCTGTCCTGCATTGCTAGAGCTCATCATCATAAATAAATCATCCTACTCAGTCACTTTTGGCACTAAAACAGCTTAGTTTCATGACGATTAACCTAACGAATTTACAGAAAAGTTATAATGACAAGCTAAAAAAGTGATCAGAATTGTAGTATGGCAGTGCTGGTTTCATTTATTGGTAACTTTGACATTAAACACTGAAGATTTTATATGGCAATAATGACAAGTTTACTTTTCACTCTGCAAGAAGAATGTATTATTTGTGGTGCTATTTAGAGGTAATTGTATATCATAGTGAGATTATGGTGAGATGAGTAGTAAACTCTACTTGCTGCAGAGGAGGCCCTTAGTTAGTTTGTAGTGATTCAGCCGAGAGCTTCAAACATGGACATGGTAAAAGTTGGGTTTTTAATAAACTGCCGGCAGCTTAAAGGAAAACTCACTTGATGACTCCATCCTCCATATAGATGTCGGCACAGAAGGACTGGTCATCATTCACAATCTTGGCCCCTTTGATCAGGAGACGGTCGCTCTGGAAAACAATAAAGAAGGTGAATTGCTGCACATTTTTGTTTAAAAAAACAGCTTGAGTTAATCTGTAGGAATAACAACCCTGTAAAAGACATGGATTTATAGCCGCCTATAAAAATACGCTTACAAGGGTGAGTATCCGATTTGGCTCAACTGGATGCTGGATTAAGGGCATTTGATGAAAGACGTTTTGGGAAATGTCACTTCAAGGAGTTGATTGGCAACAATCACAGCAAAACATAAATACTGGCTCTGCTTGGCCTTTTTAGGCTGCCGTCTGATAAGGAACACATGGCTGTGCATTGTCTCTCAGCTGACACTGGCTTTCCTATTCTGCAAACACACACGCATACAGATATCTGTAAACACACTGTACACACTCTTAATACTCTAACACACTGATCCGGTGGGGGTGGCTGATTGGAGGGGCAGGGGGTAAAAGAGTATTAAGAGCTGGGATGTTTGGACCAGCACCAGTTTTTTTTGTGTGTGGATGTTTTCACTGTGACACTGTTTATGTCAGGCTGGCGGTGGAAAGACATTGTGAAAAGAAGATGAATACGGACAAAGAAAAGACGTTAATCTAAGGAGGGGACTGGATTCAAACAGTCTGACTGCTTTAAAATGGGATTAGTGAACATCTGCAGTACACAAAGCATTATCTCCAAATTAAGAAGAACAACAAACTTCTAGATCCCTGTGCTGAGAGCAAAGAGAGGGCCCAGTGCATTTTCATCACCGCTCCTCTCACTGGTGGATCACTTGATCTTTGCTTTAAAAGCAAAATTAGGGAAATCATTCACTGCTCGGACAATAAAGACAGCAGCCCGCCTCCAGACACACCCATCTGCCCCCTTCATGTGGTCGAATTATCGCACAAACAGACGTGAGAGAGAACCAATCAGGCCACTGAGCGTGTAATCAATCATCCATGCCTGCTGCCGTGCCACTTGTCTCTATGCTGGAGAGAGGACGGGGAGGAGGGGGGAGTCTACCACCTCCACAGTCCCTCCTTCGAGCCACCCCAGGGAGGCCCTGGCCCTCTCTCCAAGAAAGGGAGTGGCAGCTATGTCACAAGGGCTCCAGCGTTCCCCCTTCTAACAAAGGCTGCTCTGTTTGAGGCGCTGCCACTGGCTGCTGCCAGGCCAGCAGCTTCAGCCCAGAGGACAACTGCTGTGCTGCAGGCAGCACAAACCATAAGCCAGCTCTGTAAAATATTACCTAATAGGTTGTTTATATAACACAGCCACATATGTAGAAATAACGCAAACTTATTTAGCTCACTTAAAAAAATAAATAAATAAACTGAATATCTTTTAGCTTAGTATGTAAACAGACTAAGTTGGTCTATTTGGTGGTTTTAATGACCAACATTCAATATTTACTACAGGAAAGTCTTAAAAATATAAACAGATTAATGGTTTAAAAAAAATGATGGATGTTGCAAAGAAACGCTCCATAAATATGCACTTCTTTTGCATAACTTTAGTGCTGTTGCAGGGGGAAAATTTTGACTGGGACCAACAATGCCATTCATAACCAGACCCCAGTGTGAAGGACCTCAGCTGTTTTTTACTAGCAGAGGTAAATGCAGCCTCAAGATGGCTGCCCAATAATTTCAGTTTCATAGTCTTCAGCTTTGACGGCCACTGACTCAAGTGATGTCCATCAGATCCGCAGTTCCCTCAGGAGCCACAAAAGCTTTAAACCCTTTTCCATGTACAGTAGTACCCCTGAATAGGAAAAAACAAAGTCCTCACACAATGATCTCAGATATATATACCTATCCAAATTTCCTTTGCTTTTGAAGCATTTTTTTCCTCACATGTGTACTAACGTTTCACATATTAGCAATACCCCGTATTCTTCTGGATGAAATATAGAATGGAGTAAAGTACACAGTAAAACAACTTCAGCTGACTGCAGCAGCTTCTGGAAAATGCCTTGCAGTTGTCATCTGAAAGGTGTGGCCACACTCTGACAGCAGTGATGGAACTAATGCAGATAGATCATGTGGTAATCTTCGATCTGTGTGGAACAGAGTGCTCTGGTTGAGCGACTGGCTTCGCTCCAGCCCGCTGCTGGCCCGTTTTCCTCCCAACAACTGCTTTGAAATATGCCGTTACATCATGCGCCCCGTCATGACTGTCATTATCACATTACTCACTGAACTTTGCCAAGACACTGCAGCCCTTCTCACAAAATTGCACCTATTGCGCTGTTTCATATAGAGCTGTATTTGCAGAACAATTAGTGTCCCTGAATCCAGAACCGTGCTTTAAAATAATTCAATTGTTTTAAAGCTCGCAGGGGTCGTGTGACAGAGCGTGTGATTGTACTGGATCTGTGCCAAGCATGACAGTGACCTTTCCTTCGTGGGAACTTTTTCAGAGCTCACAAACAGGATGTGGATAAAGCTCAATGGGCCCACTGTTACTAAACTACTGTGTTTACATTCCAGGCTACAACCTACAACCTTACTGAGATTGCATACAAGGCAAAAACAGTTCAATGAGCATTAAAAAAACCCTGATCTGTAACGTAATTAGGACACTTATAAAAACAATCACTGAATATTTTGTTTAACACAGTAACTTTCCTCAACCTCCTTCACCTCTGTTTCCTCAAACAAAACATCCTGGACTAGTGTAATACTTTCGGCATAGTGGGCGGAGCATGGAGACAGAGCATAAATAAGTCCCACCCACACCAAAGGGGCAAACAGTTCATGGCTCCTTTTCTATCTGCTGATAGATGCCAAAAAACTGCAGTGCAGTGGGACGCAGTATCAACAGAGCCTAAAACTGAGCCCTCCAGAAAACAGGAGTGAACACGTGACTCAAACTGTGGGATAATGAAGCTCAGAAGCCTGCTGTGTTGTCTGTCTTTTGTTAATGATAAGTGTCAGTTTTAGACAAATTTATTTCCTTAAGTATTATGAGATTGTCTGCAACTTTAATTACTGTGAAGTGTGGATAATTTCGATATCTATGACTAATGTTTTGTTTGTGTTTATTTGTTTTACCTTAGCTATAAGAGCTTGTGACTGGAAGGGGCAACGTCCAGAGCTGAAACAACAACTCCAGTTCGTCTCTGTGCCTCCTGAGGCTCGAGTCAATCCCCACAGACTTCTATATTAGAGAACTGAAGTGCACATTTACAGCTGGGTACAAAATATAGTTTTGTCCTCTATGGATTCCTTCCTCCTTCATAACAACTCTGAGTGGCAGGAATTTCTTTGTAAATCATCTATCTGGGTGTGTGTTTGCATTTGGTGCCTTTGTAATGTAATACCTGAATAATATTAACCCTCACTATTATGTACTGACGATACCAGAAGTTCTTGGGGGGGTTGTACTTATCTTCTTGAGTGAAAGTCTAGTTAGGGCTAATTAGCCAATGTACCCTCAGTGTACTTTGCTACGAGCTCTGGGTAGTGACTGAGCAAAAGAATGAGATCGCACATACAAATAACCTCCCTTAGAGATACAGTGAGGAGTTTGGTCATTCACAAGAGACAAAGAGTAGCGCAGCCACTCCTCCACACTAATATGAGCCAGCTGAAGGGGAGGAGGTTGCTGGGGGAGAGGGAGGTCTGGGTTTCTCTAATTAGACTGCTGCCCCCACAAGCTGGACTTAGATAAGTGATAGAAGCTGGATGGATTCTATCTGAAAGCCATTAGAAAAGACTTCCAGTTCTATAGAAGTATACGAGAGAAAAAAAGGTATTTTGGGTCATATTAAATCTGTTATGTAAGTATTGGTCATATCATGCATCAACATTGATATGGTATAAAGCGGCACGCTTGTTGACAATCATAAATCATTAACCAGTAAGGTTGCAATAGATGACATCGCAGCAGCTACTTTCATCTTTTACACTTTTGATGACTCCAATCTTTGATCCATAAGGTAACTTCCAGTTCCAAAAAAACCCAACATGGTGATGGACAAAACACTGATGTTGAAGCTTAACAGTGTCGAAAACCAACAATTGATGACTATGTCCATTTTTTTTAATATCCATGCTGTTAACACATTGCTGGCATTAGATTTTAAATAGCTCTAACATAGAAATATCTCATTTTTAATCCATCTGCAGGCATGTTGTTAGCACTTTAACCCCGAGATGTATATTGTGGATCAGTTTTTCCATCCAGTAGGGATCACTTTAGAATATCTCATACACTCTGTTTCTAAATATCATTAAAGTATATCAGCTGGATTCACATTGGATTAAATAAAACTGAATTTTACATGGAAAGAGATCAAGAAACAAGTCCCAGCAAGGCTGGTAAACTCTGCATATCATGGTTAGCCATCAGCAAAATAACAAAGTATAAAACAGACAGGTTAGTAAAAATCTGTCTTGTTCTCTGTCACACTATCAGCACAGCAGGAAAGCCTGTGTCTAAAGATAAATTTTTTCAGAAATGTTGTTTCTGTCGTTATGTTTAGCTGCTAAATGTATGCTTTACTCACCAGATGATCACTAGATGGGCCTTTTTCTCATTTAGTTAGAGGGGTATGGACTCTGCAGTGCTTTGGGGCGTAAAAACAATGAATTAAAAGCTCTACGAAGCTAAGGAGAAGTGTAGATTTACATAATACTTCTCATGAGGTTATGAGAGATCCTTGTAATTTTTACAGGTATTATTAATAACGTAAAACATTGTGCTTAAGAAAAAGAAACAGACTGGGTATAATGGAAAGCAGAGGTAATGGTTTTGTTAAATCACCAACATCAATCAAATGCTGCGATTATTAAAATCCTGACATTAATAAACCACAGCACCATACGGAGGAAAACTAAGACCCTCCACAGGAAGAGAAGAGAAGCCTGGGTACTCAAACTGCTGACTTTCATAAAATCAGGGCAAAATCAGCTTGGGTGCAGTGAAAACGTCTGCCAGTGTTAGACGTAACCCGGCAACATTGTATGTTGTTGTCCAAATGGAAGATATCCTGGAAACAGTTAAGTCAGGTGGAGAAGGCTGCCAGGTCAGACATGCAGCATTATGATTTATATTTGTCCTGGATTAGTCAAAAAACAGCCCGCTGCTAAAATCATCTCCATACATGTTCAGGCAACCACTGGGAAAACACTCTGCTCCTTCAAAATAAAGTGCAAAACAGGAAATAAAGTAATTCCCAGAAATAGTCATCTGCACATTAATGACATGAAAAAACAGATACAAAATTTTTCTAAGTAGTCATTTCTGTTTTATTTATAAAACACACTTGATGCATTGGATGAATGTGATTCTTCCTTTGATGCAAGAAATTCCACTTTTACTTTATTTTCATGATGACTGATCACCATGTTTTTAATTGTTTTAGCCTCTTAATCCATAAAAACACTCTTCTTTGCTATTAAAACTTGCTCATTTAGTTTGAAAAGTCTCTTAAATTGCTCTGTTATCCTCCCACATTCACAGGAAATGAAAATATGACATTCTTTATTTCTCTGAAAATTTGACTTAAAAACTTTTTTCCACTAACTCATAACTTAAACCCCTACCACTGAAATAGAAAGTAAACTAGCCTAAATTCCCAATTGAAATGCAAAACTAAATTTAAACTTTCTCTTTGACTACAAAATTGTTTAATTAATCTCAAACTTGAAAAAGAATACATTCATTGACCTTTTTCCTGTGACATAGCGCAGCCGGAGGAGCTGCGATACTGTTGCTCAACAGCATTCCCCTCTGCTCAGCAGCTGAATAACAGCAGAGTTGATACATGCTGTACAGTCTCCCTGACTTCTGGCTTTATGAATGGGGGAATTCGGGATGATCCTGAGAGGTGGGGGGAATAAAAGAAAAGGAAAAAAAAAACAAGGTTGAGTCAGTGGGTGGCTGATTAGGAGCGTAGTGTGATGTGTGAAGAGAAGGCACTCCGGGCTGCGTTGCAGGGTGAGATAGCTGCGTGAACTCACTCCAGCCACGTTTGAAGTGACTACACATGCACTGCACTGTCACCAGAGACACTGCTCTACTAAAGGTATGTTATAGTAGCACACTACTTAATGATCCTTCATTTGCTGAGGATTGTAGCCACTGAGACTTTAATCCAGGACAGTCTTATAATAGCCTCGCTCTATTTTTACCTCATTCACTGGAGCTGCATTTAAACAGCCTTCTTGTTCTTGATTTACTTTTATCTGTATTTATAGCCTTCACTGAAATAACTCACCCTCATTCTAGAGCTGAAAGAGCCAATCAATCAATAAATGCATCAAAGGAAATGTAACTGATTGAACCATTTTTTCTGCTTACTAATCAGTTATGTTTTCATCAAGCAAAAATGAGAAAATATTTTTCCACTTGCAGCATCTCAAGTGCAAACATTACTCCGGTTTTCTTTTCAGGGATTCTTTTTGAATCTGTTCATTTGTTTTCTGATGGATCGACTCTGGGTTTAATCTTTCGAATGCCAGCATGAAGAGTGATAAGCATCTATTAAAGGTTCTGCTCAAGCACCAGTTTAAAGGCCAAATATAGTCTGTCCACAGTGACACAAAACAGAGAACAGACTGCAGAATCAGCACATTTGAACTTTATAAATTGATCACATTCCTAATAAATGACACAACTTGTTGACGGACTAAATATTTAACTGTTTCACCACCAAAACTGTCAACTGTGACAATACCAGTTGTAGAAAGTGATAGAACGTCTTTAAATTTGAGGCGGTTCGGGCATCTTAAAGACTCCTGGGTGCCTCCTAGGTGAGGTTTTGTGGGCATGTCCAACTGGTAAGAGATCCCAGATCAGGGCAGACCCAGGACACACTGGAGATATCATCTCTCTCAGGTGGCTTGGCAATGCTTTAGTAAAGCTAGAGCCGGTGCTTGGGAGAGGTGGTCTGAGCATCTCTGCTTAAACCCATCAGAAATTGAAGGAGTGGATGATATGTTGTAGACTCCAAAATTCATATTTAATGGCTAATAACATTTTAAAAAATAAACAGTGTCAGCCCTGCTTGGCTAGTTGTTCAGTTTCAATGATCTTGTTGTATGAATCTGGTTCTGAAGTCACACAGAAGCACCAAGTCCAGGTGGTGAACTTGCAGAGGTTCATTCATATTTGATGAGAGCCGCCCTAAGTCTGTCCCTGTCTGTGCAGCTGACCCATGTCCATCTGGCTAAACTGTTCTATGGAGCCCAGTGCTCCACCCAGTTCAATGAAAATATTCAAATTCAGTAAAATATGTAATTCATACTGATTTGAGTGGTCTATGAAGAAAGGTGCGGAAGGCAAGGGGCTCATTTGCATCTACTTCAGCATTTGCTGTTTACTTTTAATTCAGTGTAACCTTCATTTCCTCTTGAGTGTCTTTTTGGTTTAATAAGGTCATCCATGCCTCCTAATAATGCCTTTTCAGGTCCACGGGAACCAACCAGAATGCTACTTTCCAGCATCTACAGTTTACAGTTCCAGTAACATCTTCCTCACATTCTCCTCTGATCCCTCTGCTAGATCTTCAAGAGATCCCCTCTGACTCTGACTCATTTCTTATGTCTTTCATGCTCTGTTTAAGAATAGACAGTCTATCCAGTTAGGTCTGACTACAACACCCACTAATCCTCTGATCTTTCCACCATCCATCTGCTGTGTCTCAAGCAGTTAAGAGAGAGAACTGAGGAAAATTATTCACGTGAGAGGTTGCCAGTTATCACCAAGTGATGCATGATATTAACACAGAGGAGAATTTTTCATATTATTGCTAGAAATATATATTAAGCATCAATCTTTCCATGATGTGGATCTGCTTCAGTGTACGTACATAGAGACGTGTGTCTCTTTTAAAGAACTATTATTTCAGTTAAATCTGAAGTTGATGAGAGCTACATGAACAGTCAACCACTTAGACACTCCAATTACAGTTTGCTTTGGCTACCATGACACAAAAGGCTAACAGCTCTGCATAATGTGGGTCAGGCCGTGGCTCTGAAATAACTCTGGCAGAGAAAGCTCCAATCAATCGATTAGCTGATCAAAAGAAAACTTTATTGAATAAAACAATTCTTATAATCTACTAATCAGCACATATCTCAGAGACAACCCGTGACCATAATCATGCTTGTGCTATGATCTCCTCAGACTGAAGAGGTTTTCCTAGCTTGGTGAAACCTTTGGGGAGCGTGGGCCTGCTAGATAACAGGATAATGATGCTTCATATCCTGCTGCTTGAATGCTTTGTTTAGTAAGTCCACAATTAGAAGGTGCAGATCCATCTGTATGGCTTTCAAACAGGCTCTTCTGGGTCACTCTTCACCATTGTTTCAGCTCATTGACATCAGGATGAAAAGGCAGTGACCTCCTCCCTGATCAGCTCTGCCTATATGCATCTTCCCTTCATTACACAGCTGAAAGACAGGCATGGAAGGAAATAGGACCCACTGTCCCCTCCCTTCCCTGGCTCCCCTCCCATCCCCTCCCTATTCTCCACTTTCCATTGAAGCACCACATCCCTGCAGCTTCGCTATGAATTCGGGGAAATAATCTGCTCCACAATGACACACTGAATGTATCTTAAAGCCTTTTGTGCCTTCTAAACGGCTATATATATATATCTCTCTAAATATAGAGAGATATATGTATAGATATAGATATATATATATATCAAGGATGGCTTTAAAAAAGGAAAAGACGCTAAGGTTAAAAGAAACAGCCGGGTACTGAGCCGTGGAGCGGATGCAGGGAAGCATTTGCTCCACCAGTTGGTGTGCAGTGATACCCGGCCACCAGACACAGTCTAACAAAGACCACCGGCGTGAAATCTCAACTGTCATGCATGGCACGGAAGAAGAAATGCAGGGGTGGCGTGAATGTGCACAAACAATGGATACTCTAATGTAAAGCGAGAGCTCGGGTTTATCCGGACATAAGCACTTGTCGCAAAGATGCTGCAAAAAAATAAATAAATAAATAAAAACACGAAAATTTCAGCCTCACCATACTATCGCTGGCCTCACTGATTTCTCGACCCTCGTGTGCTTTCGATCTCACAGCGAAACAGAAAACCATCTACAAAACGCTTTTATTTTATTTTGGAATTTCTTTTAGGAGATCAACTCTTGCGCCATTGCCCTGGATCGTCGAGGAGCGCAGCGGCGCAGGGACCATGCCGCCCCGGTGACATCCTGCAAACACACCCCGCAGGCCCACACCAGCCAGGCTGGACCCACTCACTGCCACTCCAAACGTGAAAACACCCGAGCACTCACTGTGATGCGGGGAATGTTCTTTTTGCCTTGGTAGCCAGACATCTTCACCGGTGTTTCGTGTGCGCCGCAGACCGCTAGAAATGCAAACGGGACGGATTACCGCTGGCTGCCGGGCTGTAGTGAGGATGATGGTGATGAAGATAAATAGGGGGGAAGACTACACAGACACGGGTGATCTGCAGGAGGCCACAGACGTGAAGAATCAAACTATCGCTCAACTCCGGATCCTGGCAGCCTCCCGGTCTCCGCCGATGCACCAAACCGTTCCTTCCCAGACGGAGTCAGACAAGAGGGGAGGGAGGGACCGCTCGAGAGCCTCTTCCCAATAAAAGAACCCCACGGAGCATGCGCAGAGCCTCGCCCTGCTCCATTGACAGCAGAGAAGCACACTAATGCCATCAATTGCTTTCGCCGGATTAGGGAAGGCAGGCAAGCAGGGAGTGCAGCCTGCAAACATCCACCGAAGGAACAAATGAAGAAACAGCCAGCAGCCATCTTACCTCATATTATCTGCTGTGTGTCTGAAGGTGGGGGTGTTATTAGAGCGAGCAAGAGCTCAGGCTCAGGCGGGGTGACGTGATTTCACCTGTTTCCAGATCTGATCAACTTGAATGGTTCTCAATACAAGTTGGGATTACAGCACTATTTGAGAAATGGGTAAACCTGGAATCACGGGAATGGAAATTTGGCCTTTTGTGTGTTTGGCAAATGCTGACAGACAAAATAGTCCGACATTGTTCGAGATTTACTTAGTGTTTGCATTTTTATTTTTAATCAAAGACCGATCGAGAAGACTTCACTTCATAGTAAAAGAAATGTGATAAACTCTGCTTTCATTTTTAAAATGTTCTTCCTCAGTACACAGTTAACTTTATTATTTATCTATAACAGGTTAAAGCAGTGTAAGATTACCAAAAGTAGTCAATTGAGCTTAACCAGATATATTTTGTACTCAGAGGCTCTCCGCTAAATTTTGTTTTGTGCTTATTTATAAATAGAAAAAATATGTATTTGAACTGACACAGTTCCTTTAAGACCAAAGTTTGAAAACCGTTTGTAGTTTTTATGTCTGTGTTTACACCTGATTTTAAAATGCATTCTGGGAAATAAGATTATTAGTAGACAGCAGCAAATATACACTCATTAGACACTTTATTAGGTAAACCTGTTCGGTTGCTTGTTCACTCAAATATATAATCAGCTGATTACATGGCAGCAAGTCAACCCACTGAGGCATGTTGACATGGTCAAGATGACCTGCTGAAGTTCAAACCGAGCATCAGGATGAGAAAGAAAGGTGATTTAAGTGACTTTGTGACTTTGATTGTTGGTGCCAGACAGGATGGTATCGGCATTAAGAAAACTGCTCACTCCCACAAACCCATCTCCAGGGTTTACAGAGAATAGTCCAAAAACAGAAAAAAAATCAGAGATCTGAGAAGAACGCATCAAACTTTAAAGCAGAAGACCACGCTGCTTCTGCCAGCTAAGAACTGGAAGGTAAAGCTACAGTTTGGCTTACTAAAATTAAACAATGGAAGATTAAAAAATGTTGCCTTGACTGATAAGCCTCGACTTCTGCTGTGACATCCAAATGTTAGGGTCCAAATTTGGTGTATACGCTTAAAGCATGGCCTCCACGGTCTTCCGCTAGGCATAAGGATTCTTTGTGGAACAGTAGATTCACATCATGATGTGCAGCTGATCAGCCACAGGACTTACCAAAGTAGTCTGTAATGCTTTTGTCTTGATGTGTCCCTGACAAGGATGTAACAGGAAAATATGTCATTAGTGCAGCATGTGGTGTTTCTTTTTTTTAATGCCATGGACACGGATGACATTTTCCTGCCAGTCTCAACAGCTGCTATAACCATTACTTTGTTTTCTTAATGTGCAAGGGAGAGAAAAGGGACAGTGTCCTTTAACCTTCCAGTGGAAGTGACGAAGCCGGTTGTGAAATATGTACAGAAGCCTTGGAGACATGTGATAAACAGTTGTAAACAGTGATGCCTCTTAGCCATCCGCATGTAATCAGATTGCCCAAGGTGCATTAAAAAACAACTGCAAACAAAGTCCTTAAGGCAAGAAATTGCTATCTAAAGTTCATTTGTTATATAAATGTCTGTAAAACCACAGTAAAAGTTGTCAATTCAGTCACAAACTCAGTTTTTCTTATTTTCTTAATTTGAATAGCCATATTAAAGAGGGCCAAAGTTTAACATAATGAGTTTACATGTTATGTAAGTACATGTAATCCCCATGAGACAAAAGCTCAGGCTTCAGACTGCTCTAACAACATGTTTCAGACAGTTTTTTATGCTCTTGGCTCCGTATGACATCATAGAGAGTTGTTATCCAAAATATGGTGATCTTAGGCAAACAGCTTCACCTACCTGCTTTTCAAACCTTCTGTTTACCACTGATTGCCAATCAGAGGAATGCTGGTTTAAAAGGAGGCTAAAGGGAGTTACATGCCTTGTTTCAGACAGAGGATCTGCACAAAGGTTTAATATGAGATAGAGAAGGATTATTCTAAATTGTGACTTGTGCAAACCTACTCTAGTAGAGTCCATGGATTCAAACATGGAGCTGGAAATCAGTGCTAAAAAATCATGTACATTTACATGAATTCAATAGAGTTTTATCTTAACGTGTTATTAATTAAGTCTGTAAAGCTTACTTTACAATAAGTGTACAATAAATGGTGTGGGTTACAAAGTGCAGTGTGTGCCTCTGAAATTGAGTGGAGCAGAAGTAAAACTAGAAATTGCGAGTGCAGCGAACCCACATTTACACACAATAGCTGAGTAAACATGCACTGCAGCGCTGTTGTGTCGCATTTTATCCACCACAGTCCTAAAATGTCAGCTTGCTTTTGAAGAACGCAACGCTGAAATGCATCTCCTGTAATAATGACATCACTGATATTGAAGATCACATCAATTAAGTCTGTGAAGTCTGTGTTTGTGAAGTAAGCTCTCACATCAGAAAAGTGAAGAGCAACTAACTAATCATATATGACTTGAAGAGATGGAAGAGAGTAGGGAGTGGGTTGTGTGGCGAATGCTTCCGATCAATATGTAACATGATAAAAGGGCTCAACACCAACGCCCAAAGCTTTTAACAGCATTCTGAGTGCTTGAGTATTAAGTAAAGGAAGTACAGATGTGGGTTGACCACCAATCACTAAAACCTGAATAACTGCTTGAAGCAGCAGTAAAAGACGTGATAGATTTTCCTGCAAGTCATGCAGGTCAGGTTGAGCCTGTCCATCAACTCAGTTCTGCTGTTAAAAGAACGAGAGATCTCAAGGGCAGTAATGCTGCAATGGTCCAACCCTGCATCACCTTGCAAAAGCAACCAGGCTGATGTGTTCACAAAGGTGTGCCTCCTATTTAAATCATGCCATGGTAGATGACACATATGTTTATTTTTTCTTTCTCGTGCAGACCTGTTAACAGTGTTTCCTTCACCAACAGCCAGCTGCACTGTGCTGTTAAGGACTCTGACTAACAGAGCCACTCCCTCTGGCATTTCTGCATGGTGGGCCCTCTAACTGAGGGCCAGCGACTCTGTTACATCATAGTGCTTTCTGGGAAATGTAGTCATGGCAAGTTGTCTGGCATAAACTGGATGTGTATGCTTAAACAAACTCTGCTGAGTGGCAAAGGCTCTGTGACTGATGCGATTGTAGATGAAAAATGGCGCGGGTGTGTGCAAAAAGCTGAATGTTGGATGAAATAAATGAGAGCTGGAATGATAAATGTAGAGAAAGAAAGACAAAAGGAGGAAGACTGGGAAGGAGAGGTGTAAAATATACACAATCGGCATGCAAAATCGGAGAAAATTACCCGTTTATCATCGAGATTCTGCAGAGCCTCTTTCCCTGTGCTCTCCCTTATCTCTACCTTCCTCGGCTGGGAGATGTCGGTCTGTCGGTCAATGACTCGCCCGTCACTCCTGCCCCTGCACGCCGAGAGTGCATCAAAGTCCAGCGTCTTGCTGTCCGAGGAACCTTCCACTGGACAGAACACGCCACAGAATTTCTGCCTGGGCCTGGCCGGGCTCTCGGAGCCCATCCTCTGAAAGAAAGCTGGCATTTCCCCGGCGGTCGACATCCCTTCCAGGCGGTTGGTTGTGATTGGGTTTAGCGGTGTGTAGCTGCACAGATGCTCGGAGTCTCAGCTTGTTGTGTTGTCCGGTTTTTTCCCCTTCCCTCAGCGCTGTGCGCTTGGACAGCCACCGCCTTTGCCGGTTTTCAATCGCAGGTGGTCGCACTGTGACCAAAGCTGGAAAAAATCAGTAAAGCTAATGCTGCTCGAGAAAAAAAAGATACACACACACTCTCACGGTGGAGAGAGAAGTGCAAAATGAATCCACGTAATATCTGATATTAGGGAAAGATGTGAGACAGCCTTCTGCTATATTGCTTGTCAGTGATTCCGCCACAGATCAGCAACAATTCTGATTTGCTTACTCATGAGTCTAAATTAGCTCCTTGCCCACAGCTGTTTGAGTTATAAATCAGCATATGAGGGAGAGACCTAAAGTCTGGCTTTGTCACAAAGAGATCCTATAGGGTGGAGGAGGAGGATGTTTCCCAATGAGGGATTACCTGTAGCCCGAATGAAACCGTCCAGACTGGCACTATCGGGAGCGCATCACAGCTGAATGTCCGGAAATATTGCGCTCTCACTTGTCCAAACTGAAGACTTGTTCGCTGTAGCTCTATTTAACCCGGAGACAGTGTCCTCGCAGCTGTCCTGCCCGCCAGAGAGCTGTGTAATGTAATAATTAAAGCGTGGCGTGCAGTCTTTAAATGTCTCTGCAGGGCGTCTCTGTCGGATGTTTGAGGTCAAGAGTGGCCCAGCACCATGGAGAGTTCCTCAAAGTCACACCCAGTCCAACAATGAGGATAGCTGTCCCTTCAGCACCACACCCCGGGCTCCAACACACACACACACACACACACACACACACACACCCCTCAGGTGTGTCCAGCACTTGCTCAAGTTTCAACTCCAGCTTCCATTTGATTTGTAGTCAAATCATAAAGTTCAGCCACTTAAGGGGAAAGGAAGTGGGGACATGTGGACGCTCTCTCCCTTGTATTACAAGTTACTTAAATGATTTGAGCTGTTATTATTTATTTAGTTTGTCTTTTATCTGTTTCTTTTACTTTTACCACTTCCTACAGGACATATGGCAGCCCCAAGCAACGTAATGTACGTAGAGTGTGTGACATCATATTTTCCATGTAAGACCCACCCCTTCAAAACTAACCAGAACCATATAGAGGAATACAATTTCAATTAAGAAAAGATAGAATTCCACGTTTTGTTTCGAAACTACCAATTTCTCACCTTTAACGCAAGGGTAATGATGGCTTTCTCAGCTCTGCCACAACTTCAGCCTTGTGATTCAGCTGTTGGTTGAAATTTCATAATGTGATGAAAAAAAGAAAATACTTTATCAAACCTATATTAAGCCATTAGATATAAGTTACACATCCTTCACTAAGGTGAATCTGTTAGAAAGGGATGATATTATTGTTCTATAAAACTGGCCTGTAATGTTTTATTCAAACTGCACATAGTAAGCTAATTCTCTGTTGGAAGCTCAAATATCCCAACAGCTAAACAGATAAATACGATGCAGAGTTGTAGAGAACCATAGTTGAAGTATTGTGCATAGTTTTGCAAAAGGTGTCTTAAGGTATCATCAGTGTCCTGTGTTGAAGGAACTTAAACTAGAGGAAATCAAAATAACAGTTCCTGCTGTCTTTTCCGCTTGGATTTAAGTTTTACTCTTCGCACCACTCTGCCTGGAAATGATCATAACATGATTTTCTTCCAGTTGGCATGTTTTGGTATCAAACCCAATGCCAGAGACACGGTCACATTTGTAAGAAAATGCTGCACCTACAATAACCCCAATATTATTATATCGATTATTACCCCTGCAAAATCTGCAGTGCAAAACTTTGTGTTAAACTTTCCATACTCAGCATGTTTTCAGATTGTCTTTTACCACATTCATTTGATGCATGAGACTGACAGCCTGGTTCGCTTACTGCATTTTTTTATGATCAATCTGCAGCTACACTGTACTAAAAGCTTAATACTGATAGACAGACAGACAGACAGACAGACAGACAGACAGACAGACAGATAGATAGATAGATAGATAGATAGATAGATAGATAGATAGATAGATAGATAGATAGATAGATAGATAGATAGATAGATAGATAGATAGATAGATAGATAGATAGATAGATAGATAGATAGATAGATAGATAGAGCCATGATTTCTGAAGTTCTTCCAAAGTACTTCTTTAGACATTGTCTATTTTTCCACTCCTTTTCAGTCCAGTCCTCGTACTTGACCATTTTCAGACTTCTGAATCACTGAAGCACTGAAAAATATTGAATCATTCTTAATAGATGAACCAGTGTCTACACATCACAGACAACTCAGCAAAGAACCAAGTTTAAATTGCATTTTTAAATACTTTGTTACTAACAACTTGTCATAAAAAAAACCTACTTTGTTCCTATTTCTTCATCTGAATGTAGGAAAAATGCCAAAGAAAACACTGGCACAAAAAGTTCTGCACCAACAAGGTGATTCCCAAAGAGCTATTAGCTCAAAACTCAGCATATCTCTGTACTGAAAAAGTAGCAGCTGTCAGTATCAACAGGTCTAAGGAGTGAAATCAAATGTAAAACCTTTGGTTTAAATCATCGTCAGTATGTATTAGTATGTAACCTGGTTCTCCTGAAAGCCCATTGTTCTGGGTATTTGTCGGGGGCCACCTACCACTACAATGACTAAAATGAATGCAGGATTCTTGTGCCCAATGTCCTTTGCCTCACATTGGGTAGTCCAATTCCAAATCAGCACTTAAGGGGTTAATCCTCTGAGGTTTAATCCCCTAACGCTGTGCTGTCTTGAAAATTGTTTTCTGAGGTTTTTGGTGATGACAACAAGCAGTTTAAATTTCTTCCAAAAAAAAAGTTATTTAGTATTTTCTTCCAAAACACAGGGTGGGGGTTAGCATAGGGTACTTGCCATACGTAGAACTCCCATGGTTAAATATTAGATGTCAGTATGTACAGTAATTACTTACCTATAAATAGCCTTGTAATGCTGTTTGTGGACATTGGAAAACAATACATAAAAGTAATAACTTTTCTTTCATAAAGACCTTTCTTTCTCCCGACCAACACAGCAACAAACGCTTTAACACTACAAAGAGTCATAAATGTAATTATAGATAACGCAAGCGCATGACTAAAGTGTGGTTTATAAAGTGTGGCTTAGCTCAACACCGGGACATTGTGTGGTTTAAAAATATCATACTTAACTCACCAAGTGAAGTCACATGAAAAACAGTCAGGTAGCCTGTGCAGATTTATATATATGACCTTTATATGTGTTGCTAGAGGTTAAGTGAAGGGTTATAAAGAACATTTGCAGATGAGCCTTACAGAGAACAGATGTGTTTGAGGTATAAATAAATCAGTGTTGCATGGTGATCAATAAGACCAGGCTGTAACAGCTGATTCTAATATTGTTGATTCCTGACTTCAAGCATGACAGACAAAAGCTCTCCTGCACAAGAGTCCGTGTCCGCGCAGTTTCCATAACAACATGGTGGGCAGCAAATGGCTTTCCTGCTACTATTCCCTCTCCCAGAGGGCTGCAGTGTGTGTGTGTGTGTGTGTGGGCGGGTGGTCATTCCTGCAGGAAGATGGCAAAGTCTGATTTCTGAATGCCAGCAGTGGCTTCTGAAAGGTGAACATGCCTGGGGTACAGCCACACCTGAAGGCCAAGAGTGTGCCCTGACACCTGTACACCTCCTGCCTTTATCCTGAACTGTCTTTACACTAAAAAAAAAAAGTCCCCTGCTGAGAGCAGAGCAAGGGGCGGGGGGTGGGGGGGCAGCGTTAGATAATTAGAAGGGAAAGTTGGCGGGGTGCCCGATAAACAGTTGGAAGAGGCACAGGGAGAGTCTGGTCTCTGGACAGGAAGGGCACGGCTCTGGCATCCAGTAACAAATGTAGGACAAGCAGGGAGATCAGCAGTACGAGTGGATTCTGGAATCGGCTGCTCCAACCAAAACATACTTATTGGATTAGATTATTAGCCCTGTTCAGTTCAATTTACACAGCACTTTGTCAGTTTTGAGGGCAGCCAGTTTGATACTATGGGGGAGGAATGGAAACCTAGACTTTTCAGGAAACCCAAATCACTGAGCATGGGTCATCACTGAGCTGGTGCTAATTTATCATAAAAAGAAAAGCACAGGCGAAGAATCTGCTGCCTGATTTTGCATAGTTTTCTCTACAAATGACATGGTTTCCAGCATCAGTGTAATGAAGTAGGTTTAGAAAAGTCCAAATGAAATCAGAGAAGCTGGAAGGTCTGGGGGGACTGGTTGACTCTGTGTCTATGGAATCATTCAAAATGTCTCCATAAAGTTCAACACTCATTGTTTTTCTGCTACAACAGAACTTCTGCAACTTACACAGGAAAATATTATTCCAGTGGAAAATATTATTCCAGTGGAAAATATTATTCCAGTAGAAGGAAGTTACAAGGGTTATGTGAAGAGAATTCATTTTTTAAAAATTTTCATCTACTGTACAAATACCATTAAAATGTTAGCCTAGCAGCCAGGTTGATATCTTACACTGAAGAGGCACAGACACTGATGTAATAGAGGTCTTTTGTTGTTGTTTTTTAATGAATTGTAGATTGAAGTAAGCAAAATTGTGCTTTTCGGTCACTGAACGTTATTCTTTGCTTATTCTTTGCTTATCAGCAGAATCATACGCAACAACCCATTGATGTCTCTGAGACGTTAATCTCGTAATCCTATTTAAATAAAATGATAAGTTTTAACAAGGAAATACTTCAATAAAACACAAGTACATTAAAACTTTACTTTAGTAACGTACTTTAATAAGTTACATTCCACCTCTGATTCTGTCTGTGTTTTTATTTGGGAGTTTGGGGCATTGTAAGCCTAACAATACTCTAGACCAATATCAGTGGGTGGGATCAGGAGGGGACCCCACCACTCGAAGGAAATCCCCTTCGTATCAGTATATGAACATAAATAAGATCAGACAATTCAGATACTTAAAGGAGCCTTCTGCTTACTGAAGACCTTTTTCCTTTTCAAAATAAGAAAATAAAAATGCTTACAATAAGTACAAAAGGTAATTTCAGTTGGAAGTGGGAAATGAGTGGAAATGAGTTACTGATGGAAACAAGCAGGAACAGGCACCCTGATCAAACCTGTTGGGCTGTGTTTTGTTCTGTTTCAGTATCTTTGTGTGCTGCTGCAGTGTATTCTGCTGAATCCTGAGAAGAAGGGGAAGAAAGTCTCCTTACAAGAGGGAGAGATGGAGCTGGCCACCACCCTGTAACCCATGGTAACGCCATCAGCTGCAGTGGGAGGGGCTATGTGTCACACTGTGTCCGGATTGGCTAGGAACAGGTGTGCTGAGGTTCCATATAGGGAAGATGGAGGAGGACCGGTGGAAGCATTATTGGGTTGAGGTGGATGAGGCTGCCTTCAGATCAATTATTTTATTGTCTGTGATTATTCTGTGTGGGGGGTTTTCTGCTACTTTGGATTATCCAAACTTCTGGTATTTCTACAGGTTGACCAAAATATCCCTTAGAAACCTGTAGAGTGCCACATCATCCCGTTTTGTGTTTCATAAAGTGTGCAGGATGAGATGATCTTCTCTTGTGTTACTTTTGACACTTTTGCTTCATTACAGGAGATGCCATACACAGTCTGTGTGTAAGCATCTTCTTGCTGGAGTTTGAAACCAGATCCTGACTCTCAATCAGCTGATCATGAACCAGAGTCTGGAGAATCAAATGTCTTTGCATCACAGATCAGTAGGAATTTTGCAGAATAGCAGCTTCCCTTTACAACCAGTAAATACAACTAGTAAATTTCCCAGATGTTAAACTGATTAAGTGGGCTAAGTGCACTTCTGTATGTTTACTACTTAAGTTACTTTATGTCAGTTAGGTTATTCTAAGTCATTCAGAAGCTCATTACAGTAACTAAGTGCCCTGATCAAAGAAATGCAGCCATCCATTAGCTAAACCTACTTTATCCTTGAAAGTCATGTCGGCCTGGAACATATCCCAGCTGCCACTGGGCAAGACAGCCACGCAGGCTCATGCCCAAGGTCGGTTTAGAATCACTCATTAAGCTAACTGGCTTTGAACTGTGAGAAGAGAAAACATACTCTGCAGAGAAAGGCCGCAACTGACTAGCGCATTCAAACTCTGAATTTTGATTGATTATTTTTAGAACTAAAACTGATCTCTTACATTTAAACCTCGTGATGGCTGATGATATTCACTGCTGGTCATCTGACATCACTGAAGCAGTTTAAACAAACAGATGGATAAGATTATGAGGTTCATGTACCCTGACTGTGGTATTATCTAAACTACTGAGGAAAAGATTGTTGAAACTGTTGCAGAATACCTCCCACTTGAGAGCAGAGCTTCAAGCTTTTATAGTTGTGTTCTTCAGGGGTCCTATGGGACTGTTTCTAATCACTAAAATCAAACCGGAAGGTCTTTCTGCTTCTGCTTTGTGCAGCTAAAATATCCAGATGATGTTTCAAAGAAGAAAAATAAAAGAAATAATATCTTCTGATTGGTAAGACTTTTAATAGACAAGTATGCACATTTAAAAACAAGGAGAGACATTCCAAAAGCATTTAAATGTATAATTTACCAAAATGTTAACTGAAATTTGAGTTTGGGGCATTTCATTATCTCTTAAAAGGCAACCTCAGCCACATTTCTTTCTCTGCTCTGAGAATATTAACACTGTAATGGTCAAGAGCTCAAAGGAATTTCCAGAGAAGCTTGATGCCCCAGGTCTTAGTTACGTGTGCTAACTCATCAGGAAAGCACAGTTTTTGGACTGGATTGCAAAGTAATAGCTGTGGACTTTTCATAGTAGCTGTCTATGGAAGTACAGTAAGTCAGAGGAAAATCAAACTCTAGCTAGAATTTATTCTTACAAATAAGACAAGCAAAGTTGAGTCCTCTGAAGTTAAAAATATACACTCACAGCCAATTCATTAGGTAGACCTAATACCAGGTTGGACACCCTTTTGAATTCACAACTACCCTAATTCCTGGCACAGGTTCAACAAGGCAATGAAACATTCCTCATGATGGCATCACACAGTTGCTTTAGATTTGTGAGCTGCACATCAAAGGTGGGAAACTCCCATTCCATCAAATCAAATCAAATCAAATCAAATCACTTTTTATTGTCACATCACATGTGCAGGCACACTGGCACAGCACATGCGAGTGAAATTCTTGTGTGCGAGCCCCACAAGCAACAGAGATGTGCAAACACAACAACACAAACGAGCAAGATACAAGAATGGCCAACCTGAAACTAATAAATATATGTACAATATATAATAGTGTATGCATTTCTGGATGTGTATACTAAATATTTTCCTACGTGTGTGTGTGTGTGTGTGTGTACACATTTTTACAAATTAAATAGTAAAAAAATAAAATAAAATAATAATAATAATAATAAAATATATAAAATATACAGAGTTGAATATGTGCAAAACAAGTGGCATTTATATACAGTGTGGAGTGCATAATGTTGAAGTTCCAGTAGTGAAGCTGAGGTGTCTATGACGTGTTCAGCAGTCTGATGGCCTGGTGGAAAAAGCTGTCTCTCAGTCTGCTGGTACGGGACCGGATGCTGCAGAACCTCCTTCCTGATGGAAGCAGTCTGAACAGTTTATGGCTGGGGTGACTGGAGTCCTTGATGATCCTCCCCGCTTTCCTCAGGCACCGCTTCCTGTAGATGTCTTGGAGGGAGGGAAGCTCACCTCCAATTATCCGTTCAGAGCACCGCACTACTCGCTGGAGAGCTTTGCAGTTGTAGGCGGTGCTGTTGCCATACCAGGTGGTGATGCATCCAGTGAGGATGCTCTCAATGGCACAGTGATAGAAGGTCCTGAGGATGCGGGGGCTCATGCCGAATCTTTTCAGTCTCCTGAGAAAGAAGAGGCGCTGCTGTGCCTTCTTCACGGTTTTGTTTGTGTGTACTGACCACGTAAGATCCTCAGCCAGATGTACACCAAGGAACCGGAAGCTGCTCACTCTCTCCACAGCAGCGCCGCTGATGGTGATGGGGGTGTGTACTTCTCTGCACCTCCGGAAGTCCACTATCAACTCCTTTGTCTTTGCGACGTTGAGGGTGAGATGGTTGTCTTGACACCAGTGGGTCAGGGCGCTGACCTCCTCCCTGTAAGCCGTCTCATCACCGTTGGTGATAAGACCCACCACTGTAGTGTCGTCCGCAAACTTCACAATGATGTTGGAGCTGTTAGTGGCTGTGCAGTCGTAGGTGTAGAGTGAGTACAGGAGAGGGCTCAGTACACACCCCTGTGGAGCACCAGTGTTCAGTGTGATGGGGGATGAGGTGATGCTGCCCAGTCTGACCACCTGGCGTCTGTCAGACAGGAAGCTAAGGATCCAGCTGCAGAGGGAGCTGCTCAGTCCTAGATCCTGCAGTTTCCTGTCCAGCTTCGAGGGAACGATGGTATTGAATGCTGAGCTGTAATCTACAAACAGCATTCTCACATACGTGTCTCTCTTCTCCAGGTGTGACAGGGCAGTATGTAGTGTCAGGGCTACGGCATCATCAGTGGACCTGTTGTGGCGGTATGCAAACTGTAGAGGGTCCAGTGAGTCGGGTAGTGCAGAGCAGATGAAGTCCCTGACCAGCTTCTCGAAGCATTTGCTTACGATGGGGGTCAGGGCTACAGGTCGCCAGTCGTTCAGTGAGGAGATGGTGGAGGATTTGGGTACAGGGACGATGGTGGCCATTTTGAAGCAGGCTGGGACTACAGACAGAGAGAGGGAAAGGTTGAAGATGTGCGTGAACACTCCAGCCAGCTGAGCCGCGCATGACTTGAGGACGCGGCCGGGAATCCCGTCCGGACCTGTAGCTTTGCGTGCGTTCACCTTCCTGAAGCACTTCCGCACATCCTCCTCAGACACAGTGTGCGCACTGACGTCATCCGCGGTGCGCACACTGTCCGGTCTCATGGTGTTCGCTGTGTCGAATCTAGCGTAGAATACGTTTAGATCCTCACACAGAGAGGCCGTGGTCTGCGGTGTGCTGGTTTTCCCTCTAAAGTCTGTGATCGTGTTTAGTCCCTGCCACATACTCCGAGGGTTGTCAAACTGTTGTTCCACCCTGTCCCTGTACTCACGTTTGGCTGCTTTGATCGTCTTCCGGAGTTGGTAATGTGCGTGTTTGTAGTCCGATGTGTTCGCGGAGGCAAAGGCGGTGTTCCGTGCCGCGCGAACATCTCCGTTAATCCAGGGTTTTTGATTTGGGAAGGATTTGACTGTTCTGGATGGGACGACATCTTCCACGCATTTCCTGATAAATCCACAGACTGAGTCTGTGTATTCATTAATGTCTCTGGCGGCCACGTGAAACATTTCCCAGTCCGCGTGATCAAAACAGTCCCGCAGCGCAATTGGATTGAGATCTGATGGCTGCGGAGGCCATTTGGGTAAAGTGAGCTCATAGTCATGTTCAACAACTTGAGATTACGTGAGTTTTGTTGCGTTATCCTTCTAAAAGCAGCCATCAAAAGATGGGAAAACTGTGGTCATAAAGGGATGGAAATGGTCGGCAACAATACTCAGGTAAGACGTGACATTTACATGATGCTCACCAAATACCAAGGCTGGTATTATAGCATCACACCATTACACCTGAAACTTCAAGGCAGGTCCACGTTTTCATGTTGTTTACGCTATATTTTGACCCTTCCATCCAAACATCACAGCAGAGATCAAGACTCAAACCAGCCAACATTTTTCCAAACTTCTGGTATAGATTTTTTGTAGTCTATCCACTTCAAGGTTCAATACATTGTGCATTCAGATATGCCCTTCTACCTGCCTTGGTTGTAAAAACTGTTCAATAGCTCAGTAGTTTCGGAGATACTGTGACCAGCCCATCTGGTTTAAGTTACTTAAATCGCCTGTCTTCCCCAGTCTGATCCTCAGTTTATACTTCAGCAGGTCCTGATCATATGTACAGGCTAAATGCAGTAGGTTGCTGCCATGTGACTGGGTGATTAGACTACTTTAAACAGCTTCAAAAGATTAATTTAAATATTGCAAAGCCAACATCAAAACAAAGCAGTTGAAAATTATCTGAATATTCAATTGAGGTTTGTAAGAACTGCAAGGTGGTTCCTCTTTCCGAAAATAAAATTTAAACTTCAGGTTGTCAACTTTCAAGATAAAGAAAAAGGAAGTACAATCATATTGCTTCATTCAGGTAATCTTTAATGACGAAAATGTCCATTATCTTCTCCAATGTAGTGGGGAAAAAAGAGATTAAAGCAAATGTAGCATTACAATAAACACTTTCATACCACGAGTCTTTCAGCTCCTTCCATTTCTATTCACATTAGGCCCTGCCATCAACAATGGAGGTCTTTTGTTTTCACACTTTAAATCATGATCCAGGTCCAACATGACTCCTGTGCGTTCACAATCTTTGTCCAACACCAAGAGAGGAGAAAAACAACAAAAACATTTCAAAAACAAACTACACAGGAGAGAAGGATTACCACTTTCAAATGCTGCACATACAAACATAGGCAGAAAGAAAAACATTAGTATCTCTGTGGCTGAAACGAGAACATCCACACCCCGCAAGTGGTTCTTAGCCAGTCTTTGAATCAGCTTGTATGCATGATGAGGAGTCAAATTTTACTGTCCCCGTATCCTTTAAGATTTTGTATGTTATTCTTTTGTACCGTAAAATTTCACAATGAAATTCATTTTTGAAAAGGGAACAAGTCCTTGTTAACATTTTGCATTTATGCTTGACTTTGTGTCATAAACGGGAAGAAACGGTCAAGCTAAAGCAAACGTGTTGTGTGGCGACTTACAGGAACTCATTGTGGTGCTATATGCTGATACGCGAACATCAACAGAGTAGACTCGGAGCAAGTGGATAAGGGGAAGAAAACTTAAAAGCACTCAGCTTACTCCTCGATGACTAAAAATAATTACAAAATAAAAAACATTTACTGCAGGTGGAGTGCATATCGACTCCAAATCAACTCTGCAGAAACGCTAACTGACTTCAAGTCATCTGGACCCAGGTTGGCTCAGACAAACTGATCAGCTTCAGAGATAAAGTTTTCCATGCATGCTACAGCCGTCCTAACATTAGAGCCTGTGTTTACACAAACTTTCCTCCAGTCAGTCAGAAGCTGCTGCAGCATCACGAAAGAGAGATAGATTGAGAACCACTGGGTACCTTCTGCCTATCCAAATTGATCCCTTCATCTGCAGCGTCAAGTTAATTCTCCTCGTTTTTTGTTTTGGCAAACCTGTTGGAGTGTCAGGAAGCACGGCTGGCTGTATCATTTTCCTTAATGGCTCTAAAATCTTTGGAAGTAAATTTCCATGTATAAAAGTAACTTGTTTCATGAGATATCCTCTAAACACTCAAAAATGTTCTCAAAGAAAATATCTAACTTCTTTTTTAATCTCAAATCAAAATCTCACTTTTAGGCCTTTTGGTATCGAACCTTTGAACAATACAACGCGTGCACTAATTTGAAACTATAATCGCGTAAAGTCCAGCCCAGTCTAGAGTTAAAAAAAAAAAAAAAAAAACACCACACATGCAGGAAATGATCAGTTATGCTCCGCAGAAACCAGGAGGCTCACTGAAAGGACAACTTGGACGCTCACAGTTTGGACAGACAGATGAACCTTTCCTGAAACATACACCACTGTTACCCAACCATATTGGTGTATGTAAAATACTGTTCGTGTACACACCGAATGGGACGCGCTGCCTGCCTTTCCATCTACAACCTGTATTCCAGTTCCTGTCACCAAGCAAAATATGCAATCGTATGCACATAACTGCATATTGTCACATAAATCTAACGGCAGACAGAGCCAGACTCCTCCAGTGAATTTCATGAGAGCTTGCGGTATGGGTTGGCCACTGTGGAAACGCCTTTCATTATTTAAAACTTCTCAGTAAACCACCATCATTACAAAATAAATTATTTAAAAAAAAAATATAATAATCTAAATAAAATGGCTACTCTGAAAAAGGCATGGTCACATTTTTAGTCTGCGTAGCCAAGTCTGAATTTGCTTCCAAGGTCGAGTACTGGGCTACACCTGCAGGTGGCACAATCTCTGGTCAGTTCTATAACAGTCCTCCCTCCTTGTCAGTTAGTCAAAAGGGGACTAAAACAGCATGTGTAGAAGAAGAGTTTGGTTTGATGCTGCAACCCTCCCTGGAAACCCATGCATTATAAACATTCCAACTGATGAGGAAAAGGAAATATGACCTTCATTTCTGAAAAGTTTATGCAAATTAGTGAAAGATATTGGGGAGGTCAAGAGTAGGGGAGTATCAACAGACAGTAAGAACAGTAGATCAAGAAAAAAACAAAAACAAAACAAGAGGCAGGAAGGAGGGGAGGCTGAGGAGGAAGAGGATGCACTTTGCCTGAGAACATGTCATATCTCAGGGTTTAGGAGGGGTAATAGGGGCAAGCAGGACAGGAAGGAGAGACAAGCATTCTTCTCACGACAGAAAAACTTCCTCTGACGCTTGCCCACTTCTGAGGCACTTTTCTTCATGTTCATTCTCATAAAGAGCTGGTGGGTGGCATGGTCAGCCTCTTGCCAATGTAGACCCTGAAAAGAAGGTAAATGACGTTAAACACGACTGGGTGTGGTGGTTTAATCAATGAGCTAGGCAAGGTGCCTAAAGCCTGATCTGAGGTAGGGGTACCTCAATTACTCTGTCACCTTTCAATGAATCCATTGAAAGTAAGTGGACATTAAACCAGTGGTTCCAAACTTGGGAGAGCCAGTTTATATGAAACAAGCAGCTGCACACGAGACTGAAAACTACTGGTGTTACATAAGTCAAACTGAATTGAACTCTATGGGGAAGGTAGATGACAGTGCTAGAACTATAGCTTTCAAGGGTCCCATTATAATAACGTTACTTAGTTACTGCTTTAAACAACTTCCCAAAGCAACTCCTGGAGACTGCCAAGCCACAATGACTGCTTAATCTGCAGATTTAATGCTAAATACTGTTTTGCATTGGATACATTTCGCTCTAAAACCAACCCTTTAGTTTGAATGCAAATGCCCAGCAGACATATTCCCCCCCCCCAATATGATTGGTTCGTTAATATCTCCCACTGAATACCACATCATGTTCAGCAAATGATGTCTGAAGTATTAATGCTGTGTAATGATTGTGTCTGACTGGGGAGCCAAGATTATTGTACCATGTGTTATCACATGGAACCCCTGGGAGTGTCACTATGAAGCAGCAGGTGTGCAGCCTTTTAGTCTGCAGCTGTTCTGCCAACATACAAAAGAGTGGTTGCAGCTGATGTTCGTCTGTGGTTATACAGCTCCCCCTGCTGGGGTTATGTACAACAACATGGTTTTTTTTTTTTAAAGATTTTATCCTTTTTTGACATACATTTAAAAAAATAAATCAATAAATCAGTTGAGCAAATTTCACTAACTACTGTCAGTCTTGCTTTAGACATAACACACGCTGCACAGGTGATCTGTGGTGTTTGATTCTTACCCCAGCCCCAGAGCGAGGATGTGTGATAGCAGCAGCGAGGGGATGAAGACTTTGAGGAACTCGGCAGAGAAAATGCCTCCTTTCTTCATGGCCCCAGTCTTCCTCATACTGAGCGTTACTGAGCGTCGGGGGTGCCGGAAATGAAATTCCCTGTTTAAAAACAGACGCATTATAGATGCAGAACAGTTGCTTCATAACCTAATGCCTCTCAATAAAAGGTAAATATAGCTGTAAACATAACTTTCAGTCACATATGAAGCAAGCAAGCTCTTTCTGGGTAAGAGTTTGCACCTTTTCTTTGTTTTATACCTGCACACCTTAAAACACCTCGCGTGTTGGAGAAAAGTAGCAATTTGAAAAACACTGTGATGTGAAGAAAACTAAGTGATTAATCAACTAGTTTTAATCCCACAGCATTTTCGAAGCTGGTACCAATTAAAAGAGATGTGTCATGTATGCATGAGATCTTAGGTTGTATCACAGATGTCGTGCACATTTATCTGAGATACATTACAGAAACCTTTAGGTTTTCAAGGGTTTAAGTAATATATAGTTTTTATTCCAGCATCAGAGCTGACACCTTATAGCAGCTGGCTTCGTATTTGTTCTTTAGAGTGACTTTATTACCATAATGATCATTTCCTTTCTCTGCACAAACAAGCAGCTGAGCATGATCATTTGCACGCAGAAGGCTGATGTTTACAGAGTTCAGACTTACTTGGGGGGAATGTTTTCCGGTCGACTAGACCAGTCTGCAACCCAATCTGCATCCTTCATCAAGATGTCCATGTCCTTCTCCTTGTCCAAGACATCCTCTTCAGACTAAAGGCATAAAAACATGTAGTTTAGCAATAAAAGCCTGCAGCCTTTAGGACCCTCACAACCTGTCTGTCAGGACAAACGAGACTTGTTTGGAATATTTGAGCATGTGCACGCCATGTTTTCAGATGTCTGACACCAGGAAAACACATAAGTAAAACTATAATGCTGATGACAGGCTGTGCAGACGATACAGAAATACACACTGGGTGTGGCAGCCATCTCCATGGAAACTAAAGGCAGGCAACGGCTGTCATCCCCCTCCAGGGCCAGTGGTTGAAGCTGCCATGGCAACAGACTGATGAAGCATATGATAGGCATACATATGCTTACGTCTTACCTGGCTGTCTCTTCTTTCCGCGTCAAAGATGATCTGACCCTCATCCTGGGGAGAGTGAGGTCGTGGGGGGCTGTGGTTTTAAAAATATATATATATTATAATAATAATAATAATAATAATAATAATAACAACAATTTGACAATTCCCTCATGTAACTTTAAAGTGAACAAGTGATGTACATGTTTTTGCGTCACCAGTTATCAAAGCAGTACAAAAGCGCATATATGCTGTGGTAATGTGTTCTACATACAGAAAAAATATTACTTTAATATCAGCATTTATTGTACCAGTACCAGCTGGCGGATCCTTATCAAATTGATCTGACACACAGCAATACACAGTCTTTATGCATTAGTTTACATTGCAACACTAGGCTGGACTGGATCGTATGACCCAAGACAACAAAATCCAAAAATGAAGGCTCCCTATATTATTTTAACCTTGGGGTAGAAAAAAAGCCCCCAGGTTTGGGTGGTATTGCAATATTAAAGTGTACTTCACACAATCTATAAACAAATACCACTAAAGCCTATTCCACAGCACATCCGCCTTGCCGTACCACAAGCACTATAAATGCATCGTCATCATGGATCTGTGAAATATTAAACAAATGAATCACTTAATATGAATAACAGGATTAAAATGCCAACTTGTAGCTTGTATTTATTGGCTATGAGTTAGAAGTCCTTTAAAGTGCTGCTCTTCCTTCACTCTGACCCCTCTGATGAAATGTGTGCAAAGCATCTCAGAAAGATAAGTAAAGAAAACACTTGCCTAATTGCCTCTGAGCAAAATGACACCAGCCTTGCTCTGAGAGTGTTATGACAAAATATATGTCAAGTGCTTGTGTCCCTGATCATTTCTGAGCGGTTTGCTGATACACTGCTCTCAGCTCAAATATCTGAAATCGTGCTCAGGTGACTTGCTGACAGCGGACTGATAAGGTCCCTTTTATCACAGTTTTGAGCATTACACACAAGCACACGATGTGGCTGTGGGGCAAAGGGTCAGTTTGTTGCTTACATGCCAGATAAATTGTGAAGTCTGCTAAGGAAAGAAGAAGCAAGTCGACTGAGACCCTTTCAACTCTGAATTGAATCTGATTTATTGTGACAGAGAAGCCGCTCCCAACGAGCTTTTAGAAGCAAACTGCCCAGTATTTAACACCTTGTAAGAGTTTTTATGTTGCACAAAGTCTTAATGGAGCCTAAAAGCAATTTTCTCAAGGGTTGTAGGGTTTTCACACCAAAATGCACAGATAAAAGCTGGTTTTGTAAATAAATATATGCCAGGAAAAACAATAGAAGAAAAAAAAAAAAAAAGTGCAGCATAGTTTCTGGTTTAACACCATCATGCTAGTCAGGTGACAGGTGTGTTTACACTGTGCCCTGAAGATATCACATCTGATAGGCTGTTAGCACAGTGAGCTAACACTTCATCGAGTACTATTCCCTGTCATAGCATGTCACTGGTAAGAATCAGGTGAAAATAAGGTCATCATAGCCAAAACCCAGTATTACTTCAGAGGCATTTGACTTGCTAATACATGCTGCCTGTTAGGTTAGTGTAAAAAGGGCTTCAATTGTGCAATTTAAGATAACTGTTTCCAGTTTTTAACTTCTAAGAATAATACGTAATAAGAACATAAATATGCATAAATTTATTTTAGCAATTCATATGGCTTTAGCAAAAAATAATTTTATTTTATTTTTTTAAATCTGCATTTCTGAAGCATGTAGCTTTACACTGAGAGAAAAATCACAGGAAAAAGCTGGAGAGGAATCAACTTCCTCATGTGACTAAATCTTCTATAAATACAGGCCTTTATGAACCAATGACTTTCTTGACTCTTGATCGTGATTAAACTCCCGTGTCCTAATCTGTGTTTAATGTCAAACAGATCTGGGAATACAGGAAGCTTTGCAACTTAGCTGGTTTTATTCTGAAAGTTTTAATATTTGCACTAAAAATGAAACTTTGTTGTTAAGAATAAACTGAATAGGTTAGAGATATACGGAGGAGCTTGAGCGATGTTTGTTCATAAAAGTACCTGTCACAGGACGAGTTGCTGCGGCTTGATTCATGCTGGGCATCCAAAAGGATCTTTTCCATGTCTCCGTTGTGGATTGAAGAAGAGGATGGGACATGCTCCAAGCCTCCCACTATGGCCTCCTCTTCCTCCACCTGAGGGAGCGGCAGCAGGCCCGAAACAGAGTCAACTGTTGACAATGACTGGGCTTGGTGATTTCTGTTCATCTCCAACTCCACCCAGGACCCTGAGGGAGAAAACACAGAAATATTATTCAGTATTTGTTTCTTTCTGATGTGAGTTAAAGCTTCATTTTAAAACATCTTCACTCAAACAGAGAAGAGTTTTGCTGCTAGGCTAACTGTAATCTCTCATAAAATGTGTTCTTGCAACAAGCAGATAGAAAACTAGCGGCTTCTGAATTTACAAGAACTTTGAGTTTAAATGGCCAAAGTTATAGTTCAAGAAACACCATTTACTTTCCATTTGTTGGTCTTTTACTTATTTGCAAAAAAATAACAGTAAAATATTCTTGGATCTTTTCTTTCTATTAGAATTACAAACAAAACGATTGTTTATATTGTGATAAGAGAACCATTGTTATCTTAAATCTTCTTGTATAAACATGAGCCAGCTTCTATTTTTAGAAATCCAGTTGACTCTATGGACATGTGTTAAGCTAAAGATTAGATTAAATTTTGCATTGCTTTTCAAAAAGGGAGACGCGTGCACATGCTTCCCTGTGCATGGACTTGAAAACAAGTATTCAGGTTATCAAACAGTTAACCAAATTGTTTTTTAAAAAGTTAACATCCACCACTTTTTATAAAATAATTACAGACTTTAAAACAAACAAACGAACCAGACACAATGACAGGACATGTTTAAAATGTAAATTTCCAACAATGTGCCTTTTTAGCTTGTGAATGAAATAAAACCCAACCCTAAACCTTGATGGGTTGCAGTTAACAGGCCAGATCCTAGAGCTGTGCGGGATAGGTCATTAACTATCCTGATTAAAGTTAAGCAGTCTTAGGCTTTGAAACTCACTGCCGTGCCCAGTAATGAGTTTCGAGTTGTTGCTGGTTCTAAGTAAACTTGTTTATACCCGTTACTGGCTTGCACAGAGCTAAAGAGGAACCTCAAGCAGGCTCTCCATGAGGAAACAGCTCAGCAGGTCTGACCACACAATAGAGAGCAGGAGAGAAAAAAAGAGCAGACCACTGTCAAATTTTTTTTGCTCGTAGAGAGATAAACAACAATGGATAGTTGAAGTTTTGTTCAAATGGGATGGGGGTAGTTCACCTGCTCTCAAGTTACAGTTGCAGGAAAAACCTGGAAGTCTGGTGTGGGCTTGAATTGCATTCAAGCCATAAAAGTATATATCATATATGGGTATACCTAATGCCCCAGAACATTTTTTATCCATTAAAAATTTATGTTTTGTTCTAAACCGTAAACACTATTTGTTACCAACTCACTGTGTGTTGATAGAAGCATACAGCTATCAACTCTCTCCTAATTAGCCTCATATAGAAAAATGAGAGTTGTTAAAAGGAAATCTCATATTAAATACAGTTCTAATAATAATACATTTTATTTATGAGTGCCTTTCAAGTCACCCAAGGACACTTTACAATAGGATAAAACACTTAGTAAAACAATTGCAGAATAAGAACAATAAAATAAAAGCACAAGATAAAATTAACAAACAGTGGATTCACAGTGAATATGCAGATTTGAACAGATGAGTTTTGAGTTGGGATTTAAACTGGGGGAGAGAACCAGTGTTTCTTATTTCTGGGGGCAGAGAGTTCCACAGCCTGGGAGCAGAGCAGCTGAAAGCTCTGCTTCCCATGGTGGTGAGGCGGAAGGAAGGTACAGCAAGCTGGATAGAAGAAGAAGAACGAAGTGAACGGGCAGAACAGGTGGTGGTTAACAGGTCAGAAAGGTAAGGAGGAGCGAGGTTATGAATGGCCTTGAAGGTGAGCAGAAGAAGTTTGAAAATTATCCGGAATTTCACAGGGAGCCAGTGAAGTTCCTGAAGAACAGGGGTGATGTGCTGGTAGGAGGGGGTTCTGGTGATAATGCGAGCAGCAGAGTTCTGAACCAGTTGAAGCTTATGGAGGGATTTTTGGGGGAGACCATGCAAAAGAGAATTGCAGAACGGGTGAGATTATTGATGTGAGATTTATAGGAAAGCGAACTGTCCAGGATGACACCAAGGCTCTTAACCTGAGGAGAAGGGAAAACTGTTTCCCTTCTCCTCCACAGTTTCGATGGTTATCGAAACTGTGGAGTTATCGATGGCTTTAATTTTTCATCATCTACATTTTTAAAAAGAGGAAGTGAATCAACTGTAAGCTTTCAAATTTCCCACTCTATAAGCCTGTAGAACCTGTTCAAATCATAATTTATCTCCACAATCATGATAATATGGAAAGCACAGTAACATACGCAAAGAATGGTTTTATAATGACATAACATTTTTTCCCATATGTACTAAGTAAAAGTGTAGAACAAGTAACCATCATCAAAAAGATATTATTATAATAATTTAAATAGAGATGTCTGAACGAGGTCCAGGGCTGTGAGTGACCAAAACTTACAACAAGTGTGACCTGAAATGACCATTTGAGTCCATCAAGTCATCAGGAAAGTGCTTATACGTCAGGTCTGGGAGGCCTTTCCCCATAGACACGGGGAAGTCTTTAAAGCCACTGATTATTATTATTTATTCTTTTTTTTTTTTTAATCTTTGAGTTTTGCATGTCTACATACATTAGTCAGAATTTGACCGATTTATGTCTGTTATGACAACAGAAGTCTCTTTGCCACCCACAGGGTGACAGATTCCTTGAACTACTAGGGAAAGCGGCAAAGTTTTAGCTGGAGCCTTGGAAGACATTACTCTCAGCTGGCATCTGACTGGTTATTCAGATGATAAATTGCACCTGTTGTTATCCTGCCACGACCTGTCACAATATTTGCCTTTTGTTTTATGGCTGGTACAGGGTGTGACAAAGCCACAGCATTCCCTCTGATTAAGGTAAAGCGGCCTTTACTAGGAAATCCAAGCAAAAACATGCAAGACAACAAAGACAGAGCATGTCAACAATCACTTCCTGAGGGGAATTTCCTGGAAAGAGACAAGCTGGGCGCCCAAAACTGGCAGTTGAAGAAGTTAAAAAGTAATGTCATTTTCACAGCCCTGTGGTGAAAGAGCACCTAGTGTACAGTATGTGCTGTGGCTGTGATATATGACGCTGTCCCCATTTGTACGTGATGTCTGACATGAACTGGTAACTAAAGAGTACAGCATGTCAGAGATGAGTTACAAATTTAGAGGGGGGCAGATTACCCAAGTCTAGAATTTTGAGAAGGGGGTGGGGGGAATCTTTACGCAGCTTTAAAACACTTTCTCCTCCTACTCCACCAAAAAAAAAAAAAAAAAGAAAAAAAAAGAAAAAAAAGAAGGAGGAGAAGTCCTCATAAATATTACCATTACAGTATGTAAACACCATGTGGCATAGAATTTCATAGACAACAGGTCAGTTAAAAGCAAAGGGTGCAGCCCCCCCCCCCCCCCCCACACACACACACACCCCTCCCCCCCTCTTAACAGGCCTCGACTCAGCACTCACACTCATCCTGCAGATTACACGGTGGACTGCAAGCCAAGCTGCTGTTGACAGGCCATTGTCTCCACTCTGTGGACTAAAACCACGTTACCATGGTGCTGATGCATCCGAACATTCTGGCCCAGCCCAGCCATCAGCTGTTGGTGGGGTTCATAGGGGTGAGACATGATGTTAAGGCTAAAGCTTATCCATGGTCGCATGTTGGGACTCAAGACCCCTGGGATTACATAACTATATTTATGACACTGGTGTGAGTGAGAAAACACCTAAAAAGAATCAGATTACAAAGTGCACTGCTGGCCTCTCCCTTGTGATAAGCACAAGGGCTAGCTGTCCTTATAGGTGTGTCACAGGTTTTTCTGTGACAACACAAACAGTACATGCACTAAGATCCACATTTTTTTCTTTTTGATCTTCTAATTTGGGCAGATGATATTCAACAGGCTGTTTCATATATATTCGAGATGGACCGATCCGATATTACGTATCGGTATCGGTCCGATACTGACCTAAATTACTGGATCGGATATCGGAGAAAAATAAAAAATGTAATCCGATCCATTAAATATCACGAAAGCACCTCACAAAACTTGCAACACGCCGTAACTCACCTCAGAACGTTAGCACGTCGGAGCAGTATGCATCACGTGATAGAGCGGCTGTGGCATGCGGGACCTGTCGGTGGTCTGGATAGCATTTGGAGCTTCGCTAGCAACCCGGCATTTCATCTCCGACAAAGTTATCCCCGAGAGAAGTAAAGCAAGTGTGTAAGTCCATCTCTGAATGTTTGTAAAGCATTCCTGCGTTAAGCTTAACGAGCGACTGCCTCTCGCTCTCCGGCTGCTACTTCAATCATGAAACTGCTTAATGATCAGCTGATCGGCTTTTCTGTCACGAGTCCGTCTCTCTTGTTTGTTTTTGGCCCACTTTGCACCAGAAAGAGGAAACCAGCGGCTGAACAACAGCAAAACGTTTAAGCTTGATAAGCTGTTGTTAGAATTTATTTAATCTTACTTTCTACTCGAGGATCTTTTTCTACGTAGCTGACGCTGGCAACTGTGCAGGGGCGGATCTTGCAAAGTTTAGCCAGGGGGGCCGATAGGGCATGAACAGGGAAAAGGGGGCACAAAGACATACTTTTCTTTCTTATTCTCATTTAAAATGTCTAGCTTTTAATAAATAATTATCTGACACCCAAAGTTTTAATTTGATGTAAAATGAATAGAAGTCAATTACTGTATATAGTGACTATTAAGTCTAATATATATACCCTAGTAAGCTATAGTACTCTTTACTTTGGGAAGGTACCATCTGTGCAGTCTGCAATTTTGTTGAAGAAAGATGTTGAATCTATTTAATATTTCTTGAAAAATAATTGATTTCTGTGCATTTTTTTTCGCACTGCATCAAATTAAGGTTGATTACGTCGATTAAGCATCATGAGGTGGAGCGTGAGGGGTGGTTCCCTATTTTTTATTTATTTATTTTTGTTGTTGCTGGGAGTTGGAACCCTATTAGTTAGGTTGCTTAATATTTACACTAAGTACTCTTTAAAATACCAGAATAGGGAGGATGGTGTAGGTTTAAGTTTATTAGATTGATCAGTATTGCTGAACTATGAAATATTTTTTTTGTATACTGGTATAACAGAATAGCTTTAGTGTAGTTGTTGTTTTAAACTTGAGTATGAACTTGCAGACTTGCAAAATGCAGCAAGATAATTTAAAAAACAGTTTTGTTGGTTAAAAAACACTATATCGGATTCATATCGGTATCGGCAGATATCCAAATTTATGATATCGGTATCGGACATAAAAAAGTGGTATCGTGCCATCTCTAATATATATATTAAAAATGTCTGCCATGAACTCGGGTGGAATACATTTACCATCCAGTGACCAAAAACTGGCAATTTTCTAGCCTTTTTTAGAAGCAGCTAATCTCCACTGGTTGTTCAAAATGATGTGTGTGTGTAAACCAGCTGGAAAGTTTGTTTCCTATCCAGCAGACTTTGGCTTAAAATTAAGCAGCCTCTGTGTTCTTACATGCTGCCTCTTGTATCATACTCCTCACCTCCCCAACCAATTTCTTTCGTCATGTGTATAAGGTCTGTCCCCTTGTCGTTGTGGCCAAAAATGGCATGCCAAGTCATTGCATGCTATTTATGTTGTAAAACTTGAATCACAAAAGCTGTCTAGGCAGAGCCCCCCCTCAAGTAAGTAAGCCGGAGTGTCAGCGTTCTAATCACACCACCTTTAAGGGCATGTTTTAGACAGAGGGATGCTAGCCAAGTTGCGGTCAATACTGGACAATCCTTCACACCCTTGTAGCTGTTAGGCACAAGATGGAGAGCCATAGAGGCAAGTTCAGCAAAAGACTCATTCAAACACAGGAAATCAAACTTTATAAATGCTCCTGATGAAACCTAGGTGTTTTTCCACTTATAATATCACATCTATACTGTACATAACATTAGTTTAACTTTGGGACATTTAATTTTAATTTAACATTAGTTTTACTTAATTTTTTTGGGTATTTTTTGGAATTTTTTTTTATATATTTAGAGATTTTCCATATTTGTATAAATGAACATCTGTAACAAAACAATTCGCCCTTGGGATTAATAAAGTATTCTGATTTCAATGCAAACAATGGTCTTAAGTAAAATATTTATTTCATATCTTTCTATAAATACCAATGGACTTAGTTAATAAACTACGAAACTAAAGTTTAGAAAAAAAAAACAAAGTGCAAATGTTTAAACAGACATTTATTTGGCAGAATAAATTAAAGCAGATGAAAACCAGAGGGGGAAAAAAGGAAAGAATATTAAGTTTTAATTCCGCTTATCAACAAAAACTTATGTCGACGGGAAAAAAGTTACATGAACGACAGAAGTAACCTCAAAAATCCAAGCAAACGAAAATCTTAAAGACAGTACTTAAGTCTTCTAAATTTCTTTTTGCTACTTTCCACGACACGAACGATTCAGGTTAAATTACCAAAATGCATTTCCCCATTTTTGCCACTTTGAACTTTTTCGATCTAGCCTTGTTGACAAAGCTTAAACCCCACGTCTACGTTCTACCTACCAATCGCTGATTGGCTTAGGATCCTGTCAATCGCGCGTACAACTAAAACACCATTGGCCCAAACAGTGTCAATAAACACACGGAACATACCGTTCTGTAAACCGTCCCCTTGTAGGCAGCTTCGCCGTGAAAAAAAAAATACATAAGCATACAAAATTACTGGTTAGCCCTGCAATAAACCTACTATAAAAACATCCAGAAATTATTTTTAGAAAGAATATAGACCGGGTAGCTGTCACAGTTGAGCAGTTTGGTTAGGATTTAGCTTACCGTTTAGCCCCGAGTCTCCGTTGTTGTCTGTAGAAGTAGTGTTAGCGTCGGACATCGTCGTGCCTGGCGAGCAGGATGGGTTGCATAAAAGGCTCGAGTCAGTGCAAAAGGCGCAGTGTTTTAGCTGCACACATTCAGAGTTGTAATAAGAGAATAGACCCGAGTCGTGTGCTTCTTTTTTTCCTTTTGTTTTTTTTTTTTTCTTTAAGATGGGGGTTGAGGGGGACAGCAGCTAGCTAAGCTACAGCACAGCTGTCGCTTGTTTTCGAGCGTTAGCTGGTCTGGAAGCAGCCAGTCTCCTCGCGAGCCCGCTCACGCCTTCGCTCCCTCCCTCTCTCCGGGAAGCTGGGTGATGACATCACAGCCTCCCGTTGATAAGCGAGAAGAGAGGGCGAGTCGACATAACGAGGCGGAAAAAAACAAAACAAAAGCTCAGGATATTACGTGCATCAATAATTGGAAAACAGAAGATCCGAAGTATTTTTTTTTTTTTAAATTCTCTCTTTTTTTTTTTAAGCATCGGGATTTGTTGCTCACGGGCTCTGCGTTTGCCATGCAGGACGGGACGTGTATGCCCCCACGTACACACGCGGTCAAGCCACGAGCCAGATGAATGTTTATTACCGGCTTTCAGCAAGTGGACACCCTTTCAGCTGATTTCAATAAACTTTCAGCGGCTGAATTTTATCACGTTCATCAAGTATTCCCTTAATCACAACTGCACGTAAGTCTTGCACGGTGAATGATGGGGCAACAGCTTTAAAAAGAAAAAAAAGGCCCCTTACCAACTGAAGGAGTTTAATGAGGTCAACAACAATGCTCTGTGATAATCCAGCTGTAACGCTTAGCATAACATCAGTTGAGCAGTGATGAGATCCCACCAACAACCAAGCATTCACAAGGATGCAAAAAGTAGTTCCTTTATTTTCCCCTCCCCCCACTGTCATTGATTAAAATTGTAGTTATACATTACTAGAGGCATCAATATACTCTTAAGTGTCCACTTTTTAAATAGGGTGTGGAGACATCCAAGTGCTGCAGATCTTCTGTGAGGCTCATTGCACCATCACAGTTACAGTATCAGTTACGTCTGCAGTAGTTTAAACACTGTAATGCCTCAAATCTTTTCTTTAAAAAAAAAAAAAAAAAAAAATTGCAGTCTCACATCACAGACATCCAAATACTTGAGTTGGTGCAGCAACAAAGTCCAGTGTCAAATTAGATGTTATTCCCTGTTGTGAAGTGCAGCTTGAGCTGAATGTTGTGGTACAGGATTGGGGGGGTAAAAAGCCATCCCCCCCTCAAAAAAAAAAAAAAAAAAAAAAAAAAGTCACGTTTCGAGGTTAGGCTTCATCTCACAAAATAGGACGGAACAAACCTGTTGACTCTTTAACCTTTTTAATATAAATATGACCATCATAATTATCTTTGAATAGGCCTTCTCTGATACCTGACTATTATTGAAGACAAGAGAAAACAAAAAAAGAAAAAAAAAGAAAAAAAAAGAAAAAAAAAAAACAGGAGGAAGAGGAGCCGATGCACAAAAATATCACGATACACTCACACACACCCAAGGGGGAGAAAAACAAGAAAAAAAAAAAAAAAAAACCAAAGGAGGAGCTCTTACTGAGTTTGGGCCTGTTTGGCCAACCAGAGCTTGAGGCACAGTGACAAACAGCAAGCAGAACAAAAATCTCACTGGACCAAATCTGAGCGGACAACAAAAAACAAAACAAAAAAACAACCCCCAGAAAGCAGCAAAAAAAAGAAAAAACCACTGTACTTCTCAAAATCCTGGATGTGTCCAAGATGAGCAGCAAGTTGTGATGAATGTATGGTTTAATGAAAAAAAGGAAATGTGAAGACACTCAAAAACAGACAGCAGAACTGATGAATTTGTGAAAAAAAAAAAAAAAAAAGTGTACACAAAACAAAGGTCAAACTTTTCTTAGAAAAGTAAACACTACAATGGCACAGGATAATAATGGGACAAACTAGGGGTTTTTCATTTTCTACCATTTTAGGGGACGGGGTATTTATAAAAATAAGTGTGTCTGTATTCAGAAATTTAAGGAAATTAAACTTGTTTCACCCACATTAGAAAAGTAAAGGGCAGGCGGGTTGGCAAAAGAAAAAAAAAAAAAAGATGATGAAGAGAAAGAAATTGGCACAACATCACTTAACAACAAGGCAGGCATCACTCTGCCACAGACAGACTGATGATGGGCAAAAGCAAGTCCTCCTCTGTCCACATCTAGTGGCAAAGTCTGGTCACTCAGTAGGGCCGGACAGGGATGCTGGTTGTTGGCATTACCACCACAGATGGCCCTGGATGAGGCTGTGAGGCTGCGGGTGGTTACAAATGACATCACCCGCGCCAGATGTGACAAGCTCACCCTGCAATTAGTTCACTTTATCCTGGAATATGTAGAGGTTGTTGGTCGTTGCCACCGCAATGATGTTGTCCTGGGGATGCCAGGCAGTGTGCAGGATCTTCTTATTGAAGTCCAAACTATCCACGCTGATTTCATCCTTTTTGCGTTTGCCGCCTGTGCACACCTTGCGGGGCTTCAGGACCTGCATGGGCTTGCTGTTTTCACGGGACGCCTCCAATGTCACGTCCCGTCTGTGGCCGCGATCGAACATCCTGAAGAAGTTGTTATATGAGCCGGTCATCACCACACTGCCCAGAGTAGGTGGGGAGACGTGGGAAAAGTGAGAGTCATCAAATCAAGTTATCCAAAAACAATGTCCATTAGAAAATAAAGTTTAAACTTTGTGCACCACTAGTTTACAAGTGATGGGCAATTAGAGGACAACTCTAAAACTGCTTACACATCAGAAGTGATTCCCAGGTACGTGGTTGCCAGAAATCATAAGAAAGTTAAGGATAACTTCAACCAGGCTTATGGGTGAAATGACCACTGGCTATACAAAGTGGGCAGAACCTGGCAAGTCACTGAATCGTCTACCAATGGATAAAGACTACTTCTGACTGACACATGACGTGGTAATAAATATGTTATAGGGTTACATAGGCAACCGGAGGCTGAAAAGTCAATCAGCTTTAAAGCAACAAACAAATCCCATCCATTGTGTATATATTTAATATATTTTTACAGAAAACATCAGTGATGGTGTTACAAAAACCGCACCTTAGTGTTCAAGGGTTAATAATCATTTTATCACTTGTTCTTTGAAAGCTTTTTATTTTTATGTACCATTGCGTTGGTTTATTTTATTTATATCCAATGATTATAGCATATTATTTTTCCTACCTTTTATCATTTTTATCTTTTTACTGCATTTTATCTAGCTGTACTTTCCATTCATGTTTCTTCATTCAAATATATTAAATTATGCAATCTCTATGCACTTAAGTCATTTTTATTACATTTCTTTGATTTTTTTTTTTTAATTTATCTTTAATTGCTTATCATTGCATATTATTAGTTTTACTATATATTTGTTCTGTCTTATCAGCTTTGGCAGATATCTGTGAAGCACTTTGAACCTGAATGAAAGGTGCTACACAAACAGGGTTTGATGGATCGAGGCCAAATGTGCAGTGCACCAAGCAAAAAGAAAGAGTGGGGGGAAAAAAACTTGCAGGGTGTAATCTTTAAAATCATGACAGCAATAAACAAAGTGCTACCTGAAAGATTATGTAATTTCCTAGTGTTATTATTGCATTTACCCCCTGTGTGTCTCAAACCTTTTACCTGTCATTGCCATTCCAGCAGCATTCAAACTTGTCAAAGATGCAGTCATTCTCATATAGCGAGCACAGCTTGCTTCTCAGGTACTCATGGACCTGTAATGATTTTTGTGGGTGGGGGGGGGCAGAAACATGATGATAAGAAATTTTTAAATGAGACTTCCAAAAGACAAACCTCCAATATTCAAAATCTCCTGCACCCCCATAAAGTAGCAGAAGGTGCTTGAATCTGTGAAAAAGAACATCTAAAATGCCTGTCATTATCTGTAACCCTATCTTTCAGGGTTGGGTTCCCCCTAGTGGCCACTATATTACATTACCAGGAATGACTGGGCAAAAAAAAAAAAAAGAAAAAAGAATGGCCACTGTCAACTGTGACATGAATTACCACTGCATATAATAAAATAAAAACTAAAAGTACATTAAAATCAAATGAGTAAATATGAAAACCAGAGTTTAACAGGCTGTGGACACTATCAGACAATATTAGGTGTCAATCCTCCTTCCTCTTTCCATGCATCACCTCTCAATCACATTTCCTAAAATATGCCTATAGCCTTTTCTAGCTGAGAGACATAGCAAACAGTAAGCGCCCACCTGAGATTATTACATTCCAGTAATGAAAAAAATCTATATGCTATTATTTCCTATGCAAAATAATGACAATAAATGATCTGTAATCATTTTGATAGTAAAATATTAGCAGCAAAATCACAAAGTTATTAACAAATTAATCGCCACAATTTGAAGATTCTGTGGCAACCAGGGCATCAGTGTATGAACCTACTGCCAGTCGTTTCATAACTGTTCATAACTGTGTAGTAAACCTGACACCACACACTAGTTTCTATTTGTCATTCTCACCTGATATGTCTCCACAGGCCTGGTTTCCATATTCAGGTCCCAAATCTTTACAGACAAGTAGTCTCTAGTCATCATGTAGCGTCCGTTGTGGCTAAATTTAACATCTGAGATTGATGATATGATCTCAGAGAAAAAGGAGCGATTACTTGGATCTTCTGGTTCCTCAAACACTGGATGACAGAAAGATGAAAAAAGTCAAACTGCAGTGTTCACCAAAAGGTCTACTGTGACATGAAAGTGCTTTGCATAACAAATCCAGTACTTAATCTGCCTGTCAGGGTAGAAGAAGGGACATATAAAAGTATGATGAGTAGGTACTCACACTTTGAGTGCTTGTCACATAGAGCTGAAACCCTCATGTCACACAGTCGGATGGTTCCTTTGCTGCTGCTGTAAACGAAGGTGTTACATTGATGAGGGTGGAACTCTGCTGCTGTGATCACCTCTGTAAGTTCCTCCATGTTAGCCGGTTTAATGTCAACAATATCTGAGGAGCATGCGGGTAAGGAGGGATAACGTCTTTCATACTCTGACACCTACCAAAAGAAGCTGAAGTGACTTTCAAACTGGGCGATTACAGTTGGTTTACTACCACAAGAGTTAATGGGCCATTTCAGGGCAACCTGTACCTTGCATATGTGCATGCTGGAACTGCAGGAACTATCCCTCTGGGACCTCTGCAGAGCCATTGCAGGACAGTGTGACCCAATGTAGGTCCTGAAATGTTTTTTTCATGGAACTACAAGATTTCTTGGTTTGTCTTTTCCGTTTTCCCATTGCACTGAAGACCCACAAAGGACAGTCATATTAGCCACTGGACATGGCTACAGCTATGTTTTTCCATGCAAGACTTTAGAAAACAATGGACCAGGTTACATCTCAGTCCCCATCTTTTCTGTTCTGTGTCAGAGGTGAGAGCACACACGCAAACCAGCCACAGTAGAGTGAGTGAGGCAGAACCTTTCTGCCGGTTTGTGCTGAGGTGTAGGAATAATGATGCTTTTATGTTCACTGTTCACCCCCAGTTGGACAAAAACGTCAAGCTGATGACAGACAGGTTAATGCGCAAGTCAGGTGCACAGACAAACATGCCCGCATGCATCTAAGGATACTGAAGCTGCGGTCAGTGATCTCGAGGTGCCAGAGGTTGATGCGGAGGTCGTCTGCAGACAGGTAGGTCTCGTTGTCGCTGTTGACTGAGACAGAGTTGATATGGTAGGTGTGAGCGTTGGCAAACACCCTCCGTGGACTGGCTTCCACCATGAGGTCCATGGGTTTTAAAACTGGTACCTGTGATGAGAAAAGGCAGTGAGAGTTAGCTGGCTCAAAGCTCTTCACAGATTTGAAACAACATCAAGCTATTAGCTAGATGAAAATAAGAAGCACCATCATATCTTTATACAGGAACACAGAACACAGTCTTAGCTTTGCAATAACAGGTTACACAAGGTTCTAAAAAGACAGCCCGGATTAGTAATAACAGTCATTTTTACCATCAGCAACAGCAAAGGATGACAAACCAGTAGCCCTTCCCAACTTCTGACACACCCAGGTTTTAAAAGTTTTGCTTCCAAAGAACTACTGGTTTGTCTGACTAACCACACCCTTGAACCAGCCAGTGGTTGATTTGAGAACTGACCCGCAAAGATGTGATAGTGTTAGGGTCCTTGTAGCGCCCATCCTCCTCTTTGAGATTGTAGCCCTCTGGCCTCTTGTCTCGTTCACTGATTTTCCACAATTTAATCGTTTTATCTGTGGAAAAAAAAAAAGACATTTTAAATGACATTACCAACTGTCGGGCACACTAAATGGAAATGTTATTTTCTTATAGATTTATGAGATTTTTAAAGCAATTCAGGTCTTCATGTAGTCAATATACAGCAGACTTTCTTAAACTGTTTGTACTCTGAAAAAGTTGCCTTTTCACCTGGTGCTATAAATAATGAACTTTTTGCTCAGAGCCGTCTATAAAATGCAAGTGTATGGTGTCTACATACATGCGATGGTGGTTTCACAAGAGTCAGGTAGCAATTTTATGATAGACAAAGTACTACTCTTAACTAACAAGCAGATTCATTAATTTCACCATCTTGTGGAGGAAATTATAATATTATGTTTTAATATCTAGTTCTCTTCACATCTGAGTCAAGTGTGACGGGGTCTATGAGTCACTCATTTCTCTTTAATGCCTGTATTCAAAATTAAACTCACTGCAGACTGTTGTTAAATATCTGATCATCAGCTTAATTAAAGAGAGAATTTTACCATTAGTTGACAACAGGAACTGAGCAGCATTCTTCTGAGGAAGCCAGCGAATCTTGTTGATTTTCTCTTCTATTTCCAAACTCTTCAAGTAGTCAAACTCTGGCTCGTGGCTCTGAAAAGTGCTGTAAACATTGTACTCGCTCCGGAACTGAGGCTGATTTTTGTTCTGTTGAGAACCAGAGATGAGTAAATTTGTTTAAAGGGTTTTTTGTATGAAAACAGACAAAACCATCTTTTAAATAAAGCCCACTATTGTTTGTTTACAGACATGCTTCCAAAAACTAGAATAATTGTTCTGACTTTGTGTCACCAAGTTCAGAGGATGACCTTTTCTAAAATGTGTGGGAATCAAACTAGGCAGAAGTTAACCACGACGCAGCTGTACCTCGATTTCCTGTTGGAAGATGACTACGCGTCCACCCTTGTCTCCTGTGGCCAGCAGCTCCCCTGTGTGGTTAAATTCAACTGTAGATATAATGTCCGCTGCAAAAAAATAAAATAAAAAGGACATAAGATTACATGTGCAATTTTAACATTTTGAAAGTGGCGTACCAAGACAGATGTGCCCCTCTACTACTCAGAAAGTACACCAGGAAACCACTTAGTTATTCTCAACTAACCCTGGATTTATCTTTGTGAGAATCAGAGAGGAGACAGGCAAGTGGCCCTGAAGATGCAGGAGGATGTCACAGCACGTCGGGCAGAATGAAAACGATTGCTAACCTAGTTTTCATCTTTTCTTTCCCTCTTACTCTGACAGAATTACACTTTCCCCCCCAGCAGCAGTATGCTGCTTTATACACTGAAGCTCACTCACACATAGACAGTTGTTTAACCCTTTGTTGCCCACTGGAGCAGAAAGACAATGCTCCAAGAAATTGCAGCGAGTGGTCATTGTTAACGACACAGTCCCTGAGGCCTAGAGTAAGGATTAATATATCCAAGCAAATCATTCTGACAGACTGTATTTGGTTAATTTTTAAAGTAAAGACATCAAAAATACAAATGCCAAATCCTAAAATAAGGTTAGAATGTGACTTGAAATGACCTGAAAAGCTTGGGCATGCTGCTACTTGTAAAGCAGTGAAATAACTATATCAGTACTATGGTATTCTCTGTATGTTTTTTGTTGCAAAACTCCAGGCATGGTCATGTACCTGGCATCTAGAGAATGGCAACATGCTTCACGTGGAACTCTGTAGCAGTCTGACAGCTCCCAATCCTTTCACATGTTCTGTCAGTAAAGACAGTACATTTCTCACTTCACTGCATACAGTGTGGATATATATTGACTTTCATTATCCATCATTTTCATATCTGTGATAGCCATGTCACGTTACAGGTTATTTCCACAATAAGCTTATTATTTAGTTGTTTCCTCCACCATTGCCTGCAAAACAAGCTCAGACTGCCCTCCCACCTCAAAACAGAATATTTCCATCCACATGCCTAACATCTGACTAAGTGCTCTTTTAATCAAATCCTGCTCCTTTTTTCCTTCGAACGTGCCTTTAGTTTGTGCTAGAAAACTCTTCTTGTATTTCTATATGATGGCCCATAGTTCATATCACCAGTGCTGTACAGTCCACCCATCTCTCAGCTAAACCTTCCTGCAACTCCTGCCTGTGCAATAATATTTCCATTTGGAAAAGGAAACATGCAGTCATGTTGCTCTTCCATCTTGTTTTGACTTCCACATTTGCCCATAATTTCCTCCTTCAAATAATTTTTTTTTTTTAAAAGCTGTAAATATGAGCTGAAGTGTTTTCATATCTTTTTATGGCCTTCCCCTACTTTGCTGACATCAATGACTTGTTTATAGGAGTCCATTGCTGTTGAGTCTTACCACACAGTTTAAAGACTGCAACAATCCACGAACTCTTTAGATACAAAAGTTACCCACAAGCTCAACAATATGTAACACTACAGCGCTCTCGCAAAATACTGGGGGCAATAAAGAAAGACGGACTTAAATATATATTTTTAAATGCTCACTCACTTACCAGTTAATTAAATACAAATATTGATGCTCACCTTCCATATAACTACATCACCAAAATTATTTAACAAAAATTAAGATTATAATATGATATAATTAACCAAAAATCCCATCTAACAGAGGTGCAAACCACTCTACAGCATCTGATAGTGGTTCACAGCTATTGATTTATCCTTTCAGCCTCTGAGCTTTTGTCCATCAGCCATCTGGAGGTCCCGTTTTCCAATTTTCCTGAAAAGTACGATACTCCCACAATGAGCAACCAAGAACAGAGTGCATGGAACAGCACAAGTGGCCCTGCATTATCAGCAGGTAATTATCCAAACGCCTGACTCAGCTCCTTTTTTTTTTTTTTTAAGCATTCCTCTTGAAAATGCTAAAACCTCCAAATCTAGTGGCTGATCCATGTACAGAAGGTACAGAAGGACCCAGTAGCGAGTTTCCAGCAGCAACCTAAATGTCTGCATTGCCTTTTTCAAAAAGAGCTTTCCAGTGACTCACCAATGGAAAGCCTTTAATGTAAAGCAGGAGCAGCATCAAGTGTTTGGGTTGCATCTCTTCAGTGGAAACTAGAAGGGCACTTAAAAAGCACAGTCCTTTACCATGGCAAACAGTCCGATCAGACTTTATAATCACTACACCACACATGTCTGAGCAGGAAAGGAGGAACATTAGATCAGTTCAATGTAACGGTTTCTGAAACAGCTGGTGTACTCTGCACCCCCCACCCCCATGTGGGGCCCCTTTGGGGAGGTTTCTTACAGAAATATCATTGCACATCCCTAGATTGATTGGTTAAAGGAGGAAAGTTTGTCAGCTCCTGGTGGTCTCCTAAAAGCCTGGGGCCACAGCTGCTTGGAATGTCTGTTCACAAGCTTCTAGTATGACTGAATTATGAAAAGAAAAACCGGGATTTGCATCAGCACCAATATTTTGTCGATTCTGCCTTAGCCTCAGACTCACTCTCTGGTAGATTTTGCATAATGCTGCCAACAGGAAACAGAAAAAAATGTCTGAATTTTCACCAAGGCATACCCCACTATGGCTAAATTGTGCAATATCCATTAGTCTGAATTAATCAAATCACTTACCCTCAGCTACGTCATCATCGATTGCTCCTTTCACCTGAGAGAAGCACCACTGCATGTCACCTCCAGGACCTACAGAAATACAATTATAAATATTTAGTTCTGGGTGGTGGCAGGTTTATTACATAACATTTCACATTCTGGACAATGTAAACAAGTTCCTAAGAAAACTTATCATTTGAGTGTCCCCTGCTGCCTGTGACAGCAAGGGATAATTGATAAGATGTTAGAAATTAAAAGAGACAGGGTTCTTGCAAAATGCGTGTGGTCACAGATGTGCACATATCCTCTCACAACTACTGCAATTCTAGCCTCAAAGAAAACAGATAAAAATGTAATTTTTTCTCCAAACTAACATTAACATAAAGCTATTACTGTTGGGTCACAGGCACATTAAGCAACAAGTAGAAACCGGCGATTTTTAAATAAATATAAACATGCTAGATCTAAGCCATGATTAGTTGGTAGTGGTTTCTCACTTTGAGATACAGAGTCTGGTTCAAATCTCACAAATACCAACTAAACTGCAAATGGTCTGGATGTGAAAGTAATTACACATTCTTTATTTTAGGCCTGGTCAATTGAGGAGGCAGATGGTCTCCTAATGCCGTCTCTTATTTTTAAAATCTATATCAACAAGACAAAACTTGCTGTCTGATTCAATAATAACTTCTAATCACTTGCCTCAACAGGTTCTCCATCAGCATAGCTCATTGCACAACAAAAATGTTTGGCATATTTTCCACAGATGATCGTTTCTCTTATTGGTTAAGTGGAAACTGGTCCGATTTGTCTTTAACAACATTGAAACACACGCGCTTTGAAGAAAAATGAAGGACATCTATGAGTCACCACGGATTCATCACACACACACACACACACACACACACACACACACACACACATACACATTCTGGACTGAATCATAAAAGTACTGATCTGGACAAAATGTAATGGCTTCACAGTGCCTGCACTTTCTGCAAGACAAAGATCCCAGAAAAGAAAAAGGCGTTCAAAATGAACTCAAAAATCTGTTTTAGAAGCAGGATAACATGCAGTGTCATTAATTTCTCCACCCTAATGAATCAAATGCATGTACCAAATATGTCACTAGATATTTCCTTTACAAGTATCAGTCCCGTCTGGCTACGGGGGGAGCTAAAGGCCAACACGATTTCAAACAACTACTGAGCTGATGAATGAACTGAAAATCAACACTGCGCTAAATAAACCCATTTCTGCCAGAGTCATGGTTTAGATCATAGTGCTTTTATTTCTTTCGCTTTGAGGTTGTTTTTTTTTTTTTCTTCGTTTTTCCGCTCGAGCATGCGCGTGTTAAAAAAAACAAGCCTGATGACTTTTAACTCATTTTACGCAAAAACTGTTCAGTCTGCAGCAGGGCCTGGAGGGCTAGCCTGCATGTGGGTAATGTCAAAGTTTGAGCGAAGCCAATTACGGCATGCTAGGCAAAATTTGCCCTTCTGGGCATTTGTTTAATCTTCTCGAAATAAAAAAAAAAAATCAACCTTAGACTAAAAATCTGAGCACTGAGGTTTTGGGGATAGCTAGCATATACGGCGTGCACAGTTAGCTTACGAAAATGGTCCCGGGCCGGTAAACAGCCAGCTAGCTAGCTAGCTAGCATTAGCCGGTAAGGGCAGGCCAGATGGAGGATGACACTTGAGTTAGCTGGCTAGCTAACGCTAGCACTAGCTAGCTACCGTTAGCTAAACCGATACTCGACTGCGAAATCTCGCAGTTACCGCAGCTAAGAGCTCCTAGGAGCGGGGTCTCGCTGTAAAGACTCAAGCCCGTCCATATTATTTTATGTGTAACGGTTAAAGTCAATTACCTGCCATAACGAGACAGACAGTGGAGCTTGCCTCAGTCAGTCACGATCCTGCTTCCCACTCCCACGCGCTGATTCGTGGGATCTGAACTTTTTTTTTCTTCCGCTCGGTATCCGCTGTTTGTGTGCGCAGATCGAAATGTCTGCGAGGCTTTAAATTAACCGTAAAGCTGGATGTTTTATAACTCTCCTTATTTTATTTCCCGCTACGCTCCCTGACGTTTCTCTGTGTGTCAATCAACCTCCTCTGCCTCTCTTGCCGCCGGCTACTTCGCATCCCACAAGTCATTTCTTCCCCACCCCGCACCACAGTCTCTTCCGCACGTGAACTAAAAGGTCTTTATAATGCGCGCGCACACAGCAAAGTAGATGCACGGGCACGCGCGTACTCACATCTGGATGAAGAGGGTATAAACGTATTCTGCATTAATACTGCAACTCGATACAAACCTTAAGGAAGTATTAATAGTTCTTGTAGTTACTTGTACTCCGTTACAAGGATGACCAAATCTGAATCAAATCAGCATGCAGGTTGAATCTTATGAAAATAATAATAATAAATCACTTCCCAATACGATTACTCTGAATGTGTGTTGCCACAACTTGTGTCAATATATATGTACATTTCCTGAAAATATGACTTACAGTCTCAGTGAGGGAATCACAGTTTAGACATAAGACCTGAGCAAGAATGAAAGGGGAGGTAGAGAAAGGAAAGAAAGATGGTAGCAAGAGCTGTCCATGTGTGATGTTTGCAAAAAGGTATGAGGCAGATTTTAAAGATGCTAAGATTTTTACTGGAAGTTATTGGAATGGACAGGATTAGAAATGAGTGGTTCAGAGGGAATGCAGGTTTGGAGATGAGGTTAGCGAGATATGGTTGAGATGTTCTGGACATATACAGAAGAAGAAAAGTGGATATACAGGAAAATAGGAGTGCCTCAGAAGATGTAGTGAACGAGGACATGCAGTTAATGTGGCAGACTGCTTTACAGTCCCACCTAAAGTAGGAAACCCGGTTACCGCAGGCCAGATCAGACAGAGAAACAGTCAGGTGAAAGGTGACCTTCGGATTAGCAACTAATTAATCACTGCTTTTGTGGAAGAGGATGGATGGATGCATGGAAGCATGAGGAACCAGTAAATGTAATTATTTAGATGCAGAGGTGCAGAGGTGTTGGACATTGATATATTGACAGTACCCTGCTTCCACTTTTATAAATGTTTTTTTTATGTGTCTTGACTAATGTATTTCAAAATTTCTTTTTCACAGCAAATTTTACTGCAGTCAAAATTTCAAAACAAGCTCTTTCTCTTTGCCTCTTCCTTTATTTTTTCAGTAAGTTATGCGTACTGTAAAGGAACCAGTGTCTGTTAGCACTGCAAACACACAGGCCTTCAGATGGCAAAGAGATCGTTTCACCACCTACATGGATCCTTGAGATCCTTTATCTTCTTCAGGGGAAGTATGCCTACCGAAGAAAATAGAAATGCACCATTCCGTTATCTGTGCTAATTCAGGAACGCAAGAAATACCATCAAAAGACAAGCCTGAAGAAGAAAGAGATTGAAATGAATATTTTGTTTCTAAATGCTTGTTCAGCTGGAGAGAGACACTACTGCCAAATATAATATCTTAGACTTAGTGAAGCTGTCAGTTCTTTGCAAGACAATTCTTTCTGACCCACTTTACCTGTCAGTGTTTTCAAGCCCGGTATTAGACATTTCCAGTTAAAACCCCATCTCAGTTATTATCAGCGAAAGTGCATCTGTTTGCTTGACCTTCTCATCAGAAAGCAGGAGACAAAGAAAGTTTAACTGGGGAGGTTAAGGACAGCAGATGGGAGTAATGGACACCCCTTGTGAATGCCTCTGATTTTGCACGGACCAGCTGGCAGCCAAAGTTTCATGTAAGTCTATTTTTAAGAATCATCCACAAACCCTGCAGCTAGCTGTTTCCACTGGGATTATATATTTAGTATTCTCTAAAAACAACTCTTTCCATCACTGTCTTGGGATCATGTCTTAGCAGGAATTTTAGTCGATGATAATGCCACCACGCTAAAGCTTTTCATAATATTTAGCATTAAACACAAAGTACAGCTGAGGCTTCAATTTTATATTTAATCATAAAGCAAAAGAATAATAAATGAAAACTTTAGCAAAGCAATGATAGCTGAAGAACTAAGAGGTCAACAGCACCATCACTTGGTGGAAATGGGAGTTTAAAAATATGAATGGTGACATTCAAGTACAAGGGAAGCCTGGGGTCACCCAAATTATTAGGATTTGTCCTCCTAAGCAATGCATGCCTGTACAGATTAGCGTGCCGGTCAACTGAAGGAGCACCAAAGTATTTCATGAGGAAAATGGAAAACGCCGACCTGCTGATCAGGATGTTGCCAGAGTCATTAGCAGTCATCCTCTGAGCTTTGTAAGCAGCTGCCAAGAGATATCACTAAAAATAAAAACATGCAAAAGAACATACAGCTACCAGATTTCCTGCATGCCAGGCTGAGGGCAGCATATGTCACTCTGAAAAAGCATGGCACGAAAACAAGACTTTCTTGTTGGGATGTTTTCATCCATGACTGGACGCTCCTCTGTTTGTAAATCGTCCAGCTCCAAATATTAGCAAGAAGAAGGAAATGCACATTATTAAAAGCAATTTACAATACAGTATATCTTCAAAGCAATTTGTTCTTTTCATAAATATTTTATTAACCATGTTAACCTGGAATAATTAAATACTTTGTTTTGTTTGTTTGTTTGTCTTTTAACTGGAGAACTTCTTGAACACCTGACAAATCAAAAACAAAAGAAATCTAATATCAATTTTCATATTTGAATTTTCATTTGTAACATTTTTTTTTTGCTACATCGGGCATTTTATTCATTTATCTATTCATTTAGTTAGTTTGTTAGTTATTTGCAGTTTATTGACTAAAAATGTATTGTGCATTTTATTCTTTTTTTTTCCTGAAAAAATAACCACACTAATGTTGTAGAAGTCTCAAAAACACACGTATGTGACACTTTTTGGCTGATGCACATTTTTATGCTGCCTTGATGCTAAACTATGTTCATCATATTAGATAGTGTGAACGAGAAGCAATCATGCTTTATTTACAGGCACTCATTATCACAACATTTATTCAACATAAACTGTGTCTAAATATCCCCTAGAATAGTAAATAATAACAATAAGAATAATAATATTAACAATAGTAAGGGAAATTTCTAAGGTCTGTTTGTTATTGTTAAACATCACTCAAAAGTTAAACTAACTGCCCAGCCAACCACCTTTCTTGCTCAGTCACTCAAACAACCTTTGTCTGAGTATGCCAGTTAGGGGACTAAAAACTAGCCTGCTCTTTGCTTTTTAGGCCACAAGAGGGCCATTGATGAGCTTTTATTAGTAGAATAGGTAATAGTATGGTAGTATAGTAGTACCAGACAGGGGCAGTGTTGTTTAAGAAGCCCTCTCCTGAACGAAGAGTGAGTCGTGGCCGGAAGTTACAGTTGTGGCAGAGATTCTATTATAATACCCGTAGCAAAAGATAAATAAAAATACAATAAAAATAAACTGTCTCACATACAGGCACACAAAACCAATCAACCAAACAAAAACACCTTTGTAAGCTGTTGTTGTTGTTTTTTTCTTTTTCTTTCATAAATAATATTAAAATAAATTAAAATATTAAAATAGCCAAGCCAGTACGGAACCCCTAAATATGTAAGCAGCTATTACTTGTACCGGTTATTCTGTGCATCTTGTCCCAGCTACATTATACATAGACAGACAGATATGCAGCAGGCGGTGCAGCAGACAGGCGGAGAGGGTGTGTCATATAGTGAGTCCCGGGCCAGACCATAAAAAGCTGCTTTGCGCTCTGCTGAACTACCGACTCTGTGCTCCTGCTGCAGCTCAGGTCCACACCCGTCCGTCCGTTATAGACCCAGATCACAACCTCCGCGTTCAGGTAAGGTTTGTGTTATTAACCCACGTTATTCGAAGAAAATATGTAGCCTGACGCACAGATTGCAGGATGGTAATTTGATGCGTTATTTAACGCCCGTTAGTTCTGTCTGGATTATAGGTTTAACAGAGAGAGACTAACCTACAGGGTGAAATTACGGTTTTTGTTATACTTTAACCAATATTCTTCTTATCTAATAAATAGAAAAAGTGCTAAACTTAGCTTTTAATTAGCTATAATGCAAGGCAGTGTTGCCATATAAGGACAAGTCGACGGAAACCTGAAATGTTTCCTGAAAATGCAGTGTGGATGAAAACTGACGTCACACTCTGTCTGACTGTATTTAGAGTGACTTTCATGATGTGATGCAAAAACCCAAACAACATGTTACTATAGAAACATGCTGTTTTTCAGGATCTATGGTAGAAACTGTGAGATTCTACCTAGCAGTTTTGTATCCTAAAGCTGGAGTGTCGAACATATGACCAAAGGTTGGTTGTTGCAAAGCATGAAAATTACAGAAATCATTTAACAATTTGAGTTTTATTAATAAAGTGCACCGTTATTCATGGTGTGGTGTAGCTAATATCACTACACACAAACGCAGTATTATACAAAAAGTTTTACTGGTCTTAGATTAAAATGGGTTATGTATCACCCGTGGACTAAACTGAGTGTACCCGTCTGTCCTAAACACTAGTTACTGTGCTGTGGTTGCCACAGAAATGACGAAACAGTTATGAGCAGATCCGTCACAACATCCTCTTCGTGACAGTTGTAGCGAGCATATACTGAGTTCATCAGACTGTATGATGTGTGCAGAAGTTAGAAAGAACTGAGTCAGCTCCTCACTCCAGAGATTAAGTGGTGTCTGAACTACACCCTACTTCAAATTTATACGCCTTAAACAACAGTGTGCATGCTTTCTTTAGGGCTCATCTGGGGAACAACAAGAATGAGTGCATACCAAGTTGTGGTCAGAAGTTTACATACACTTATCCCGGGCATGAATGTTATGGTAATATTGGGCTTTCAATGATGTCTTTGAACTGTTCTTTTTCCAGGGTGGAATGATTGTACAGCATACATCTTTAATACCATTCAAAAACAAGAATTGGGTGCACAAGTTGGAATTTATTTTGGATTTCTTTACTGCACACAGAGTCAAAAGTATATATATACAGGTTCAAATATGTATTTACGCTCACTATATTTGGCTAAATGTCCCTTAGTGAGTTCCACCTTGACCAGATGTTTTTGGTAGCCATCAACAAGCTTCTGGCAAAAATTCTGGCTGGATTGACCAATACTCAGAACAATGGGAAAGTCCAAGGAACTCAGTGAAGATCTAAAACAGAGCATTGTAGATTTACACAAGTTGGGAAAGTCTCTTGGAGTTATTTCTAAAGAACTACAAATTCCAAGATCATCAGTTCAAACAATTGTATGTAAGTACAAGTTACTCGGATGTGTCACCACTTTGCTGATGTCTGGAAGAAGACCCAAACTGTCACCGTCAGATGAAAGGAAATTAGTTCAGATGTTCACGAATAACTCAGGACTCACCAGTTCATGGCAGGTTCAAGCCTGCCATGAACTGGAAACTGCTGGTACACCACCATTACTGTCCACTGTGAGACGAGTTTTACATCGCCATGGACTGACCAGGGGCCAACCAAGAAAGAAGCCCCTGCTCCAAAATCGACAGCTTCAAGCTCCATTGAAACTTGCAGCTGCCCACATGGACGAGCCACATGCCTTCTGTAAAAAAGTTTTATGTTCAGATGAGAGAAATTTTGAGCTATCTGGCCACAATGACAAGAGGTATGGTTGGAAGAGTAAAAGTGAGGATTTCAAGAACACGGTACCAGTTGTCAAGCATGGTGGTGTTAGCATCACCAGTGGGGCTGTTTTGCTGTCAGTGGTGTTGGTACATTGCAGGAAATGGAAGGAATGATGAAGAAAGAAGATTACCTCTAAATTCTTCAACTTCACCTCAAATCAACAGCTAGACAATTGAAACGTGGTCACAGTTGGATGTTCCAACAGGACAATTGCTCCCAAACACACATGAAAACTGGTTTTGGAATGGATAAAACAGGCTAATGTTAATCTTTGTACAGTCTTATTTTGTGCAATAGATCATAAACATTTTATTTGTACTCAGAAATCATTTCATTGTGAAATTATTAGTGTTGTCAGCCTTAATCTCGCTAAAATGACGTTAACGCCATAACCGCATTAACGCGGCAAATCTCCGTTAGCGAGTTAACGCAGATCGCCCCATGCGAGTTGCTACACGGCGCTAACGCATTAACGAGCTGATGCCATGCAGCCCTCGCATGGAGCGAGCCCGTTAACGTTGACAGCACTAGAAATTTTATATTGTATATCAAACTTTTAACAGAATCTTACTTTAATGAGAGTACTGTGTGTCTTTATAGCAGAGCATTTTTGTATGCTAAATCTGCAGCGCCCGTCAAAGTAAGAGTGCCCCAACCACTGAAAGTGTCTGATACTTATAACTCATTGCAAACATGAACTCAATTAACAATTAATAACACTGTTAAGATAAGCAGGAGTGGATATTTTACCTGTGTAAAATAAAGGTCCTGTGAGATTTAATAGAAATTACACATTCCGGGCAGCCCCATTCAGTAGGATTAAAGTAAAATAATTTCAATAGCAGTTTTATTATTATAATTTGGCACTCAGTCTGCATTGTTGAGGCTCAAAACCAATAGAAAAAGACAACCTTTTATGTCAGAAAAGGCCAAGAGAGCTGTAAGCTGCTAAGTTCAGACAACCTGGCAGATTGACTCTGCATGAAAAATGAGAGCATGTCTTGTGTTTTTTAAATATCCATTTCCTGACCAGCTGCCTCTTGTGGTCATGCAGTCTAGTATTGACTATTGTCCCATTCTTTACAAAGTTGAGATTGTGTGTCAATGTTGTAAAGCATTTCTATGGTGGGTATGGATGGATGTTTGGCATTCAGTCACCGCAAAATTTTATTTTATGATTTGACTGTCAAATGAATCAAACACGACTAGGGATATCTAGGCTGCCTTCAACCACAAGTTAAAGTTAAGTTTAGATCTAGGTAATTTTATAAAATATTTTATTTTAAATGCCATTTAAATTAGACTTGTGAAAGTGATCATCATTGTATATGAATATATGTGAATACACCTCAAGCCCCAGAAGCCAGTCTTGTCCCATTAAGCAGCATTGACTTCTTGTAAGTCTTATGTGTAGCTCACAATGGCTTCTGATTTTTTTAAACATGCAAAGTTCTCGTAGTTCTTCCTCTAACTCTCCAATTATTAGCTTTGAATGATTTCATGGTGGATGTAATTATGTTTGTAGGATCATCAATATAACGGTCAGCTTACTTTTTAACTTCAGCTTTCTGCCTCATGTTGTCTTTGGGTACTTTAAGTGCACAGATGAACGAATGATTGCAAACTGCCAAGTTCCTGAGGCAGCAGTGCAACCACAATCATAATGACTTCTCTATAACTGATACATAAAGCAAACATTTTACTGTAGTTTTGTTACTGTGAAATTGACCACACAATATCAGGAATGTTCCTGTTTAAAAGTGTAAAATTGCATTGTTTGGGGCCATAATTGAAAAAGAAAGTAATGTGTAACACATTACTTGTTACTTAATTACTCACTGGAGAACTCACTTCATATGCGCACATACAGAGTGAAATCCCATCTTTAAAACTTTCTGCACATTACATGAGAAGAGAAGTGGTTACAGAGTTTTTCAGCTATGGCTACTCACATATTGATTGTTCCTGAAATAAGTTTCTCATATCATTTGACAGCCATCCATAAATCAGGGAGATTATTTACAAAGTCATAAACAGCCATTTTGATTCTCCTTGTCTTACACAGTGTCAACAGATGGTAGGGAAGCAGAGTGGCTATTACAGAGTCTGTACAGAGCATTATCTGATGTGTCCTGAACAAGCTACATGGCAGCTCAGCAGCCCTGAAGAGGCTGAAAGTGGCATGCATGGAGGAAATGAGTCACCAGAAATACCCCCTCCCCACACACACACACACACACACGCACACACACCATTCCTGAAGGAGGAATATTGTTTTATTTGGGAGAAACTCAGGAATGATATGCTGCCATGGCCCCCAAGAATCAAGATTTTCCAGATAACGCTATTTTGAGTTTGTTTTTGAAGAATGGACACCAGCAGACAAATCACAAGGGCTTATGTAACAGTTTATTTCTTGTCATATGAATCCAATGCTGTGACCTGCACAAGTTTCGAGTTTTCACTCGGGCCTCGAGCGAAGGCAGACACAAAAGAGAGGTTGGTGAGGATTGGGGGAGGGGATCAGATAACTGGAGCTGGAATGAGCTCTCATTCCCTGTTTGTTAGGAGGCGAAGGGGTGGTGGGTGGGTCCACAGATGAGGGGGTACAAACTGCCAGTGTGCGGCTGGTGGCAGACGCCTCCCTTCTTCAGCATGCCCGTGACTGACCACAGGTCATGTGACCGGTTCTATTTAGGCTGTGTTGAGTCAACAAACCACCGTTCCTTGAGTCACTTTATCCAGTGTGAAGCAACCCTGAATAGTAAATGACTGTTTTAGTCAGCTGCTGCCCCTCATACAAGCAAAAACATTTGTATTTGTAAGAGTCTTATTGTGCCTTAAACTTCATTCTCTAACCTTTTCCCCGTGTAAGTTTTCGTCTTCTTTTTTTCACCATTACTGGCTTTGATTCTTCAAAGGTTGCTCAGATGCTGAGTGTATCCCCTCTGATGTTTGCTTTATTAAGTCAGGGATCGTACCTAACTCTAGGATGAAAGAGCTCTGATGTGCAGGAGACAAGACAGAACATTTTTCTCCATCAGAGGAGAAGATCACAGTCACAGCCAGTCATGTTTATTTAGTGCCACAGAGATGATCATCTTCAGAATATGAAGCTGCACAGAAGTGATACTGTCTTTTCCACAAGTGGTATGTTTAAGAGGGAAGTTAGCCTACTCAGCAGCTACTAAATGAAAACCCTTCAGTTGTTAAGGAAACCTAGCTTTGTTTTCAGGTATGTTTTTGAGAATGTGATTTAGGAGGTAACCGCTCATAAAACTTGCACCCTCTACATGAGAATATTAAATGATTGTGTAATGGCCAGCTTGGGGTAAAAATATTCCCTTTACCGCTTGATTTCAAATTAAAGTGAAGCTGTTTGCAGATTTCTGGGTATGTTGGTTTCATTAAAGAAATGCTGTAGCATTGCACCAGATTTATTACCAGCTGCATGAGAGCACAGTGTTATTGTATGTCACTACAGTGTTTTGCTAGTTGCCAGGAAGTAGCCATCTTGGGAGGATGTGCTTGCTTCTGCACTTAGATGACTTTTGAAAATACATAATTGAAAAATATGAATCATCAGGTGTGTTTTGAGGATGCTATCTGGGCTCACTGATATAATAAAAATAGCTCTAAGAAATAACCAAACTTTTTTTGGGGAGGGAAATATCACTTTTTTTCTTCTTTTTCAACCTTTAGATGAACTGGCAGCAAGGTGATGATTAGCTGCTTAGCATAAAGAAAAGAGACACGCTTGGCTTTGTGCTATAATAAGTTTATGAAACACTGGGAAAGTGTTAAAAGAGAAATTTGAGGTCTTAGAGGGGGTGTTACAGCCTCTGGGGGTACAGGAAAACCTCAGTGTGGGAATAAGACATCAGGAAGTTACAACGCCCTGCATTTTTAATTTCGTCAGAGCTACGCTAGCTTCTTCCATTGCTTTAAATTATCATGCTAGGCCAGGATACAACATGCTACATGGAAGTGGTAGCTCTCTGAAACTCTCATCTAGCTCTCCAAAAAAGTTGCAAACCTTCAGCTTTTCCTATGATATTTATGGAAAGAAAGCAAGAACGAATTCAAAAGGTACTGATGATATACACTCTCACTATATAGCCTGAACAACAGCATTACAGAAACTACTGAACTCAAAAGTTTGGTTATGTAAAGGCTGAACTGTGTCATTTTGATGTTCCAGACCACAGCAATAGATCTAAACAGGAATTCAGTAGGAAATTTGGCTGGCTCGTGTTTGACAGCTTAAGTAGAAAGACTGAGGTTAGCCCATGTGGTGATCCAAGACACATAAAATCCAAATTAGAAATAGTTTCTGGGTCACTTTTGTTGTGAAATTGTTATGAAAACTCTCTACACTGTTTTTTATCAAATAAAACATATGAGAACTTTATGACCCAAGCCACTAATGTGTGTTGAAGCTTTCAGAAACTGGCTATTCAACATTGGTATCGTTAGTTAATTCTTCTTATGTGGCTAAAGAAGCATCATTTATGGTTTTGTGACCGTCAAGCTTCTCACAAGGGGAAATCTACAAGGACTGTGTATAATGCTGTGATGGCATCGCCTCATGGCTTCAGATCTTTCCCGTCCAGCCAAACCTGTGTGTAGTTATGGAAGGTCAGGTGGTGCCTGGCCTCGTATGACTCCAGGAAGCTTCTGTTTTGACTGCATGTGTTTCACTGTGAAATTATCCGCCTGCTTTTCCATCTCAAACCATTCCTTAGCTACAAAGTAATGTGCACTGAGTTTGACATAAGAAGAGAGCACAGATGGGGGGGAAAGAAGCCCCACGTTTGTTGGCTTGGTTGCATGAATTCGGAGCCACTTTCCTCTTCCCGGGTCAATAACAGATTCCTGCCATGTTTGTGGGCAGGCGCCTGCCTAGAAGAATGGCCGATTCTTGCTTCAGTGTGCATGCAAATTGAAAGGCAGTACACGAGCAGCATTCCTGTGGAAAACTAGGTTCTGTGTTTGTTTTGAACTGCATGAACTCTAGTTTATACAGTTTTATAACATCTAAACTTGATATTGTAGTTTGGGTTAGAGCACTACTCCACTCCACTGCAGAAAAAATGTTACCTCTGTAGTGTTTATGTCGTAACAAGCAGCTGGTATAGGATGCTGTGACTGTGTGGGCTGTTGATCTTTACTGCAGAATTTGTAGCATAATTTTGTTTAAATTATTGCCTCGTCGTGGTATGAATTGTGTTGTTGGCATTAGAATTTTTTACCCAAACAACATAACAGCTGCAAAAAGTGAAAAACTATTCAAATTTTAACCACTTTTCTTTTTTTAAACAGGATGCCCCGCTCTCATTTTAGCATCTGAGACATCCGCTCAGGCGTTCCAGAAGGCAGTAGGCAGTAATCTAGTGTAGCACAGGCACCTACTTGAAACTGTTTGTGGGTGGCATTATGTCAGACATGAATGAATGGGTCTATGTGTGTGTCTGTGTGTGTGTTTATGATTGGACAGATGTCTCTGAGCAGATTTGTCCACTATGTAGTTATCTAAAGACACATTTAAAGGCTTTTTTAAACCCCTGGTTGCAGGATATACAAATAGACAGTTATACAGAAACACAGAAGTGTTTCTATTGCCAACCATCACTAACAGTTTATGATGATAACAATGAGTCATAACTGCCATGGCTTCCTCTTGCTGCTCTCTAGAGGAAATACCCTGAGCACAGTGGATGAATCACTCTGCTCTGTATTAATACTTAACTAGAACAAAGCTTTATCTTTATATTCATGGCAACCACTGAGCTTTAAGGGGAGTGGCTTTTATAGCTCTCATGTGGGCAGTGTCTGCTTCACTTTGTAAAGTTATTACAACCTCTGCAAGTTTTATTGGTGCAGTAGCCTTTTGACCAACTAAGTTTATTGTTTAGCTCATTGACCTGCATTTGTTTTTGGCCTGTGCAGTAGCAAAAGCCCTTAACTTAAGGTCTGTGACTTCCCTGAATGCAGGATGGCAGCGCACCACCCAGAATTTGAGCGAGCTGGACAGCAGCCAGGCCTCCAGGTGTGGAGGGTGGAGAACTTTGACCTGGTGCCTGTCCCTGAGAACCTGCGCGGGGGATTTTACACCGGAGATGCTTACCTCATCCTCAATACTATCAAACAGCGCTCCGGGAGCCTGCAGTACGACCTCCACTTCTGGTTGGGTGAGTGCCGTGAAAGGGAAATGATCTCTGGGTTATTACTCAGAGTCGACCATTATAACTGGAAGGGATACCATACAGTGCTGTTCTTTCTTTTGGATTATTCAAATGTGAAAGTAAACCACGAATATCACAGGTCACACTGAGGCTGAGCACAAAACCCCTAGTAGCACATGGGAGACATGCCTTTTTGTATTTGTTTCCATTGTGATGTGGCAAAAAATAAAGATGATCTCAGTTTTCCAGTGTGATCTTCTTTGACTTGCAAAGCAGATGAGGAACAGTACGAGGATGAAGGCCCTGGAAAATAATTTTGCCCGTTGTTGCTGCTGCAGTGGAGAGGCTGAAACTAGTCAGGACAGTGAGTCATGTGCCATAAAGCAACAGAAAGCCACATGGCTCATTGGCAAACAGTTTTATCAGATAATAAGCTGTATCATTTCTATCAGATTGTGAAACGAATGAGGGTTGGTGTTTAATAGTAGATGTTTTTTTCATGCATTTAAAACCTAATAAGGACTAAATGTAGATATTCTCAGTGACAAATGAAGTATGGAGATCCCTAAAAAAGCTGATTAGTGTAAAAGATGACCTTTTAAGCTAAAGTATTAGTGAACATGAGTTTGAACTCATAAACAGGATTATTATGAAAATTATTTTACTTTATTGCATATTTAAAATGATTCGTGGTTTTTGTAGAGGAGGTCAGCCTGATGTTAGTGAGAAGGTGAGCACAGGAGTCCAGGCAATCTTGGCCAGAGTGGAGAGCTGAAGTAGGAAGAGCAAATAAGGTGAGAGGCAGGTCAGCCAAAGAAGAATGTGACAGGTGGAGCCGCCCTGCAGATAATTGGTTTTGAATACCACGTGAAGACCTGGTGCACAGGTGCAAAGGAAAATAAATTCCTGGAAATTGAAATACCTGGAAGTGAGAACTAAAACGTAGCCTGACTGCATGCTATGAGAATTTGCCTGTTAAATTACAGTACAGCACTGTACTGGCAGCTGGTTGTGTCAGCTGTTATCTGCCACTAGGTAATATAACATTTACATAACGAAAGAAGACTTTGCTGTATAGATTACAGGTTTCCCTTTTCTAACACAATTAGCTCCTATTATACATAATATTCATAGAGATTTTATGATTTTACGATAAAGCTCTACATCTCCATCCACAGCAATAAAAATCAATCACAGATCATATTGTAAAAAACACACCTTTACCAGTATTCACAAAGAATTTGCTGTGCAAACTCTTGTATTTTTACAGGAGTTTGGTATAACCATTTACTATTGCGCACTATCATTTAGGATGCCGATCTGTTTGGCTGAGTGTGAAGTGAAAAGCCAGCGGGTGTTTTGGAGAGATGACCAGTCGGTGTCATTCCCAGATGCACAATAACACTCACACATGCAAACCCAAAACCGAGAGGGAGGAAAGGGGGAAAAAAGCAGAGGAAAGAGGAGGAAGTGCTGCCAGTAATGCAACATAATGTCTTACATTGAAGTGCTGAAAATTTAAACCGTGCATGCAAAAGTTTGTAGATTATTTCACCAACGACTTACCCAATACAGTTTAATGTATAACTATTTATGACGGTTTAAAATAAAAAAAACCTTTATGTCAAGGGAAAATTTTAAAGCACTAGGAGCTTTACAGAGAAAACTAAATTAATTATATACTATATACTTCTTTATTTGATTAAAATTGGGAGATAAGATAAGATAAGATAAGATAAGATAAGATAAGATAAGATAAGATAAGATAAGATAAGATAAGATAAACCTTTAGTAGTCCCACACGTGGGAAATTTTTGGTCACGGCAGAAAATACAAGAGCAGTAAAAAATTAAGAGAAAAAGAGAAAAACAATAGAATAGAATAAGATAAACAGAATAACATACTATACAAAATAGAAAGAATACTATATACAATAGAATAAGTACTATACAAATAGAAAACAATACTGTACTAATAGAATAAAATACTTTGTTAAATAGGGAAAATGGGGAAAATTGCCCTGTCTGTGTGCACATTGCACATGAGGGAGACAGGGCAAAAGTTATAATTGTGTATTGGATGTGTCCAAACCAACATTGATGTTCTGGTAAGATAATCATCTTAATCACCAAACATTTTCATTTCCAATTTCAAATCCCAGTTAGTTGTCACTGTTTGTATCTGTGCTGTGTGTGTTGGTATTAATAATGGGAAATGGGTATTACTAGGTAACGCATTATTTACACTGCTGAGTCAGATTATTAATTTTATTTTGTTTTCGTAAGCTTGATTGATCTTGGCACAGACAGTTTACCAATAAGCAGGATGTGATGTAATCCACCCACATGCTGATGGACTACACTGTGTGCCCATAAATAAAACAATGTTACATGTATTAATGTGACCCGCTGCTGCTCTTACATATTGATCTCCTAACTGACTGAAGTCCTCACTGGGAGAACTGGTCAGACACAAAATATGGCTAACTGGGTTATTTTTCAGCAGAACTGTGAGGGCTGGATTTAAGATGGATCCCTTCTTTGGTTTCTCTCGCACAGGTGATTTCTGCACCCAGGATGAGAGCGGCTCAGCAGCCATCTTTACGGTCCAAATGGACGATTTCCTCGGGGGGAAACCCATCCAGTACCGTGAGGTGCAGGGACACGAGTCCAAAACCTTTCTGGGCTACTTCAAGTCTGGAATCAAATACATGGTAAGATGTCACTGTTGAACTAGCAGAAACATTTGAATTTACCTAAGAGGAATATGATAAATGATTAGAGGGGTGTGTTTCCTTTATTTTTTTGATGCTTTTAAAACCAGGCTCATGTAAAGAAATACTTTATATTTATCACATATTTTGAAACAGAATCTCAGTTCCTTTATTCGTTCACTGTTACATGAAACATCTGCTGTAAATTTAGATGTTTCACATGCATAGAAACAAATCCCCGTAGTTGGCTCCATAGTATACTGTAAGGTGCAAAAATAGAAGATTTGATCATTTTGATAAGGGTTCAAGCTGTGTAAGTGAAATATTGATATATGAGGATTTTTCTGTACAGTTTCTATGTGTATGTACGTTTTTGCCACAGATGTGTCAAGAGGGCAGTAAATTTGCAGAGAGAACAGGGCTCAAAAAAACATTTTATTATTTACAGTTGGAGTGACTTTACTTTCATTTATTTATTTTATTTCACTTTTAAATGCGACGCTCATATTGCAGAAAGGAGGCGTGGCATCTGGTTTCAAGCACGTTGTCACCAATGAGGTGTCGGTGCAGCGAGTGCTCCAGATTAAAGGACGCCGCGTGGTCAGGGCAACGGAGGTGCCGGTCAGCTGGGACAGCTTCAACACGGGAGACTGTTTCATCCTGGACCTGGGAGATGTAAATCTTATACATAGATCTTATCTTAAAAAATGACTTGTAAAAGCTCTTCTTCATTCAATCCACTGTCTTTCCTTTCACCCCACAGGAGATTTACCAGTGGTGTGGCTCCCAGAGCAACCGCTTTGAGAAGCTGAAGGCTACTCAGGTTGCCAAGGGGATCCGTGATAATGAGCGCAGTGGGAGGTCTCGAGTTTATGTCTGTGATGAGGGGGTGGAGAGAGAGAAGATGATAGAGGTGCGATCAGTGCATTATGAGATCAAATTTAGGTCTTCAGGCGTCGCTTTTTTATTAAAATCTCTGCCTCTGTCCTCAGGTGTTAGGTCCCAAACCAGATCTACCAGCTGGAGACTCGGATGACATCAAAGCTGATGCTTCAAACAGGATGAGGGCTAAACTCTACAAGGTCAGAGCATGGATTTGTTAAGAAAAAAGCAACAACACAGAAACAAACATGGCGTTCACTCACTTAGAAACGTGCCTGGCACATGAGCAAGGAAAGTTTTTGTTCCTGTGTTTGTGCACAGGCTGATTATGTGGCTTCTTCAACATAAAAAATGTTGGTTGCTAGAAATGGACCTCTAAACACCAATACAGAAACCTCATTATAAAAGGATAATAAAGTTATTTATGATGAATTAATATATTCATGATTCATTGTGAACAACAACAATTTACAAGTGACCACAAACGTTTTAGTTTAGTTCCAGAACGATGCACCCAAAGTACTAAAAATAAAGTAGATTAAAAAAAATGTAGTAAATGTTTTGTTAATTTTGCACATATATACACTCACACTTTATTAGGTACACCTATTCAACTGCTTATTAACACAAGTAATCAGGCAATCCAGACAGCAGCTGCATGCATCTAGGCAGGTAGACATGATTAAGACGACCTGCTGAAGCATCAGAATGAGAAAGAAAAAAGATTTAAGTGACTTTAAACTTTAAATATGGCGGGTTTGTACGAGTATTTCAGAAACTGCTGATCTGGGGTGATTTTTCCACTCAACCATCTCTATAGTTTACAGAGAGTGGTCTGAATAAGGGATAATGTTTGTGCTGAGAGAAAGGCAACAGTTACTCAAATAAGCACAACAAAGTATGCAAAAGAGCATCTCTGAAGAGACAATATGTCAAATCTTGAAGCAGGTGGGCTAGAGCAGCAGAAGGTCACACCACAAAGCCACAGTATACCTGAGATATATTGCTGACAATTCTTTATTACTAGTGTACACATCAACTGATGACAGCTTCAAGTAAGGTAACATCCCATGTCAGAAAGCTCAAATCATCTCAAAGTGGTTTCTTGGGCAGGCCTCACTGTACCTCCACAGTCACCATCATGGGATGCTGTCATACCAATCTATCTGCCAATAAATCTCTGAGGAATGTTTCCAGTACCTTGCTGAAAGAGTGTCCAAACCAGTAAAAGGAAAGTGTACCTAATAAAGTGACTAGTAAGTGTAAATCGATATAGTCCAAAAATACAAACTCCCTATCAGGAATACACATTTAGGTAATAATTAAGGTAAAACTATAATGTGTTAGAGAGTAGGAAACATTTTGTGGGTTATTTTAGAAAAATATAAAATTTTTCTAAACTAACCCCCAAAATGTTTCCTACTGCAGCCCCTTTTTTGTGATCATTCATCAGTTAAAATATAAAGTACTGAGCGTCATATTTCTAAGATTCATAGAGTAAAATTGCCAGCTGACATCAATTAAGAGACGTATCTTTTATAAAACCCTTGCTCATATTTGCCTGGCTTAAAAGATCAAGAGGAAGCAGCGTCTACAGCAGCCTTTCAATCTCCTGAAAAGCGGTACTTTTCCCTGCTTGGCAGCTCCTTCATCCTCCTTCCCATCCTCCCCTGCAGGTGTCCAATGCTACCGGAGCCATGTCGATTACTCTCGTGGCAGCAGAGAACCCTTTCGCTCAGAGCACCCTGGAGTCTGGTGACTGCTTTATCCTGGACCACGGCTCTGATGGAAAGATCTTTCTCTGGAAAGGTCAGTGCAGGGTGGTGCAGCGGACTCAAGAAATGGCTCTTGGCTGAGCTGCTTTTTTCCACTCTTGCAGACAACACAGCTGTCTCATATCGTTCTTAGCAAAAGCGCAAATACGTGCATTTCACAAAAGTTAAACTATTTACCTTCTCGTTACCAACTCTTCAACTTTCAGAACTCTTTTGTAATATTTATATTAGTGCTGAAGTCAATGCACCAAATGACCTTTCTCACCCAGGTTTAGAAATAATTTCTGGCCTCCTTTTTTGATTTTCAGTAACATTTCTCCATTTCGTTCTCCAGTATTTAATGTCTTTTCTCTTCAGGCAAAGACGCCAACATGGAAGAGCGGAAAGCAGCGATGAAGGCAGCAGACGAATTCATCAAGAAGATGGGTTACCCCAAACACACACAGGTCCAGATCCTGCCTGAGATGGGCGAGACGCCGCTCTTCAAGCAGTTCTTCAAAGACTGGCGCGATAAAGATGAGACTGTGGGCCTGGGTGTGGCCTACATCGCTAACAGCATCGCAAAGATTGAGAAGGTGCCTTTCGATGCCGCCACCCTACATGAATCCTCCGCCATGGCCGCCCAGCATGGCATGGTGGACGATGGCAGCGGAGAGAAACAGGTGGGGGTTTGTCATTCAGCTTGTGATTATGTGTCAGATTTGCTTTCAGTGCTGCCTGTGTGTGTCATTACTTTCCATTCCAGTAGGGGGAGCAGGTGCACCTTGAAATCTACAGCCTACTAAATGTGATTTTTTTTTAATTTTACGTTTTCCATGTTATTCTTTTCCCCCCTCTTAGATCTGGCGTACAGAGGGATCTGACAAAGTCCCAGTGGATCCATCCACTTATGGACAGTTCTATGGAGGAGACAGCTACATCATCCTTTACAACTACTCTCATGGAGGGCGCCAGGGACACATCATCTACATGTGGTGAGACATAAATTTGTCAAGACTGTGGAACCATAATTAGAGTCTGTATCGTGAAGTTACCTGTCATCAGACTATAGCACTAAAATATAAGCAGCCGGCGTGGAGCTGGAGTATTATTTTTTTTAGATAATTAGCAGGGTCTGATCAGATTTACTGATTCATAAGCAAACATCGAGGCTGAGGAGTCAGAAATAAATTTGTAGGTACATTACATTTGTAAAGCACAAAGGGATTTCACATAGAAATTTATACATTATGAAGTTGTTATTTTGCACTCATCGCATCCCCCTTTCAGAGCTAGTTCAGTCACTGGAGCTTAAACTTGTTGCCACAAATTTAAGTATCAGTCATTCAATACTATAAAAAGGGGGATATATTTTCTTTTTGGTAGCACTGAATTTAATGTAATAGTCACTGGAAATAAACAAATCATAGTTCAGTTTTGCACTTTTGTTTCACTGTGAAAAGTACGCGGAGGAAAGATTGAGAAGGTGTGAAGTTCAGAAAGTTCAGCGAGAGACACAAAGTTGATATATATTAGATTAATCACAGTCATAAATCTTATTGGTTGGGCTGTAAGCATATGCTGTGTCCAAGTCAGTTCCTCTTGTTATGTTTGAATGCTGAGCTGATAAACTCATCTTGTTTTCCAGGCAGGGAGCGGACTCCAGTCAGGATGAAATTGGGGCTTCTGCGATCCTCGGCGCACAGCTGGATGAAGAACTCGGCGGCGGTCCTGTGCAGGTACAACATATTGTTCTTTTAGCGTGCTTCTGTTTTTTTTTTCCATATGCTTATATATTATTTGATCTTCCCTGTCATCAACGACTCTGCTCACGTCTGGCTTCCTTAGCACGTCCTGTCTGACTTTTACATCCTTTCACTGTGTTCCCTCTTCCTCATGGTTTCCGTGCTGCTGCTCATTTCCTCACTTGCTTGGTTTCTGGCCTTTTCTATCTCCTCAGGTTGTTGGCGCTCCTATAACCACTCAGGTATTTTTCCTTCATTCCTTCCCTGCTCCTCATCTTCACTAAGGGACTCATGTGTTTCGTGTCCAGAGCCACAGCAAAAATAGAAGCAACAAGGACATATTCTCTCGATTCTCCCATTCTTTATAATTACTGGAGGGTATTGTGTTATTCATTTTTGAGAAGTCCTTTCAGGTTTAGTGACTGTAATAATGAGCTAAAGTGAATTTCAAATGAAAACGACTCGTTGAAACACAAACAGGACATTCCACTGTGGAGTTTCATGGGAGGCTCCCTCCTTCTCTGTCGCCAGCTCGGTCTGCTAGCATAAATAAGCCACACTACTTTTTTCCTTTGTCCTGAACTGATGTCACACCAACATTATGATGCCTTAGCCTGTCTGTGAGGCCTAAATATTCATGAGTGGCTCTGAACTCATACGAGTCTTTGGTCATTCACTGCTCACTCCTCGCGTGTGCATGTACGGCCTTCTTATTGTCCGTGTGTTGTGGCACGACTCTGTATGTGTTTGAATTTGTGTGTAGGAATCAGCAGCAGTCCCAGTTATTTGTCCTCATGTTCCTGATTCCTCATCTTGCAATTACCAAACACTTTTTGCATTTGCTCATCTGTCAAACTAAACTGAATCACAGGCTGTACTTAAGGATGAGCATAGCAAGCGTGATGTCACCTGTTGGTCAAGTTCTGGCCTGAAGCCAGAGTTTGAGCTTTTCTTTCACCTCTGTCTCATTTGAGAAATCGCTCCCATTGCAGGGACTTGTCAATCACGAGATGCATATGCTACATTAATAATGATAATGAGCATTATGTTATGTTAAGTAAGACTTGCTACGCTGTCCAAAACCTTGTCAGGAAAGTTTCTACTCAGGTCATAGCAAAGTCCCAGTGGATCCAAATTGAGGAGCAGTGCTGGTTTCTCATAGATTTTAGAGGCTTTTTTCACTAAGAGAAGTTGCCCCCTTCTGACCATTAAATAGAATGCATTTATAAGCATTAAGGAATTTTCACACTTGTATATACAGTCTATGAACTCAACTTTAATCTATCAGCAACTGCAGCAAGCCAAAAGCATCAAATGTCAAATATTTGAAGGAACAGCAGAACATAAAAAAGCATGTTGGCTTTCTATGTTAAACTTCATGTAATACAAATAGTTTCTCCCTGTAAACTCATCAGTAAATATTTATCTCTTCTCTGTTTGCCCCAGCAAGCTCAGGATTAGTGTAATGTGCAGTGCTTACTGAATTAGAGGAACCACTGACTGCAACACCTCAGAGTTATGACTGTTTATTACAAAAAACCGCAGACTGTTTTCGACATACCTTATCTTCACCGTGGTTACTAATATCACAGATCTCGCTCTCACCTCAGGGTATGGCATGATTTGGCTCTGTGCTGCCATCTTGCGTCAGTGGTGGGAACTGCTGCAGACTTTTTTTCCACACCTTGTTGATGCATATTTCACAGGACACAATTAGGGAGGATGTGTCTGCAGTGATTTGGTAGCACCGCTTGTAACATCAAAATGCATGAGGTATTTTTCGATATGAATTGCTGTGACAACAACTTCATTAGATGCAGAGATTTAAATTCGGTATTTGTGTATCAGGTGAGGGTGGTGCAGGGGAAAGAGCCGGCCCATTTGATGAGTCTGTTTGGAGGAAAGCCCATGATTGTGTACAAGGGAGGAACGTCCAGAGAAGGAGGTCAGTCCGCTCCAGCTGAGACTCGACTCTTCCAGGTGCGCTCCAACTCTGCAGGACACACACGAGCTGTGGAGGTGAGAGGAAACGTCTCATTCATTACCTGAATTTAATCATTCCTCGATTATTTAATTTTTTTCTTCTCTCTTTTGCAAAACAGTTTCTAACAGATTTCTGAAATATTTGTTTTCTAATCTAATAAGCACTGTCCATTAACAATGAAGTAACAATTAGAGGTTTTAAAGGAAAGCAGAAGCACTTCATACTTGAAGTTTTTTTTAAGTATTCAGTAAATGGTTGAAGGGTATTTAAGAGGAAAAGGGAAAAATGCATAGTAAGAATGGAAAACACCGATGTCCTTTCCTTTAAAATATCCTCTCGAATTGGTGTTAGAGGGCATAAAATGTCAAATAAAGCATTATGCTAGCATGAATATTGGTAAAAATGAAAAACCACCAACACTTAAGAAGGTCAACGTACAACAGCTCCTCATGATAACTTGCAATATCTCTGTTTCTATGCAGCTTGACGTGCAGGCATCAAACCTAAACTCCAATGATGCTTTTATTCTGGTGACCCCCGGCAACTCCTTCCTGTGGGTGGGAGTGGGTGCCAGCGACACAGAGAAGCAGGGAGCTCAGCAGCTGTGTGACATCCTGGGCGTGTCTGTCTCCGAGCTGTCCGAGGGAGGAGAGAGCGGTGAGGAAACAGGATAAACACAGTTACCTCCACTATCATTTTCTCTCCTTTATTTAATTTTTTTGCTGCATTTAAGTCAAGCTGAAACCCAACAGCTGTTAACATACTCAGAACTGTATCTGTGTCAGCTACAAAGTGTGGTCTGGCTGTTAAAATAGCGCTTTAATGCGAGGCTAAATAGCTCCCTTTTTGTATTTCGGCTAAGCGCTTATGTTCATCCATATTGAAACAAAGCAGACTTGATTGCATCACCCCTTCTGATGTTGTCAGAAGTCTTGCTATTTGCTTTCCAAGCTCAAGAAGAAGAAACTCCCTGCTAACAGGTTCACATATAAAAACACCTCAGGCTACAACATAACAGATTCAATTTTTCATAAACACCCTGCTTTTGAGGACTGGCCTCGGCTGGGGCCTCGCAAAAGACAAACGAGAAATTCACCATTTTATTTCTGATGGTTGAAAAGATTTTCTATTCAAAATTGATGCTGTACTGTGCAGGTACCTGCTGTTTCACAGATGCTGGTTGCAAATTTACATTTACACTTTGTTTTATTTTGCTTTATTTTACCCTTAAAGATGCTCTAACAATAATTTTGTATATTAAAAATTGATTAAATAGCTGTATAGCTGGAAGGGCAAGAATAATTGTAACAAAAACTACACAATATTGCAAACACCTCAGCAGGTCCATTAAGCTTTTAGCTCCTGGTTTGTTTCATTCTTTATATATGTTTACAGGTATTTTTTTTTTTTGGTCTATGGCAGGTGATGTAACAGCACTCACATTTTCAGTGCTCTTATCTCACCTGTAAACCACTGCTCACTTGACGAAAACCACCAGTTTCCACATGGGCAAAATAAAATGAATAAATAGCAAAATAAGGTTGCCCAACTAAAGTCTATGTGTGGGGAAACACTGCAATTGCACTTACCAGACACTTTATTAGGTACACCTATTCAACTGGTTGTTAATGCAGATATTTAATCAACCAATCACACGGCAGCAACTCAGTGCATATAGGCATGAAAGCATGGTCAAGATGATGTGTTGGAATTTGAAGCGAGAGCCAGGATTGGGAAGAAATGGGATTTAAGTGTCAGACTGGCTGACCTGAAATTTTCAGAACACATTTTCCCACATGCACATCTCTTATCCCACTGCCTCCCAGTGCAAATAGAGGAATTTGTGTGTGATGACAGTGAAATCACTGGAACATCTGTCCACTAACAGATACTTCTAGCAGTTACCTCAGTTAAAAATAGTGATAACCTGATAATGTAAACCAAGCATTTTGTTTTCTTCCCCATTAGACAGAACCAGACTTACTTCCAGGTTTTATGCTAAACTAAAAACCTGATTTGGCTTTGTACCAACAAAAAAGGAACAGAGTTACCCAAATGTCAAACTATTGCTTTGCCCTCTTACAAATTCTGATGGTTGTAATAGCTTGAAGTGTTTCTGTCGTTTTACAGATCAGTTCTGGGAGGCTCTGGGTGGAAAGACGGAGTATCGCACCTCCACTAGACTCAAGGACAAGATGGATGCTCATCCACCCCGTCTCTTTGCTTGTTCCAATAAGACTGGAAACTTTATAGTACGTTTTCTTCTCCTGCTGGATTGGTTTTGTCCTATTCTGACTCGAGTTTTCAAGTCTTTGGTATTGCACGAGCATGTGCAGGATGTCAAGAATATTTCAAAGTACCTGCTGAAAACAGTGCACTGTGTCTTTATTTGTCGTTACGTGTACATAAAAATAAAGCCCCCTTAAATCCGTCTTCTTCTTCTTAGATTGAGGAGGTACCAGGTGAGATGACCCAAGATGACCTTGCCACTGATGATGTCATGATCTTGGACACCTGGGAGCAGGTAAAAAACAAGCTGACTGCCTTTGCTGTACTATATGCATTCAGAGCAGAATCAGTGCCCACAAAAAGAATAAACTCCACAATAAACCTTTATTTATTTGGGTTTTTTTTTATTCTTAGGTGTTTGTCTGGATTGGAAATGAGGCCCAAGAGGAGGAGAAGACTGAAGCTATGGCATCTGGTGAGCAAATATGAGGAGAAAGAACAATGCCATGTGGAATAGGAGACGAGAAATACAGCTGGCATTGCAAATTATCTAACACAACATCAATCATTAGATAAAAAAAATTAAAACTTAATCAAAAAACAGAATGTATTTATTTAAAAGACATCATAATTACTGATACATGCATTAACAGCAAAGTGCCCCATAACTAGAGCAGCAGTGTCACCAAGAGTCAAAGCATAAAGCATCTTCTGCTACCCTTTTAATCCTTGTACTAATTCAAACTCGTCTTCCTCAGCGGTCCGTTACATCGAGACAGATCCGGCCAAGAGAGACCCGAGGACGCCCATTGTCAAAATCAAGCAGGGCTTCGAGCCGCCCACGTTCACTGGCTGGTTCCTGGGCTGGGACTACGACTACTGGACCACCGACCCTCTGGAGCGCGCTATGGCTGAACTGAACATCTGAACATTCCCTTGTTCCCACCTCTCTGCCCCGACCTGTCACCGTGTAGCAAGATCTTTTTTTTTTAAGCTACACGTGCCCTTTTCTTTTTTTAACGAATCACTGTTTTTTTTTTCACTTTGTCTCAAATGCTACTGTTGTGCCTTGAAACCAGTGAAATCATCCAGTACAAATAGAACTTCAACAGATACACAGGCTTTCCTTTAGGATTTGCACTACATATAGCCTCAAACTACGACTCTCATTCAAGGCGATTTTCCCATGTTTGACAATAAAAACCTGTTTACTAGCAAAATATAACAAACATAAAAGAAGACAGTTTAAAGTTTGGTTTTCCTGCAATATTACAAAAGCTACTGCCAAGAAAACAGCTTATAAAAAGCAATACAACCAATGCCTTAGAATGATTTCCTTGAGCTTACAGTAAGCTTGTTTTTTAAAGGGTACTGTCTTTATTGATGTTTTTGTACCTTTAGATGTTATATTTATTTTAAAATAATGCCACAGATTCTAACCCAGGAAGCTTGTGTTCTGCTGCGGTGTCTTTTAGTGGAAAACCACTGCTTTGCTTCTTTATTAGCTCCACTTTCTGTGGCAATTTCTAAGGTTTCCTGTAATCAATTCAATAAACCAAATTAAAATATACCAGCTGTTTTCTGCCTCTGCTTTTACAAACACTTAACTTCTCACACTGACCTGAAAGAAAAAAAATCAACACAAACATGCTTTCAGATTTATTTAGTCTTATACACTTAACTCAAAATAAAATCATATCAAATCATACTGCACAAAAGAATGTGTGCTACAAACAACAACAAAGCAAACACAGGCATTAATCCTGAACGAAACTTCAAAAAGTTATTCATGTGTCTGAGGTTTTTTTTTACAGAAACAAATTCATTTAAATTACAATGAAAACTGGTAAACTGGACAACAATCAATCAAACAGTCTTTAGAGAACACAGCAGCACAGTGTTGTCCACTGGTTGTGTTTCCATATGTATCAAAATTCCCTAAATGTCACTATTGTTACCACAACAGAAACCTATACGACTTACTAAAGTAAAATCGAACAACCTTTCCCTTTCCTAACAAAGAAATCTTCTGTGTGGCAACAACAACATGTGGCTGTAGGCAAAAATCACTTCTTGGTCAAACAGTCCAAACACTTATGTTAAAAGTAGGAAAGCAGAACAACAGATTAAAACAGAACGTGTCATTTTCACAATATATAAATTCAAACATGTTTAAATATTTACACGCTGAAAGAAAGAATATGATCAATTATAACTCATTTTTTCAGCTTCCTGATACTTGGACACTTTCTGAAGCTTTAAATGAACAAACTTGCAAATAAATAAACAACTTAAAACAAAAACTAAAGAAAACTCAATTAAATAAATAAAACTTCAAGTTAAAGGTTATGCTAAGACTAAAAACTCATACTACATATTATTATATATATGTTATATAATATATTGAATCAGATGACTGCGGGGCATTGCCACTGCTGGCTCAAGCTACCCGCTCAGCTGCCAGAGCACCTGAGGCAAAGCAAATATTCAACTCCAGCTCTGATAAACAGAGAATATGCTAAATTTCACAGGTTTGTAATAAAGGGTAAATTCTCAAAGAAGGCCTGTGGGCTAGGAGATGATACCCTAGATTGTGTCACTTTTTTTCTTTGATTATAAAGTTGGAAAAAAATAAAAAGAAGTTATAAATTAAACCTATGTGAAAATAAGCTGGCTGCTGTCAGATGTAATGACGGTGAGGCAATGAAGTTGATTACACATGTATATGTGCTCAGTGATGCATGCTGGGAGTATGTGCATTTCTTTTCTTTTTTTAGACACTTTCTCATGTATTGACGAATTTCGGCAAAATCTCCAGTGGAAGTGCCAAAATGATGGTGGAGTTCTTCTCTTCAGCGATGGTGTTCAGGGTCTGAAGGTAGCGCAGCTGCAGGGCTGACGGAGACTCTGCAATCACCAGGGACGCCTCCTTCAACGCCCGCGATGCGCTCATCTCCCCCTCTGCTGCGATCACCTTAAGAGGAGAAACAGGAGGGAAGAAAATGAAAAGAGCGCCTTGATCTCACAGCCCAGTGGAAGAAGCCTCTACACCCACAGTTACGACTATTCTTATTACAAAATCTTGCAGAATTCCTTTTTTCTGGGTTGCGATAGATTTCTTGTTTTATTTGTAAATCTCCTTTAAACCAATTTTTAAAATCTCCAATAACCTATTGTTTAAAAGGATTAGACCAGTATGTAACCTTACAAACTACATAAATCTCCCAATGTTACTTTTTTCTCCTTTTTATGAAATTGAAGTGTAGAAAGATAACAACAATCGATAAATGCAAAAGAAGGACACAGGAAACTGGAAGGCAAAAAGCTGAGTGCTATTTGAATACTTTCAAAATAGGTCAGTGTTTCCCACACATTAGGAAATGAATGGCCAGACAATCCACTTGATCTTATTTTGAAATTCAGTTGCTGCTAATTTGCAGCATTTCGTCTCTCAGATGGTCCTCGAAGACATTTCCCTTAAAAGACTTGTGTTTAGACAGTGATATGGAGATGTAGAACCGCCTTACCTTGGCTCGGGCCTCACGGGTGGCCTCAGCCTCAGATGCCATGGCTCTCAGTAGCTGAGGGGGCAGTTTCACATCTTTGATCTCCACCCGCTCCACTTTGATTCCCCAGTCATCTGTGGCATTGTCCAGAGTGACCTGAGGAGACAGCCATGCAATATACCGTTTGTAGTACCACATCTGTAAAAATAGAACGTATGTTTAAAAAACCCTCAACAACAATAGATTTTATCGCAAAGTTTTTAAATGAATGAGAAGGATGTCCCTCATCTTTCAAAGTTTTACATTTTTCAGAACTGTCCAGCAGATGGAGCTGACAGTGGTGACACGTTTCTCTCACAAAGCAGAGAAACAGACACACATTTTACATCTACACACTGTCACACACTGCATGTCTATTTTTACATTTTATGAGCAAAAGAATTCATGAAAAAGTGTCTATTGGTCATTGTTGATCATACTATGATTATACAACTCTTCTGAGAGTGGAAGCTGTTACTGCTACAAAGATTTACCAGTGGGAATTTTTGCCCATTCATCCAGAAGAGCATTTGTAAGGTCAGACACCAGTGTTAGACAAAGGGGCCTGGCTCACAAACTCCATTCTAGTTCATCCCAGTGGTATTCAGTGGACTTTCAGTCAGCTTCTTCAACACAAAATTCATCCAACCATGCCTTTGTGGACTTTGCTTTGTATACTAGGGCACAGTATGTAACAAAAAAGGTCTTTCCCCAGGCTATTCCTACAAAGTTGGAAGCATAGAATTGTCCAAAATGTCTTGTTAAGCTGAAGCAGTGAGATTTCCCTTAAGTGGACGTAAGAGGCGCAGGCCAAACCCAGCTAAACAATCCAACGGCAGTGCTGAATTCAGCGAGTAAGAGGTGTGGTCACAGACATTTGTCCACTTCCTGAAGTACCTCCTGATCACTGTCTCTGTGACTCTGAATTAGAAATAAATATTTAATCATTTACAGCAGCTCAGCATAAACTGGAAGTAAAAGTTTAATGGAAAAAATAAATAATTAAATTCTAAAGCAAACTAAAAGCTGGACTCGTCATAGAAACATGGGATTAGCTAAGCTTCACTCAGTTTACAGCAGTTTGTTAGTTTAACAGTAACACACAGTTCGGGTGACAGCTGCATTATGCACCTGGTAAACAAGGCTCAGAGCAAGATGGCATCTCAAAATGCCTTAACAATGAGCCAATAGAGACAGAAGGACTTCACAGAGATGAGGGAATACCTTTTGGATATACCACATATAACAAATGTGTAAGGTCATACCCTTGGACACACCCTTAGAGTGACAGCTCAAAGGCTTATTGGACAATGTAAACGATGTAAAAAAAAAAAAAAGAAGTAAATTTTGGAAGTATATAATTATTTCTTGCATGTTTTGGGGTCACAGTTACAGCTAAGAGAAAAGCTGAAGGAGTTTACCTGCATAAAATGTGCAATGTGTTCACAGTCAGACAGAATCTCTGCCAGGTTCTTGTTACTCAGAACATTCCTCAGGGTGGTTTGGGCCAAAAGCTGCGTAGCAGCATCTGCATTACTGACATTAGCCACGGCCAGAGTAGGATTCTGGACCCGGTAGTAGACCAGGGCATCAACACACACTGCCACAGAGTCTCTGGTCAAAACCTGAGAGAAGAACAGTGTTTACACAATACTGTGTAATAAGCTAAAAAACTACAAATAAAATAACTACGCACAGTTAATATTACATGAGCTGAATTCCAGTGAAAGTGATCTGCTTAATGTAACTGGAAGGGTGCATGTCGTACCTCTTGTGGTGGGATGTTAAAGGTGACGGTGCGCATGTCCACATTAATAAAACTGTCAGTGCACGGCAAGACGAAGAACAAGCCTGTGAAATCACAAGAATGCAAATAGTTTCAACAAAGACTAACGCTACAGTAAACACAATAATGAGGAAGCTTCCTCACAAATGTTTGAAAAGACCAGGATGAATGAGATCCTGGCAGGAGGCCAAGTCAAGCTCTCGCTTTATGAGACTGCAGCTGTACTGACAGCAAGGCAAAGCCGTGGATATTTGCAGCTTTCATTAGCCTGTTTCAAGTCACTATGATTGAATTAGTGCATCAAACAATACTAGTGAAATAGACATGTGCTAGGTGTGCAATCATTTAGCAAACATTAACACCACACCGGATAGAGAGTGGTTGGATGCCATTCCTGTCAAGATATTGTAAATTTAAATGGTGAGATCACAGACATCTGTTCAGGAGGGGCAATGATGATAACAACAGTCTCCCTGTGCCACTTCCACCATGAAATCTGAAGCACTCTCAGTCAGACAAGTAAAAAGGTCCCAGTTGGTCTAATACAGTCTGAAAAACATCTTGTGATGCACATAAGCATGTTTATCGATAAAAATCTCAGTTTCAGGCAGAATGAAAGATTTTACAGTAAACTTTCTGTCACGGTCGGACGGCCCTTTCCGGACGACCCTGCTTGTGTTTATGTTTTCTGTATATATGTTTGCTTCTCCCTCCCTGGCCCTCGGGGTTGTTTACGGAAGTGCGCGCCGTGGGAGAGGCGTGTCCTGGCGACTGTCGTCATTGGGAGTCCCTCTTCGCTGTTGCCGGCCCACCTGCAGCTGATTACCTGACCAGTGGTTGGTAATCATTCCTCCAGGCTAGAAAGGGGTATTTAACCTGGACTCGCGGCGACAGTCGACGTGGGATTATTACTCCGAACTGGTATAGTCTGTGCGAGCAGTGTGAGTGTGTTATTCGGCTAGCGTGTGGCTAACGCTGGATTTTCCTTCTTCCTCCAGGAGGGGCGAGCGGAGAAGCGAGTTGGGGAGCACACACACTAAGGGAGTTACTACACGGAACGCACTGGGAGCAAGGGACGAGCACGATTGGAAAATTGCACTTTTGAATGGATTGTTGGACTTATCTGTTTCACTGTAAATAAACGCACTGTGTTTCTGTGAGCAAGAACCGCGCCTGGGTCCCTCTTTTCCGTGACACTTTCTTTGTGAGCCCGTAGATAGAGAAGCCAAGAGTTGCAGGTTGCAGGTGCTATTATTAACCCCATGTTGTCATAAACTCAAGCCCGGGGCTCTCTGAGGAGCCACGTTTCAGCATTTTGAGAGGACACTGCTTGGTTTTTAGATCTAGTACAACAAGAAATCAAAGATAAAGAGACAGTGAGTTGTGAGGTGTATGCAAATTGTACCTCGTGGGAGTCTGTATTTTTTACTTCTATGCTTCTAACAAATCTGCTGCCATTCAAAACACAAGTTACATAACTGATCGCATGGATAAGGCATTCAGAAAAATATGCTGTAGCGCTTGAACAGCTCTGTGGGTGCAGGTTCACTCAGGCCCCTGTGTGGGGCCTGAGTGAACCTGCACCCATGCCCACTTTGTCTGTGGTCTTGTTGCTATAAAGCCTACCAAAAAAATCACATTTTAATTTTTAGCTATGACATGCCTTGTGTCATTCTGCCCAACAGCAGGAAGAAAACGCTCTTGTAAACACAACACAACAGGACCCACTGCCCCCATGCTTCTCTTTGATTCTTCCTATGGTTTTTTTTTTCATGGTTTTAACAACACAAATATTGGACTGTCAATCAGTGTCTCAAAAACTACACTATGGACTGTCACAAAATAGTAAGTAACACACATTACGTGCCCCCCCCCCCCCAAATGAGAAATCCTCAGGATTTACTGGAGGAATTGGCACTACATTTGGTTACCAGATGATGCATGGTAATGTTTCTGTGATCCCCCAAAATGAAGTTGGCTTCTGCGACTTTGAGTCGAGTTGTTTAAAAAAACATTAAGTGGATTTCCATGAAATTTGGTACACGCATTAATATGCCCCGAGAATCAACAGCAATTGCTTCTGTGATTTCATGACTCTTTTTGTCATCTGGTGCCATCATCAGGGTGCATAATTTGCCCAATACTTTGCTATATGAACAAAACGGATCATACATCTAATCAGTACTTTCTTCACGTCGGCATTTTAACAACCACACTGTAATGACACTTGGATATACATTATGTAACTTTTTGCGCTCCCTTGCAGACTGATAGAATTAGAGGTTTTTGTAGTAAAGTAACAGCAACCAAACAACTGGTGTGCTCTACAAAACATAGGGTGGAAAAAAATGTAACTCAACAATACACATCATATATGAAAAAATTATGTTTAGGTCAATCAGTCCAGTGACTGTGGTCAGCTGTGTGACGATGGGTAAGTTTCCTACACTGTTTGTCTGAATTTAATGCAAGAAAAAAACCCTCCAATTTAAAGCTCAGCTGATAGCAACTGATGTCATTAAGTCTGCCAATAAAAGCAGTAATCAATATTAAATTTATTGACTGCATCTAAAATAACGGACAATCTAAATCGCTGGTAACAGGACACTGACTAGTGCTTGTTCTCCTCCCGCCCATTTGAAGCAGCTCTGTATTACGGTAGCTAAAAGTGAGCCACTGAAACACTTAAACAAATGTCCAACAACTGACATTTGCAAAGAAATGTCAGGACATTTGAATGATGATCCATGCAACCACAGCTGAGCATGAAAAATATATTATCTATGAGTTAAAGACTACTAACATTTCAATAAAGGAACTGTATATTTAGATGACTATTTAAAAAAAAACACGATGGTGTAATAAAAAGAGAAAAAGAAATAAAACATGACTTCTTACCTGGTCCTTTGGCTCCTCCTGACAAAAGGCGCCCCAGGCGAAAAATAATAGCTCGCTGGTACTCCTTCACAATCTGTATACAGAGAAAAACAACCCCAAGGTCATATATAATATGTAAGTAAGTATGAGTAATTTCTTTTTCTTGCAGCTAGATATGGAGGTATTCTTATGCATGCTACTTTTAAAAAGAAATGAGTTTTCCTGTAAAGTAAAGATGCATTTTATCTGGGTGAATGGTAAACAACCATGCGTCACCAGCTTTTAAAAGGTGTTTCTAAAATAAAACAAATAGCACTGTAATTTAAGTAGCTGACCACAATACACATCCATATGGAGATGGGCAGAGTAATCAGCAGGAAAATGAGGGAGAGCCCAACCAGAATCCTGCCACAAAAGCCAATGTCAGTGTTTGGGTTCTCCAAAGCTGGGGAAAGAAGACAGACAGCATGATTTCAACTGGTTTGTACCAACTATGAGAATATATTAATGCATAGTGAATCTTGTATATTTGGACATATCTGCATGTATATTCTTCTAGATGCTAAGAAATTATATTTTAGATTTTATTTTTATTTATTTTATTTTTCAAAGGTAAAATGGAAGGGAAAAATCCTAATCTATTTGGCCCTATGTGAAAAAGTAATTGCCCCCTTTCAGCCTTTCAAATAGTTGAATCAAGAAATCCCTTAAATAGAACCTGTCTGACAAAGCAGGTAAGCTAAAAGATCTAAAAAAAAACAAAAAAACAATGCAACATGCCACAATCTAAAGAAACAAAGTGATTGACAATCTATCACTCTGGAAAGTGCTCCATTTCTAAAGCTTTGGTACTCCAGCAAACCATTTTGAAAGACGCTATCAATGAATGGAGAGAACTTGTAATGTTAATAAATCTTCCCAGGAAGAGGCTGCCTACCAAATTTACTGGAAGAGCACATCAACGATTCATCTACGAGGTCACAACAGAATATAAAACAACATCTAACGAACAGTATTCATGAATCAACAATAAGAAGGATATCAGCAAGAGTGCCAAGGAAAAAACACAATGCTGAACAAAAAGGCTTTTTTTGTGTGAAACACATGTGGCCAGTCATCCAAACACCTGACTGCAGTTCTTGATTCTAAGAGTGGCACAATCAGTTACTAGGTTTAGGTGGCAATTCCTTTTTTACATAGGACAGGTAGGGTTTGGATGGCTTTTCCCCCTTAATACATAAATGGAAAGTGCATTTTGCGTTTGCTGTGGTTTTCTTTATCTAATCTGAAAATTTGTTGATAACCTGAAACATGTAACGCAAACAAATTAAGAAATCAGCTCTCTACTTCTGTCAATCCATTCAACAGACAAAATTAGAAGTCAGAATGCCATGAACGGCTTATACTTAACTTACAATAATTTTTTTTTGTGTTTTTTTTTTTACAGTAATTAACATGTATGTTACGTGGTTTAATACTGTTTCTTGAACGCTACTGTCTTGTAAAACATTACTGGACGGTTAAGGTGTGAGTGGAACTTATTAACGGCTTATTAACGGTCAGAGCTAGCTAGCTCGTTTTTTAAGTAATGATCACTAAAAAAAATATGTACTTCTACCAACATTTAATTAGAAATTTCACGCTAATCTAAAAGTAAAACTTTCAGCTAAGTGCCGACTTAAAGAAAAAGCCAAATAACTCGGCTGGGCCAAAGTTCACTGACTTTATGAAGCCATCTCTGTCCAGCTATCAGTAAAAGGCGTAGAAAATTAAGCAGCCGTTACCTAACTGCCGTTCGCGACTTCGGGCTCGTTTCATTTCAGCATCTTCGTTGTCGTCAGCCATAGTCCCGGCCAAATAATAAATAACTAACAGTGACAGCAGGAAATGATAGCGATATATTGATTCACTATGGGCGACAGCCAGTTAGTGCGAGGTGACGTTTACCCAAGTTTTTACTTGCAGTAATCTGACGCAAGGGGGCGTGGCTGAGACCAGCTCCATCCCACGTCCTGGAAGACCCCATAACTGTAGAAAACATTGGAAAAACCACCCGGAGAAGAGAACGAGGAAGTTTCATATTCAGTTCACTATTGTTCATGCTATACAAACGTCTGGAGTCACTTCTCATTTCTTAATGTTTTGCTAAGAAATGTTTAAATATATGCGGCAAAACAGAGTATAAGGTGAACACAGTTTGTTCTAATTACCTTGAAAGTCAATATTTGGTGTGACCACAGTCATTCTTCACAGTCTGAACTTTCTCAGGAAAGCTTTCCAGTATTTTCTCTAAGTGGTCTTCAGGAATAGTTCTCCTAGTTTCTTGGACATTCAGAGCTCTCCTTTGGATGTTGACTTCCTTTTTTAAATTTTTCTGTCAAGATGATGCCAGTAATGTTGAGTTCCGCGCTCTGGGGAGGCCAATCCATCATCGACTTCCATTGTGAGTTTCTTCTATCCAGGTATGTTTTCACTGCACTGACAATGTGTTTGGGACTGTCGCACTGAAAAAAATGAAGGCATTGCATAGTGGATCAAAATCTAAGAGTACTTTTCTGCATTCAATACTATCAATTTTATCAAGGTCCCCAAACACCATAGGCTTTAAATGAATTACATCACAGGACCTCTTTGCGTTTTACAGATTGATGTAGACGCTCACTATTGCACCTCTTTCCTGACCTCTTATGTACATGTCAACAATGATCTGAACCAAAAATGTCAAGTTTGGATTCATCACTCAATAAGACCTGCTAATATTTGGTCGAGTTCTTGTGCAATTTGGCATACCGATACAATCTTTTCCCTAATGCCCTTCTGTAAGACCTTCAGATTGTGTTTATCTGCTGTAGAAAGTATTTTATGCCCGACACTTTTTCTTTTGTTTTCTACTGGTTTAATTTCAAAAGAAACATTTTAGAGTCTGAAAAAACATTGCTTAAAAATTAATAGGAATAAATAAGAAAAAAATTACAACAAATTATAGGTCCTTGGAAGCAAAATATAAAGATGTGAGGAGTGGCTCAAGACTTGTAAAACTAATTTGATTGATCTGTCCTGACTTTGTCATTCTTATCCCTACTGAAGTCTCATTAAAAGAAACAAAACATGTCAAGTCAAACTGAATGTGTTCAGTTCGATGGGGAGATATTTATACTAGATGTATAAGCATCGCCTCTGGTTTGAAACAAAAAAATTTCTCATATTCTAGACTTTCACACAGATCAAAGTATCCTGTGACCACCAAAAGCTAATACTTAACTTTTGAGTCCAAAGCATATTTGACCCAATATTTATACTGTATTTCCAATATTATACTGTTTGCTTACATTTTGAAGCCTAATATATAGCATTAATGATGTCACAAATATGTGCTTGACTTAAAAATGTGCATGTAGGTGTTGGCATCTGAAGCTGAGATGAGATGAGTTGAATATTTTAAAAAAATGGCAGAACCTTTAAGTGAGACATTGAGCTCAGTGCTTGGAGCTCACATTTTTTATTTAAGATGGTCTGATACACCAATAGACCTTGTCAGACAATTCAACTGCAAATGAGCTTAAAAACATTATGTAGTCTGCACCGCCTCATGAGGTTAAAGAAAGATCAGCAAGGTTGACTTTCTTATGGCTTCCTCACATACAAAAAATGTAGTGGAAGTAACAGTCTACTCCATAGGTGTCAAACTCTGGCCCGTGGGCCAAATTTGGCCCGCAGCCTAATTACATTTGGCCCGCGAAGCCATACCAAATTACTGTTAGAGCTGGCCTACTGGTATTATACAGCTAATATATATATTGTTTAGTATTAAGCTTTGCTTGTTCCATATTCAGTTTTCCAGCAAAACTTATTTGAGTCCATAAGAAAAGATTCATTCTTAAATCTGGAGGAAGATTTTTTTTTCAATAAATATTAACGTTAGCTCGCGACTTTGTTCCAGTTTTAAATTTTGGCCCACTGTGTATTTGAGTTTGACACCCCTGGTCTACTCAGTGTGGCAGCTGGAGCCTATTTAAATTAACCTGCTAACAACTGAAAGTAGCTTCCATTAATAACCCAGGCAATGAAATATTTTCAGTGAATTTATGCGACAGCAGTCAGAGATTTCATTCCACGTTGACATGATAGCGTCACACAGTTGCGGCAGATTTGTTGGCTGTGCATGTGAATCTCCTGTTCCATAAAATCCCAAAGATGCTCTATTGGGTTAAGATCTGCTATTTGACTGCAGTAGCTTTGTGTTATCCTTCTGGGAACAACCATCAGAAAATGTGTACACTGTGGTTTGAAAGGAACTGACGTGGTCAACACCAATACTTAGGCAGGCTGTGGTGTCTAAATAATGCTCAATTGATAAAAAGTGGCCCAAAGTCTGCCATACCATTTAAACCACCAGCAGCCTGAATTGTTGATACAAGACAGGATGGATCCATACTTGTATGCTGTTTACACCAAGTTCTGATCCAACACCCAACTGTTGCAGTAAAAATCGACAGTCATCAAACCAGGCAGTGTTTTTTCAATCTTCTATTGTTTGGATCATTCTCTGTAAGCCCAAGCAGCAGTTATCAAGCAGCTAAACAGGTGTACCTGATAAAGGCACACCTGTTTAGCTATTTAGCTATTTAGAGTCCTCCACCTGACGTGGTTCAAGTGTTCCAGTGTTTTGGCATTGTTCTTTCATCAATGGAGAACATTTCTGCCAAGGGCACATCTGTAAATACCTGATTACAGCTTCTCCAGTAAGCCTCCTCTCTACTTGTTACTGTTGCCTCCAGAGGCATTTTAGAAAGTAAGACATGCTTCAAAATGACATGAGATTGATTTACAGGTTAAAAAAAAAAGCAACCATAAAAACCTGTTGAATACTAAACATGAGAGTTGGTCAGTCTCTGTAGGCTGGAAGACTACCTATGTACCAAAAGACTATTGCAGGGGCCCAGGTTTGAGTCCTTTCCTGTAAGCTCTATTTTTATGTTATAATAATATTAAAAGGCAAAAATAAATCCTAAAAAAAAAAAAAAACACAAACAAATAAAAAAAAAGACTAGACTGCACAAGCCACCAAATAATTGGAAAAGGTTTTATCCACAGAACACTTCTGATATAATCTGTGGCTGAAAGAATCATTATCTTTATGCAGTTAATCCTGAATTTGGCACTGAAGTTTGCTTACTTTATTTTATTATCTTTATATTCATTTTAACACTGCTACACCTACGAGTTCAATAATGAAATGTTGAAGGATGTGAATGCATCAAAACTGGGATTTTTTTCTTTTCTTTTGCTCTAAATCAGAATTAATAATTATCAAAGAAAACGGTATTTTGAGGAAAAATTAATAGGCCACGGTATTTTAAATCCCTTTACAGATCCCTACAGAACATGCACAAATGAAGATAAAGCCATCAGGATTAAATTTTACAGTCAGTAATGAAATACAAAATTGGAGCAGATTTAGAGCGTATAGACCATATGTAGACACCAGTTGACGAAGTGCTAGTGTATTTTTTTTCTTTTGGATCAATCCTTATTTGTAAGCTCCTTCAGTATTAACACCAATCATTTTAGTGACAGAGCTGGTTGTTGAGTTCAGGTGGTGGCATGCACAGAAAACCCAGGCAAAGTGCAATTATCCTGGGGAAAACTAAGGGATGGTGGCTGTGCATGTTGCAGTGGTCTAGAGCTCCACCTCACCTAATCCTCTTTTAATTAGGGTGAGAGAAAATGTGGAACCCCTTCTGGATTAGTCACAGCACATTGACAAAGCACCAAGCTGGGACCAGTGTACAAGACTGGTGGCCAATGTGGCCAGTTAGGTACAGCTAAGACCCTCTCATGTGTGAAAAAATACCCCTCCATCTCCCCGAGGCTACCTGGGCTTCGGGCTTCCTGCAGCTGAAACCAAAGTGTCTTTGGTCTCTGGTGAACTGGGAGGATAAGTTACAGCATATGATTCGCTCATTTCCAATCCTTCCCCCATTTTCACTCTCACTTGATAGGCTATTCTATCTGCAGCCAGACTTGCTCCCTATTATCCACCCTTTTTGCTAATCCTACAGGGTACTTTGTCCTCCTCGTTATCTTTCCTCATCCCTAACTATCTCTCTTCATGCTCTATCTGCCCATTTCTCAGTCTCTCCTTTTCTTAGCCAATAATGGAGGTTCAGCTTCATGCCGATGGGGATTAAGGTGAACAAAAGAATCAATTAGGATCCAAATAGTCCACACAAGTACTTGAAGTGTCTAGATAGGGCTAACATTAGCTAGTTTGATGTATCACAGTACAAAGAAATGTGATCAATTATAAATTACAGAGAGCCACATCAGCATCCTGCAGACTTTATCCAAAATGAAAAGTAGCAGGTGTAAATAAATGTTTTTTTTAAAACTTGTCTGGAAATGTTACATTTGATCCTAGTAGCACTGTTTTCTTCAAATAAAAATAAACAAAAGTATAAGGCAAAAGTATAAGACTAGAGACGTTTGGTAAGCGATTTAATAATTGACCACTAGGGGTCATTGAGGTGGTTCCTCATCCACTGTGTCACTATTAGCAGGCAGCCACACAGAGCAGTGAGTGAACTGTTATGACAAAAAAATGTGCTGGATGTAGAAGTGAATGGGCAGATATATGACTACAAAAACAGCTGGCAAGTTGTTACAATACAAACTGAGGCGTCAAACATAGGCTGGTGCAGCACAAACAGAAAAAAACTGAAAGCAGAGCATAGTTTGTCTGACGCACTGCACAGGAGAATTGCTATAGACCTCACTGTACAGAGGATCCTCTTATTGATATATGGATATTTATGTAGTTTATGCCAATATATCTCAGGAATAACACTGATGAGCAAATGAAAACGGCTTTGGATTAATAACATGACTAGACAGCAGTCATTATATTTTTCCATAAAGAATAATTTCACTGTCTGATCCAATCAGAATAAAGTATTTCAACTTGTTTCCAGCTATTTATATACCCATTGGGGCATCAGTTGTTTTATGTTTGAATGCAACAGTGATAGACAGTTACAACATCAACTCAGAATTGCCAGAAACGTCATGACTGAACATAAATACGTAAATAACGACTTTAATCAGTTGGAATGTTACGACCCCCTCTGCTAGGCGACAGGAGGGGATAAACATACACAAGCCCTCTCACAAAATCAGAGTAAATAAGGGGTTTTATTACAAACAAACTGAAAACCGACGGGGCTGTTCAACAGACCACCGGGGAAACAATTAATACACAAAGAAAAGAACAGGCAAGAGTAAAAGCTAAGGGTTAACTAAAGTGGGCAGCAAACACAAGAGTCTAATAAAACTAAGGTTAGCTGTATATCAGGTTACAAACACGGTTCAACTATTAGGCAGACAAGAAGGCCACTGCATGTTCACATCAGCACAACAATCCCCCACAGTGTGAAGAATCTTCAGCCTTTTTATACTCCCAGGTGCAGACAATCAGCCAGTCAATTGGTCTCGGAGTGTCATGGGATCTCCAGGCAGCCAATCGTCCGCAAGGTCTGGCACACTGTGATCTGCATAAAAGAAGGCTGGCACAGGACTCCCAGCAGCCAGTCATCCACGAGTCCTAGCACACTTAGATTTGCATAAACACAAAAGGGTAGTCTCACTCTCTCCAAGGCCCAGGGCCGTAACATGGAATGAAATGAGGACCAGGCATTGAGCTGATAATTCACTCATAGAAAAATCCAGAAAATAAAATGGAATGCGCATTTTAAAAACTGATCAACAACCTCTGCGATACTGTGCACACTGAAATTTAAATATCTTATCCTGTGATGGACGAACCTGCCACAAGCCCTGTGTCAGCAGGGTAGACTTGAGTTATATGTAGGAGAAGCCAAAACAAAGAAAAATCAAAATCATGTGGTTGAAAAATAATTACTTACTATTCTTCATTGTTCTGACCTACTTTTAATTCTGTACTCCTCTAATATCACTATAATCCATACATCCACATATATTTTAGTTTTCCAACAAAAACAATCAGCACCTAATAACAATCAAATTGCCAAACAATATTAGATGGAGGTAATTAAATGCTTCAGCAACTGCTAAGCCACATTTTTCCTTATACTGTCTAAACTCATGACTGCTTCCTAAAGGTCACCTTGTTTCTTTTATCCAAAAGAAAGCAAAGACTGATGAAATGATGTGAAGCAACCTTGCAACATTCCCATTATAAGATTAAACCATGATGGAGTCATATATTCTTGTCATGACTTGGCAGGCCGCTTCATGTGTGATGAACATTTTTGACAATGAGTTAATACATCCGTTAAGAAAACTAACAAAGTATGATGTTTAATTTAGAAGCTTTTTAAATGCACTCTACATAAGCATCACACAGTCAGTGTTGGTGGGCTAAATGGGAACATAAAAGCAGAGATGGCTCAAGCCGAAGCAACGAGTAGCACACTGGACAAACTTCAGTGGACTTCAGCTCTTCCTGCCTTAGACCCGATAACACTGGGTGGCAGTGTGTACCTCTAAACAGGAAAGATTTCACCTCCTGCCTCCAGCAGAGGAGCTCAGTCTGTGAGAGGCACTGAGGTTTGACCACTCTGAAGCTTAACTGAGGCAAAAATATTCCACAAAAGACCTTACCACAGGGTCCGAGTCTCTATTAATTAGTTTTCCTCACCTTCAAAATACTGTTAAAAAAATAGAGATTTTTGTGACATATTATAATCGATATGCCGTACTCAGGGCTGGGCAACACATAATCGATATACAAATATACTCCACTGTACTGTTTAATCAATCTTTTAATCTAAATAATATTAGAAACCTCAAAACTTCTGCATTTCAGACTTATTTACATACAATGTTTGTCTCATTTTATTTTTCTTTTGTTTACTGGGAGCAGATTGGCATTAGCGGCAAACAAAAATGTTAACATTTTGTACAGACAGCACAGAAACTAATTTCCAATGCAGCTTAATCTCTCAAAGACTTGTAGTGAGCTCTTCCATATAAGCAGTGCATTATTCTCTGAGCCGGAGGGGATTTATCAAGTCTGCATGGAAGAGCAAGTAGGGTCAATTATAAAATCACACTACCGTATATGTTTTTTCCTCTTCTTTTTTGGGGGGACGGGGGGAAGGGGTCTGTATATAGTTTCAAAGAATCAAATGCAATATGATAAAAAAGAAAAATCTATTTACTTTTGTATATGTAATACCAGATTATCCTGGAAAAGTCTGCAAATAAGCCTCGAACACACGAGTTTACTCCAAAAGTTGACAGCGAAGATGGAGGTCACAGAGGTCACGGTGAAGATAAGCTGAGAACTTGTAAATCCTGTCAATCTGTTTTCAAATTACTGCAGTAACAGCATGCGAGGTGTTGTTTCCGTGTATTATGGTAATGTAATAGTTGAGGCAGGCCTTGGTCTGCAGCTCCTGTTTGTTCGCAGGTACTGCGCTTGCTGCGTTTGGCATTCTGCTCCACTTCTCCCACTGAAATGAGTTCTCTCTCTCTCCCTCTAAACTTACAGAGGATGTGGCGCCCACACAGCTGTTCTCCCCTGAGCTGGCGTACATAAAACATAAAAGGCGAGCCTATATGAAAAATGCACAGAGCGCTGGAATATAATGTGCTTGATACCCTGCTGCTGTCGGGCAGGAGAGAGATAAAGAGAGAGGCCTGCCCTGGATAGATTCCTTTTCTGCAAAATTCGTTTGACTGCAGGCTTGGATGGATGCCTGTGCAAACATTTACTCACCACGCTCAATCCATGGATCACATTACAAAGATTGATTGTTCACTTGCCTCTCACCCTCCACTGTTTCATTGGACAATGTGAAATCAAATGGGATTTTTTTATTATTTTTTTGAAAGAGGAGTATCTGAGAGGTAGAGTTGTTATGCACAGAATAAGTGCTTCTCGGGGAGATGTGAAACGGGTGCGTGTGTTTTCGAGCAAATTCCTCCCATTGTTCTTGTGTATTCCAGATGAATTGAAATGCTGAGTGCCAGACAGTGAAAACAAATCAAAATGATTGTTCGAGTTGAAAGAGTGGCACGTGGCACCGTGTTTCTCTTCCTCATGTCATCTTGTAAATTAGCTGAGCTGCTGTGTGAACTTGTATGGCAATTAATTTGTGACACGCAGGTGATTCGCTACCTACCGCTGCATGATTGCAAAGTTCACTAAAAGTGAAATTATAGACGGGGAACACTGGAATTGCACGCACACTCTTTGGAGAATTTGTAGTCCAATTAAAGCTCAGCGCACAAACACTGCATCGGTGTGGTCGTGCCAAACCATAATCATCATTTCAAGCTATTGCCAAATATTGACTCAGTTGTTTTTAGGGGCCTCTGGGTACTGTATCAAGAAGCCTAACTAAGAAAACAATTGTCCAGGAGGCAGGGAGCAAGGAGTGGAAACTCATAACGACATAATCTGAAAATGACTCTGGTCCCTCGGTGCGCTACAGAGAACCAGATCGAAACAGACATTACTCAGTTCAAGGTGACCCGCAGCTTTTACCCCAGTGTTTTCCAACCAACTACACCAGCCAAAGCGAATCAGACACATATAAGATGTGATTCAGTGCGGCACGCACACGTGCTCCCCCGGTGTTTTAATCAATAGAAAAGTGAAAGCAGGTAAAAATGAGCACAGACACGGCGGGAGATTCTTAGTGTTGCTGTGTCAAAACTGCTCGAGTGAAAGTAAACAGCCGAGAACAGGTGGTTTGACCCCAGAGATGAAAGGTCAGGACACAGGACACTGGTCTCTCTCCTCAGCTAACCTGCTTTCAAAATAACCAAACTGATCCCGGAGACCCAGTACTACAGCAGATTAGCCCCCCTCTGCTGCGTCTTGTCCTCTCCTGCCAACACGTCCGCACTCTCGTTTCCATTTCCCCTCGGTGTCTTCCTCCTATCATCATTTTCCTACACTCCCTCCCTCCTCTCTCTCGCCCCCTCACATCGTTAGCATTTAGATAGTTGAGAGCAGAGGAGCTTGGGTAATAGGCTTTTCCCTTCCCTCCATCCCTCTTTCTCCTCTTGCTCAAATCAGCTGAAGTAAGAGGGATTAAATCAAAAGAACAACAATGATGATGAGAGCAACTGCGAGGGAGAGAAAGGGAGAATCAGGGGATGGTGGGGGCGGTGGTGCATAACGCTTGATCGGGTATGAGCTCATTAACCCAGGCCTTGACAGAACTGATGTTAGAGGTGATTGGAGATTATCACATTTAGGAGATACTTCATCCCCTTATCTCTCTCTGCTCCGCCCCGCTCGACTCCCCCCACCCCTCCTGCTCCTCCTCGCCCTTCTTTTTCTTCCACCGCGGCTCTCTTTCTCTCAATTTCATCCAGGTCAGTTGTCCGTGGCTCGATTCTCCTGGGTGCAGGGAAGGCAGGTGGAGCTCGCAGATACCATCGACACTGGTTCCTGTGTCTGCTTGATCTCCTAATTCTGCTTCATTTAAACTTCATCAACTGTTCCACTGGACCGGAAGCAGAGAAGAATGAAAACAGGTTGTGTGGAAACAGCTTTCTCTCCCTAGCTCCTCTTTTGTTGTTCGATCTGATATGATATCCCCAAAGCTGCTGCAGCAGCCCCTACCACCACCCCCACCCCTACACACAAAAACACACACTTCACCTCTACTCCTGAAAGGCACGCTTTGCACTGCAAAAGATGTCAGTGAGTCTTAAAAGTTAAAAAGATACTTGATTTTCATTATTTCAGATTCGTATTATGTCTCATGAAGGCTCTTTCTAGCCTTAGATGTATTCTTTTTCTTTGGAATTAAAGACTAGATACTTAAAAATCTGACTGACATTTTTCAAAGACAAGATGCCGTTAGTTCTATTATCTCATTCGCATTAAGTTATCTGGTGAATTGAATTTGACCACAGGTGCAGATGATTTTTCCCTCTGGGTTAGGACTGTCAGCGGGGGTTAGCTCTAAACCCAAACCCACACAACCATAGTTGGAAACTGATTGATGGATTGATAATTAATGGTGTATGCAACTTTATCTGAGACGGCATCATATGAGGTGCTCAAAGTTAAAACAATGCACCTGTTTAGATGTTTAATTCTGAATTGATTAAATGACCCTTTAATTGGGGGGGAAAAGAAGCAAATTTTCTTATAGTGTAAATTAAATATTTTTGGACTTTTAAATTTTAGTCAGGGATCTAATCATAAATCTTTGCACTTTATTAGACTAGGAATTAATCAAACAAATTGCTGGTTTAGTTTTTTTTATTTTATTCTTGAAACAAAAACATGTTTTAAAAGATAATTTGGACAAACTGAATCTCATTCTCATTAATTTGTCCGCCACTAATAGAAGAAAATCCGACTTCATGTGTTTCTTGACCTGTGTAACATCTTTTTTGATTAAGTCATTCAATACAGTCTCATTTTTGTGGTGTCAAATAGTGCAATTTTTTTTTCAGTCAACTCACTGGCATCACACAGAACTTGGATCCATTGGCATTACTGGACAGACAGTCTTTATTAATGGTATACTGGGTCTTCGTGCAGTCTTCAAGTTCATCTGTTGGGAACTGGGGAACTCTTTTCTTATTTTTTATACTTCCACTTATACTTTTTTTATACTTACACATTTTTATACCAAATTCTGTGTTTTGCTTTCCCCCTGCAAACAGATGGGTGGGGCTTCTGTGTTCGTTAGAGATGTCCACTCTCTTTGAGATCACAGGGAGCCCAGATTAAAGAAACCTGTTAAAACAGAGTATTTCAAGTAGTTGAAGCCTGACTTTTTGACTCAACCACAAAACGGTGGTCTAAGTTCAAATACAGGAGAATCAGAGTTTAAGGGTTAGAAAACACTGTGGTTTTTTTTGTTTTTTTGCAGTGTGTTTCTGCTACAAGCTCATAAACTCAGACACACACACACACACACACAAATTGGGAAAAGTCACTAATCCTGCTGGCCCTGAACACTGTGCATTCCCCTCCCTCCTCCTTTCACACTGGGAAATTTAGCATGCCCTCTCGGCTGAGGCAGAAAATGAGATTACTGTATTTAAATGACTATGGTAATGGTGAGCATGCTGCCAGGCCCCTGTAGGATAAGGGATTTCTACCACGCTCATTGTTAGCAGTTTTGCAAAGTGCCATCGTCCTGCTCCAGCTCACAATGGTAATGTCATTTAAAAGACATTTCTCTTTCTTTCTCGCACCCCCCCCCACCCACACACACACCTTTGCTTCTTTTCATGCCCCGCTGTTCCACCATCAGCCCCATGTAGCAGTCCCCAGGAGGGCCGGTCTCTGAGCATGTGTGTGCGTGTCAGCGTTCCCGATCCACCAGTCCAGACATAAGGTGAATATTCTTCTTTCAAAGACGCAGTAGAGTGATTGGACACGGTCAGTCTGTTTTGGAAGACATAATCCAAGCCATGTTTGTAATAAAGTGTGCTCTCTAAGGACCAACACCATGCGTCTGCTGTGGACGCAGACACCAGGTGGCCAGTAGGTCAAGTGTTTCATGTACCTGCGTGACTTTTAAAAGTGAGGATTTCTTCTGCTTCCTGAGGATGAAGGAGTTTGGTTTACACCTTTGAAAAAACACTAATGGATGTAAACCACAAAACTTTGTAACTAGATAAACGGATAGTAAACAATAAATTTGATGTATTTTACTTTTTACTTGGGATAATCAAAAACTCATAAAACTCACTGATCAAGAAAAATAATGATTATAGTCATATATTTAACTTTTATACCAGCTGTAATCACTGAAAAAATTAGCTTTTGTTAATGCTCTCGCTTTAGTTTGATAAAAAAAAAATTGGATTTTTGATCAAATAAAATTGAAACAATTTAAGAGTCTGTGATGAGCACTACTTTACATAAATTTTACACCAACGATGTCAAACATACAACCATACATTTTCACATTTTTCATCAGTTATAATATATTTTTCACTTTGGTGAAATGAGAAGGATTTACAGCTAATAAAAATGTGATCAAATATCACAAAGATTGTGCATCCATCCATTCTCTTCCACTAGGACCATTTCCACGCTGCTATCTAAATTTTGAATAAATATTCTAGATTCATTTTATCTAGAACATTCTAGATAAAATTCATTTCTGTTACTACACAAGTAAAATGACATATGGCCTACCGAAAACAAGTGCATGACAGGATTAGGAAAGGATGAACACATAGGCGTCTTGTAGATCTTTGGTGAGCTTGTGTCATATTCAGCGGTCACACACCACAATTGTGTGGTTTCATGTTAAACGGCTGCCATTGTGAACACTGAGGTCATGTCTTTTCTGATAACTTCAGGGGTTTTCTTTGGCTATTTCACAGGCGGGCTGGGCTCGGGGAGAACATTTGCACTACAGTCTTGGCCATGGCCCTATTCCATATCAGTGATCACTGAGCACAGGCCGCTGATCCAAGCTAATTGTGGAAATTATCCATGTGCTCCTTATGGAGTAACAGCGAGGGCTCTAACAAGGAAGGGGGGCTATCCATAAAGAAAAAAAATGAGAATAACACCGACACAGAGGAGGACAGTGGAGAGAGGGCTGCACAGAGATGGAGTGAAGGAAAGAAAGAGAAATGTGCTCATAGGAACCAAAGGACGGCAACTGTGAGCTGTGATGTTCCTCGGCGTCACAGAGCACTTCATCTTAGGTGGGTTTTTCTCCAGGTCCCCTCCACTTCCATCCGGCCCCCCTGCCACCAACCATCCCCATCCCTTGTCCCTCTCTGCCTCCAGGGCTCCCTGCTGCAAGCCTGATCTATTGGTTCTCAGCAGCGTGCCGAGCGATAAATCATGGGAATGGGGGCCGGCGATGATTAGGTTGTGGAGTGCGGAGATGGAGGGAGAAGCGAAAAGAGAGGACGGATGGATTGGAGGAGGAGGAGGAAGAGGGGTGTAGGTGGGCCCAGCAGCCTTGTGTACAGCAGACAGGTTACTGATGGTGTTTGTTTCTCACAGGCCTGTACCTGTGCAGGGGGCAGATTCTCCTGGGTGTTACATAAAGGAACTATGGGTCTGCCGGGGCTCCGTCGCAGCTTCAAGAACACATAAACTGAGCTGGAATTACCCAGGCGATGAGATATATATGGGCACAGTAGCATTGCTTATTCTGGCCAAGCCCATTATATCAGCCCCGCTGGTGAGACGAAGAGGAGGTGGAGGAGGTAGACGCGGCAAGGGATTGAGATGAGCCCTTGGGAGCAGAAAATGTAGATTAATACTGTTGCATATTTTAGCACAATTAAAACTTCATTTGTCTAAATGTGTGGACTTTAGCCTCATTTAAGCTTTGGTGGCTTAGTAGTTTTTTAAAGGGAGAAATTAAGACATTGACCAGGAGGCATTTGCAGCTCATCAGAAATAAAAACAACACTTTCTTTTTTTTTGTTCTGTGACATTTTAAAAATGGATGGTTACACCTTATTTTGCCCAACTGCAGGAAACTGAGCTCCCTGTCAATTATTGATACCCCCGCCTGCAAATCTGATTATATAAACACTGAAAGGAATGTCGATGAGATTTGTCTGGAACTTGAGCAAAACTTGAGTTTATTGCCTCATTGACAGAGATTTGCCAGTCAAGCACCCTTTAGCCTGTCACCTTTTCCCAGGTATCAAATCCCCCTCATGCCGCCTTGTCTCAGGCAGAAGAGGAGTCGGAAAACACAAACACGAGCAGGGATAATAATGAACAAGATTGTGTGTGCATGTGTGTGCGAGTGACTGGGAGCGGGATGTGCCACAACAAGCCCCCCTCAAATTGTACAACCCGATTTTACTGCTCGCCCATTTAATGGCTGTTCTCTGTTACTGTATGTTTCATCAGCGGCGCAGGGTGGCAGGTGGGAGGGATCCTGCCTTTGGAGGAGCGGAGAGGGGCTTTGTTTGCTTTAGTTTACATGCTCACTCGTTGTTTGTTGCATGTTGGTGCGCCAGCTCTGTGCCGTCAGCCTCGCTATCATCACGTCTGACAGCTTCGCGGCCATGTTTTGAAGGGAGAGGAGGAATTAGAAAATAGGGATGGGTGGGAAAAAAAGGAAGAAAGGATCCAGGTGTTGTGGTTTAACCTTACCTGCCAAGATCTTACAAACTGTTTTTTCTTTTTGGATCGCTGGTTTGAGGTTCAGAATGAGGGTACAGAAGGCAGTTTCAGAGCCGATGTGGGTGATTCTCTTCTTTTTCCTGGGTGCATGAGGAGAGGAGGAGGAGTGGGGGGGTGGCCAGGATTACAGAGATGATCCTGCCATTCATCCTAGCTCTAAACAGAGCCCCGTCTTCCCTCCCCAAACCCTGCTAATTCCCTTTTGATGAGGCGTGCTAAATAAATCCTATTTCCACGCCTTTATTCCCCACCGACTCCTGGAGCGTAGATCAGGGACGCAGATTTTAGGGGCTTCTGCCGCCGTTTGGGACCCACAATGGAGCCCGTCTGCATGGCAGCCCACTTCGTCCAGTGAGCCTCATTATGATTTCACCCCAACACATGCCCAGTTGCCCACAAACACACACAAACACAGACACAAGCAGACTGACACATTTACACATATAGCTCCACAGAAATACGTCGTGATGGCTTTGTGCAATTGCTAGGACAAATGCCGGACATCATGTCATGTACTTCAAATTTGTTGTTGGAGTGTAAAAAGATACTCCAGGTGACTCTGTGTGTGTGTTTGTGTGTATATGTGTGTACTGTACATCTCCCTCCTGTCCTGTCGGCCCTTCCACTCTCACATGCTGAGCCTCTGCGCTCGGTTATGACGCTAACAAGCTCCTCCGTCTCTCCGGCTCTGTCTACACCGGGGCCCTGTTATTAATGGGGACCAGCTGGGAGTGGTGAAGGTACATGCACAGCCAGACAAAGCCCCATATATAATCATAAAGTCATAACAAACGACCTGATGTAAATGAGGATGGGGGTGTTCCGAGGGAGGCTCGGTTTGGAGAGAATAGGGCCACGGAAGCTGGGGTGCAGCAAATGAAGAGTGGAGGGTGTCATCTGACATCAAAATTGCCAGTACCCTCTTGGCTGGCTGGCAAAGACTGACCTACCTGACCTTTGACCTCAACCTGGACTTGGCAGACTGTGGGTCAAGCCTTAAGAGAAGCGTTGAGTACCTCTCCGACGGCTCATTTCTCTGTTGATGGGGCAGTTAGCCTGAGAAGAACACTGCCTCCGTTCGTGTCCAGGCAAACAAAAGACAGCTTCCCGGACTGTCTAGCAATAGCTTGGCCTCCTTGACATATGGCACCACTAAGTGTGCACTTCACTGGCTTGTAGAGTCATGGAGAATTTCTTTATTTTGAGGTGTAGCGATCATTACTATTTTATGTTTCAGGCGATGAGAATCCTAGCCTGCTCATCTGCAGTGTGCCTCTTCAGTGGTGAGGCTTACGCAAACACATGCTTCCAATTAGCTGGGCTTCTTCATGTAAATGCTTCATAAATTATCCTCCCTGCCCCGGGATTACGTGCTCATAAAGAGAGTTAGCATCTCAATAAAAAGCAAAGATTGTGTATGGAGAGCAAATTAGTGGGATGGAGGAAGGAAAAGAAAGTCATATGAACTGGCACCAGGTGGGGTTAAACTATGATCTACCGAACTGTACCAAATTGCATGTGACTGTGGTCTATCAAGGCAATTTAAAGGGTGACATGGTAGCTCCTGACATGCAACCTCTTCATTCTGTCTTTTAGGGGTTGCACAGTGACCTGCTGGTCAAAGATACTGACTTAGAAAAATGACAGACTCCAGTATAGTCTCTATGCATTCCTAGTGTGGATCAAGACAACTGTTTTATTGATGTTACATTATAGGAGTAGATCTGTCCCCAAATATGCACACCATGCAGCACTAAATGTGTGTATCTATGGTGATAATACACCTAAAGATAAATGACATAATTCTTAATGTTTACATTTTGACAAGTTCATGTTTAATCACACAAATTATTAAAATAATACTTATATATTAGTGAAGCCAATGAAGGCTTAAAGCTGCAATCTTTCTAATAAACAGCAGGGGCACATGCTATGACATCATCATCTTGCCTAGCAACCACCTACCAACAGGTTAAAATGACTCATTTGTAATGTTTATACACCTGTAACACTTTATAAGACAATCATTTCATTTTAACGACAGCAATGCAATTTATGTCCCAAAAATTGTAATATTATGTTATTATCTTTATTTGATATTATGATCTCATCCTATTGATTAGCAACCACCTACCAACAGAATAAAGTGATATTCATATAGCAGAGCAGGGACTGAGTATGGGCCTGTACTACTATAATAAATTTCTTGGAGAAAATGACCCAAGACTGGACTTCAATCAGTGGGTGTCATTGCCGTGGCTATGTCTCTCTTTTATGCAGAGTCTATGTATATTAGTCAGAACGCAAAAAACAGATGTGTTTTTGCTTTCTGCCAGAAATCTGCCAGAGCTTCCAACTTTTGGGGGGAGTGTATTTTGTATAGATGATGAAAGCCAAGTGGTTAGAGTGCATACCAACTGGTTCCAGGTTCAGTTCCCAGGACCTTTACTTAATTTAAACATCATGGTCTCTCCGTTCAGATATTGTTTGTCTGATAGAGGACGAGGGCAATAAACAAATAATATAAGAAAAGCAGCTGTAAGGGGAACCGCCGGCTGCAAGAGTGAGTTATGCAACCATTTAATCATTGCCACTGGATACTGGTAAGAACATTCAACCAAGAGCTAATTCCTAAAATAATAATTTATTTTTCTTATGTATTGTGAAATATTAAATGGACTGTACCCAATTTATTTAGTGTGATTCAATTCAATTTTCTTTATATAGCGCCTAATCAGATGGACACTTGCCTGTTTTATTCTAACATGAAGACTTTACAGTAATGCAGAGAAAACCCCAACAATCAGATTACTCCCTATGATCAAGCACTTGGAGACAGAGAGAAGGAAAACCTCTCTTATAACAGGAAATAACCTCGGGCAAAAAACGTGATGTAGCCATTAAATTAATGTACTTTTCAAATAAAATAATATGAGCACAAAATCAAGTGTACATTTCTAGACTGCAAATACTCCATACAGTGTGAGAAAATTACATAAAATGCTGATTTTATTTTGCCAACTGTCTTTAAATTTACAGTGATGTCACACTGGGAGAAGCAAAAGCCACTTCTCACAGGCAGAAATGAGTGAGTGTTTGGCATTTTTTTCAAATAATAATAAAAAATGACTGCTCTCAGGTGAGTAACACAATGAGACACTTTTAGGACTTTCCCTCCCTTAAAGTGCAAAACCAGAACTTCTCCTAAATGGCACCGGCTGGCTTGGACGTACGTGATAGGATGATTTGATAAAGCAACGTGCCTCTGCTCAGGCTAACAGATAATAGCAGGGGTATTATGGGAATTAGACCGTTTGGTTTGTGTAAAGGTGCGGGGTGTGCGAGGGGCTTTTGAATTCTGCCGGGCACATAAAGCGTCTGTAAACAGAAAGCACAAAGACGCCTTAACATGCTAAATCTCAGGCCACACTGGCCATACAATGGACTGTCATATTGAATTGGCCCAGAGCTGTGGGAGAGAGGCTGGTTAAGAAGACGCAGGGTGGGAGTTAAGCTGAGAAAGAGAGCCCAGTGTGACAGACACTTGTCCATGTAACAGCACTGCAGAAACTCACACCGGGCTCTCAACAACACTCTGCTTTACTGTCGATCACCAAGACACTCAGCAACACCGCCTGTCACCTATGCATGTAATATAAATGCAACCTCACTTTTTCTCTGTGATATATATCAACCAGCTCAGAGGAGCAGACAGAGACTGGCACACATGCGCACACATGCGCACACACTCTCACACACGCTCACTTTTGAATACAGCACCACACAGACAGTCAATAACAGAATGGGGTGTGAGATTAAGCCTAAGCCCACCTTCTTTTCATGTGGCAGAGCAGCCGCTGCCCCGAGATCTGGCACCAGATGGCGCTGTGCCGGTTGGTGCCAGGAGATAATCGGGACAGATCGGGCTGCATTACTACCCATTATCTTCTAATTATTCTTGTGTGGAGCGCTGATCCTGCCGTTTGTGTAAGTGGATGGCACAGAGAGCCTGTCGCCCCCGGCAGCACGAAAATCCTCCCTACTTCCCTCACTCCCTCTGGGGAGGGAAGGCAAGATCAGCCAGGGGATGGGAAGGAAGTAGGAGCTGCTGGGTAAGGAAGCCAACCTGAGATAGGAGAGATGCGCCTTTATGAGATAAAACGCAGGCACCGGTTTTCATAAGGTCACACCAGTGATGTCAGAGTGAGGAGATCCTAGTGACCTTTGACCTTTGTGCCGGTCTCACATAAAGCATCATTGTATTCCTAGATGAGCATCTTTCGTCTGTGATGACTCTATAAAAGCACGATAAGGATACAGTTCATGTCTCCCATGCGCCCTTTGTACTGTGCCTTTGTGGAAACAGGCCCCAACCCCCTCTACCCCAAAGGATAGCGCTAACCTCGCAGAGGCATATGGCTTACCATGTGCTGGGTCCCACATGCACACTCTTAAGCGCGATTCTACCCAGAACATCTTCGCTTAATTATCAGCATTTTGTTCAGCATCCTCCTATTTTGCATATTAATATCTGTCAGCTCAGTATGCAATATGAGGAGATGAAAGCTTAGGCTACGCTAAAGTACAGCCGTAAACACAGGCTTCACCGAGCAAGAATATACATGTTCAGTTGCATCAACTCCCACAGGGTCCAAGATGATGTGTGTGTTTTCAATACCTTTTAACCAGGTCTCAAGTGTGCCTCGTGTGCGTATGCATACGTTTGTCACAATCTTGAAGTGACATACGAGCTATGTGCGTGTTTTTATTTGCAAGCATCACGACCGACACAACATGCTTACCCACCAAGATGCACGTTTGCATGCTCTCACGCGACGCACGGTACCCATCTTTCCGACTGACGTGTAATAAAACACGGTGTGGCATTGTTGATCAATCTCGCCAGCCCATGGGCCGCACAGCGAGGGCATGTACATGCAAATGAGAATAGCTAAATGCCACTGAGGGGGTGGAAGAGGGAGGCAATCACTTCAGCTGACAAACAGCACAGGAAGGGGGGAGATGCTAGAGAGACGGGGAGGAGGGAGGGGACGGGGGGGGGGGGGGGGGGGGGGACTTGATATCCAGGGGGAAATTTTTTATGCAAGGTGATCCAAGAGAAATAAAGACAGCAAGCTTAATTACAGGAGGTACTGCGAGAGATTAGTTCATCATCACCACAGTTTAAAAGTACAGGTTAAAGAGAAGGAGCACAGCAACTATCATGCTGATAATTTAACTGAGTAAAAAAAAAGAAAAAAAAAGTTCTCTATGTTTCTGCGTGTGTGGCAGTGGAAAAACCAGAGGGCTCTGATTAAAATGTAAGAGAGGCTTCAGCTAAGACCTGAACCATTCTCCGCCAAGCAGGGGTCAGGTCAACTGATCTGGGGGCCACTTGGGCAAATCCCAAACACAAACACAGCAGAAGAAAAGCACAGAAACCACGCAGAGGCTAGCGGTAAAAAGAATGATAGAATTCGTCCATGGGAAGATGAACAGCCAGGGAGATCATGAAGGGGGGAGCTGATTAACCAGCTTTTAGATCTCTGGGAAATAGCCGAAGGATTGTGCCTCCAACTCCACAAATCCTGACCCTTAACGTTGAATCTATCAACCCTGGGAGCCCCTGTGCAACAATGAGAAGTCTATAAGCTGGTCCAAGCTGCTCCATTGACGGTTCATTAAGTGACAATGAGGACAGATAACTACTTCATTGCTGCATTGATTCTCTTTACTCTTAGTGAGAGCTTTTATCTTACGTCAGCCCAGCTTTGAAGGAGAGGGCATTCCTCCTTAACGCTAAGCCTCATTCGAAAAAGCAAGCAGCAGAGACTGAAGCAGATGTTATTCTCCTCACACATGTGGATGCTTTAGCTGTCAAACATACATGAGCAATCTGTCTTTCATCTACCTATGACGATGAAATGACTGGGACTATACAAAGAGGAGAGAAATGGAGGGAAGTTCGATATTAAACCTCGAGCCCAGGGCATCATCCCACTTCAGAAGGCCTGTCCCTGATCAAAGATGGAGCAGTAGGTCATAGATCAGAGAGCAGCTGGGTGGAAGAGAAATAGACAGTCCTGTAAATGAAGCCTGCAGGTTTGATCCCCGTAGTAGCCAGCATGCCAGCACCTGTTAATGAATGCTTTTGGAGTGTCTCTGACATGCTGAGCCAACAGTCGCTTGCCTACTGTTGTCGAGCATCTGTAGTTTTTGTGGCTGACTCTGGTCATCAGCCTCACTGACTGATTACCATTTGTAGCTAAACTGCACAACAGTAAATATATATTTAGAGATCACTGAATATGAGAGTCATACTTATTTCAGCCTACCATTAAAGAAGTGTAATTGGCTAATTTCTGAACCACAAAAAAAGAGAAAAGCACAAGGTAGCTATATTTTTTTATAGCTCTAACAACAGTAAAATCCTCTGTCTTTCTCATGGTGAAAATTACTCTCACTTCCAGTGGGTGGCTAGTGATGACAAGTGATTTGTCTTGAAATACTGCAGCACAGGATGCCAGTGTCTAGACATTCAGTGCGAGAGTGTTCGTATTAGCGGTTCAGCTTATCAATTAAGCGATTTCCTCCTTGCTGTTCAGTTTTTCCCCTTTTCTGCCTCTGCTGAAAACCACAGTTTTCCATCACCAAGTAAAGTTGAGAAAAACCTGTGCCAGTGGCAACTTTTTTTCCCCCAAATGCAGATGTTCTGCAATTTGTAATTCAAATTTATGACAAGATTTTTTAATCAGAGAAAAGCTCAGTGTTTTTTTTCTTCTCTTTCCAATCTTTAGACCAGGGGTGGGCAATTCCAGGCCTCGAGGGCCAGTGTCCTGCAGGTTTTAGATCTCACCTTGGGTCAACACACCTGAATCACATGATTAGTTTGTTACCAGGCCTCTGGAGAACTTCAGGACATGTTGAGGAGCTAATTTAGCCATTTAAATCAGCTGGGGTGGTTCAAGGACACATCTAAACACATTAGCTGGAGTTGCCCACCCCTGGTTTAGATGTTTGATGTATCCAGCAGCTTTAAGTGCAGAAGAGAAGAGCAAATTCATCAATTTGTCTTTTTTGGGAATAGCTGTTTAAGGGTATATCCACACTCACATGTTTTCATGCTTGGGCCAACCATGAGGTCGAATTATTACTGAAACTAACTGACCAGTGCCCATGGTCATGGCACTGGAAATCGTGTGAGTCATTGCAAAGCAAATATAGCAACATATTACAGCAGAGACAGAAGCATTATCCATCACCAGAGGAAGCTGTGGTAATTAGAAGAGTAACAATGCAAAAGGTGTGTAAGTCTACCTGAAATGTTTCAACTGAACTTTAGTAAATCAGTGATTCTATATCACTGTTTCCAGCAGATTGCATTTTTGGCCGTCCAGACTCAAACAAACCTGCAGCTTTTTTTTAAACAAAACATGGTCAATAACATTTCCAGCAATCACAGTTTCTGGGCTTCTAAAAGTGGCAGAGTAGTGAGGTGTAAAAATAGTAAAAGTTACATGATTAATTAAAAACCAAATGTGTCAGTTTGGCTGTACCCCATGGACAACTTGGTTTTCAATGGCTTAAGTGCTGCCCAAAAATATCTTCTAGCTATTCAATAACCTGGTTTGGGTATCTTTTTTTGTTTGTTTTTTTAAAGATCATTTATCAGAACCAACATATGAATAGTTGCTTCTCCTGTTCCCTCTACCTATAATTGTTATATAATCATGTTTGAGTCAATGGTGCCTGCTAGTGAGCTGGTAATAAACCACATGTGTTGCAGCACCCAGTAAATGTACCAATAAAATATGCATATTAGTCTTCAAACTAAGTGATTATTATGGTTGTTCATTATCATCTAAACAGAGAGCTTTCCTAAATTTGCACGGAAGGGTTTCCATGAAAAATCCATGTTGTGGTGGTGGCAGTGGTGAGATTGGAGTTTGGGTCTCAAATTTTATTTTACTCAGTGTTTACTTCTGTTTTCACTCATAGTTTGGTTAGGTAGCAAAGCTACTTGGATAGAATTTGAGAAAGATGATGGTTTAGATTAAAATACATCAATTTAGAGCATAACCGGAACCGGCTGACGTTACTGTAGCGAGAGGTGCAGATCGGTGCGGATCCGTGGAAACTTCTTTCCAATCACCATCAGACTGTTGAACAGCACAGAAACAGATCCTATTCTGTAGGTTATTACACATCACAAATCAGTCAACAAAAATTTCAGTGCAATCAGCATTTCTTATGTGCAACAATTAAATCTTTTTTTATTTGTGTTTTTAAATTTGTACCATTGCGTCTGTATTTATTTATATATTCCACATGCCTCTTTTTAATCTTTGTACTGAGATTTCTTTTATATGTTTTTATGCTCATGCTTGTGCAACATCATTTCATTCTGCATTGCATCCTTGAGGTAGTGCTGAATGACAATAAAATTAATCTTGAATCTTAACCACATGTCGAAAAGTTCATTTTCTAGGTCACTCAAAGATTCAAATGCTTTTTTGAATATTCTTAAAGGAATAAAGTTTCTGCATATCATTTTATTATAAAACTAAAGCATCACATTTTTTAAATATTTAAATATTTTTTTCATCCAAACTTCATATTCACAAGTCTCTCTAAATACCATTGGAGCCATTATCACATTGTTCTCAACCCCAGCTCGGCACCACACAAGGGTGTATTTGCTTTTAGTGGAGGTGGAAACTTCCTGCAAGGTTTTGTGTTCTCTCTCAAGATTGAGGTTCAAGAGAACAGTAGGGTCATTTTCACAACAAGAAGTCTCCCTTTTTTCTTTTCTTCTTCTTCTTTTTGTCTTTTTTAGGCTGTGAGTGTCACTCAGCAGTGAGTTATGACCCGTGTGACGGTAATCAAAGTGAATGGAAGAGTGAGCCAGGTGGTAATTGTGTATTATTCAACTTACCAGGAGAGCATGCCACGCCGCTTTAGCCTGTTGATCGCTTATGTATAATTTAACGCAATCTGTGCATGCATTATGAATGAACGGGGTTTGTGAAGTGGCAAACAGAGTGCAATTAATGCCTCGGAGCTCGGAGTGTGCACATTGACTGTCTTTAGCCTATTTTTGCTTTGCTCATTTCACTTCTTTGTTGCTTTTAACCCCACTCCTTCTTTTTTACTTCCTTCTCTCTTTCTCCTCTGTTCCCCAACCTCGGCTGTCTCCCTCTTTCTCTGGGAGTCAACTTTATAAAGGAGTGTGACTGAGAGTGAGTGAGTGAGTGAGCACTCTGGAGGCAGTCAATACCTTATCAACTCCTGCCGAACGCTGACACCTTGACGTCCTTGACAGCAAATTATTACTTTTTCATGACGCAACCAGGTGCAATTACAGCAACATCTTTGCGCTGTATCCTGCTGCTCCTGCAACTGTCAAAAGGCGTTCCTGGTGGGATCCTGGAGGAGCTGAGACATCAGTCTCTCAGTCCCTTCCAGATCTTGCAAAGACAGACTGACAGACAGCAATTGGGGGGACCAAGTGCAAAGTGAAAAGAGAGGGAGCCATTCAAGCATTCCCAAAGATTCAGTAAATAGTTGCATTCTACTCGAATTCCTTTTCTGGGAACACTCAGCGGTTTGTTTAGAGGGATGTTGACTGACAGTGAGAGTGTGGCAGAGTTTTGTTGTTGTTGTAGGTGCAGGTGAGCGAGCTAGCTGCAGCAGCTGCTAGCAGCCCAGTAAACAACTGTGTTTGTAATGTCATCACACGCTCCTCGCTTTCAGCGCTTCACACCGTAAACCCTGTAGGCTTGATTATAAAGTTTAACCACACTTTAACGCACAACAACACTGAGGAAAAAAACAGCAGGTAAACCTCAATTAAGACTTCAGAGTGTCACTTTCTCCCCGTAGCGCTGCAGCAGAAGAAGAGAACACAAAGAGCCCACAAGCCTGTGATGCCACCCCTGTGAATATGGGGATGCTGGGTGGTGGGGGAGAAACTTTGCTATCCTGGAGGTGGATGTTGCCTCATGTCTCTTTGTGTGTTTGGTGTGTCCCCCCGGTTGGGAGCGTAGTGGGTAGACATGAGGGCTGCGGTGGCAAGACTGTGAATGTGTGTGTTTGTCTACCTGTCTGTGTGAGCATGTGTGTGTGTGTGTGTGTGTGTGTGTGTGTGTGTGTGTTATTGAAAAGAAGGACAAGTAAGAGGAAGAGAAGAAACCATGAAGACAGAGACACCTGAGAGGCTCGTCTTTCATCCCAGACTCATCATCTACTGATCCTCACCCCTTTCTCCCTCCTTCCTCCCCCACTCAGCCAATTTCTTCAGTTTCCCTTTAACAGGCCATGAGCTTCAGACATTTTTTTTTCATTTTTTTAAAAGCACACATACAGACCTGACTTATGTAGGTAATGACACCTCAGTGAGCTATTGGTTTTTCCTCGGCCTTCTGTGTGTTTTTTCTTTCCTCCTGTCACCCTCCCTCCCCCCACCTTTCTTCAAGCATTGCCTTCCCTCTCTTTCTCTCCTTTACTCCCGCAAGGCCTCTTGCCCCCCCATCCCCTCCTCCCTCTTTTTCTCTCTCTCTTTTTTCCTGTAGTGTCAGACACAGATTTATTCTGCTTGTGATGCGTGTAGAGTAGAGGAGTGTGAGTGAGCAGGGAAGGGGTGGAGTAGGGTCAGCAGAGGGGGAGGTGTGTGTGTACAATAAGAGATAAGATCATGGCTCCCTAGGGGCTTGTTTGGCCCTGTACCCGATCCATCAAACACTCGCTCCAAGTGCCAAGGTCAACTCTAATGAGCATTTTCTGGGGTCTTATTCTCAGCACCGAGCGGCCCCCAACTCACGCACGCACACACATTCGCCCGACCTGGATGTGCGCGCATGCTTTCTAAGCACACCTTGGACAAACCTGCTTAGCTGTGGGATGGATGTTTGTGACAGGAAATATAGCATGCTTGCATGCATCCCAACAGGTATTTTACGCAGAAATCAGGCATCCCTGCAGGAGGGCAGGTGCACATGGGAGCGGGGAAGGGATGAGTGATCCATGTATGGTGTGAACTGTGGCAGGTGCATCCAACTTCAGTATTTTTTCCCAATACGTCTGTAGCATCAGCCATCAAACCTGTCAAGTATAGGAAGAGGACACTGGATGATTGGTCTCATTCTTGTTTACTCCTTTTACTTGTTTTACTCAGGTAAAGGTCTTCAATAGATGACTGCGCAAAGACATCATCCACCTTCCTTATCACTGTTCTTTTAATTTTATTAGTAGCTCTAAGATTATAAAAAAACCCATCTGATTCCACACTGACTTTCATTTGTTTGGTCGAATAGATGCTATATGATGACACAGAATTAAATATTCAAATTTAAAAAAATGTTCTCAGTCTGTGGCACTAAAACTTAGTCATTATATTGCCACAAGTACTGAAAAAACTTAAAATAAAGCCCATACCTCTAGTCCAATCATTTCATCTGCTATGACTTTTCAGATGTGATGCCTGGAAATAGCCTCACACTCATTTGCACAACTGTTTCCCTTACTTTCTGCATCCCCAGGTTGGCCGCGCGCTCAGAAAAAATAAAAAATGGTCCACTGCGCCAGGCAGGTGGGCTTTTAGTAGAAAGAGTCCCTCATCATCCCCTCATCACGTGCTGATGTGCCAAAAGTTGTTAGGGTTTGAAGGCTCGCGGAGTGTGGGTGTGCGGCGGAGCATGTGGAGCATACTAATGAAGCAATAAAAGTGACGGCGGGAGGGGTGAGGGTGGGGGTTGGAGGCATGTTGGAGGGGAAGGTAGTGGCGAGTGGAGAATTGGGAGTCGCTGACAGGAGGTGTGATAATTGAGATGTTGCGACCCCACATATTACCTGCATATTGGCCAAATTAGGAAGCAGGGAGTTTAAGGACAGGACAGAGAGCTGGAGACCCCCCACAGTGATCCACCTTGTGTGTGTGTGTGTGTGTGTGTGTGTGTGTGTGTGTGTGTGTGTGTGTGTGTGTGTGTGTGTGTGTGTGTGTGTGTGTGTGTGTGTGCAAAAGTAGAAGAGAGTCTGACATTTTTTTAGTAACTTCTGGTTAGTTAGTATGAAAAAAGTATTTGAGTTTGAGTTTGTAGTCATGGAATTAAAATGTAAGCTAGGCTAATTAGATGTGCTGTGATATTCAAAAAATGAAGTATTGACATAATGTTAATATTCCAGTGGGAACAGCTATCTGGTTGAATTTGCACAGTTAGAGATGCGCGCAAATTTTGTAAGTGTAATTAATTTGCCAGCAAAGTTAAAAGTGAATTTTTCATCATTTTTCATAAAACTAATTTTAAGTTGGAAAAACTGAGAAGTTCTTCTGTACTTCTGAGGGTTTTTCTCTTGGAAAATCTTCTAAAATACTTATATGTTTTCTCATTATGTATTAAATAATGTTTATTTAACATACTGGAAACAGCTGGTTGATTAAAGACAGAGCAATAGAAGATAACACAGTTTCTTTAGAGTATACAATTCGTCTTCCAATTTAAAGCTATATGACCACATCAAAGTGCTCCTCAGACCATCTACAAGACATGTTAATTAACTTACCAAAGATGTCCTAAAACTACTAATAAATATAAAACAATGTAAGGCCAAAAACAACAACATCTAATAAAACAGAATAAGAATACTTTTTGGTGGTTAGGACCGTTGTTGGGACAAAATGATTACGTAGGTCTCTGGAAAGCCATAATAGGAATGTTCGAACTTCTCTGACATTACAAGATAATGATGAAATAACTAAAATAGTTTGCAGGACCCAACGTAATCCATCTCCTGGTGAAGCACATCAGGTACTTTAACAGGTTTCTACAGCATCTTGTCAAGCACTGGGTTTTAATTACTTGTGCATATGCTCATTTGTGTGTGTCTCTCTGTGGAGGGGCTTGTCCTGAGTGACAATCATGATGTGATTCATGGATGAAGCACGGCCTCTTCAGCGCCCCCATTTCCCCACACGGAGGGAAAAGGCCAAGGGCCCGACCCGCCTGTGTGTTCCCTGGCGGGACAGGGGGTAGGGGTGTGAACCTGGACCTTCTGCCTCTCCTGAAGGTGCAGTAGCTGGAGCCGAATGTCTCCACCGGCTCTCCACCAGCTTGTGTGTGTCTCCCTGTGGCAGCTGCAGGAGACCCCCTGCTCAATGTGAACCCACCAATATACCATCACTCAGAAGGAGACTACACGACAGATTAACATTGAACTATGACACAAATACATGTGGAAAACCAGCCTCTCTGACTACTACTGGCACATGTTTGGCTGCTGGAATGCACTAATCCCTGGTTCCACTTGCACAGAAGTGAAACTTTCCTGCTTTTCTCTGCGTTAGATCAATGTAAATGTGCACTTTTTGAACAAAACAAGCTATTTGAAGACATCGCCTCAGGCTCCGGCAAATTTACATGAGCATTTTTAAAACTTTGTATGGAACTTCTTGAGCTTTGCACTTAATGGGCAAAAAATAGGGGGGATAATTATTATTGCACTAGTTTGGGAAGTGTTACAGGTGATTCTGTCAAAATAGAAAAGAAAGGTGTTTAAATAATATTTGTCATTGCTTAGTGAAAACCTATTTTCAATTAATTGTTTTAGGATGTACATTAAATAATACATTAGATTTGTTACTAATCTCTACTTTGAGTGACTTGATTGCATTTTTTTCTGCCAAGCACAGGAACAAAAAGTGTAGACCGGCTGTGTCTACACTTAGACGGTATTTGCTGTTTAAAAACAGCTACGGAGGCTTACAAATCAAATGTAGGCAGAACTGGCTGCATGTCGGCTAATAAGGAACAACATGAAATAGAGATAACATTAGATCCAAAGTTTGTGTATAAATGAGCACCATGAAGTGAATTACAAGAAATGACCATTTTAAGCAAGTAGGTGTAGTGCTAACGCAGATGTTAGCAAGCTTGGTTAGCAAGGGGCAGATGGTCTGGGTAAGTAACATAGAATTTTATTTTATTTTTAAAAGAGAGAGCGCAAGAGAGACTCTAATGACTAAAATTGGAGCACAGATTTCTTAGAAAGGTTTATTTTAATTTTTTTTGCAGTTTACTAACAACACAAAGTTGAAAATTCCAGTTTGGTGCCTGGAATTCGCATAACATTTTCACCCTCACTAACTCCTGAGTATTGCATAACAATAAGCCTTAATATAGCTTCAGAATTTGTAAGAATATTAAGACTTTTTTTAAAAAAATATCAGGCTGTAAACATGCTTATTTCTGCTATAAAGTTAGGCCTTTTCTTCTTATTTTGGACATGCCCCAAATTGTACAACTATTAGCTGGACATCTTTAAATGTTTTTCTGATATGTACAATTGCACATTAGAGCCGGACCCAATAACTGCATTGTTTGGATCTTCCTCTTCCCTTTTACACCTCAGCCCTGCTGCACAAACTACAGTTTTGTTCGGAATGGTATTGCTAAGAAAATGATCTTGACTCTCTGGAAGTCTGACACTGTACCTCAATTCAAAATGTGGCAAACAGAACTGACTCCTCTACTGCACATGGAGAGGATTAGGTGTACATTAGAGGACAAACTTAGTAAGTTAGTAATGTGTGGCAACCTTTTTTAGATCATGTATTAAAACAAAGTTCTCTTTGATCAATCACAAATAACTCAGTCTACCACCCTAGTGTTCTACTTCTGTTTATTGCCAGTGTTGAAGTAGTGTTTTTGTTGCTGCTGTGTAACCTTTTACCTTATTTGTGTGTTTTTGCCCTTGCTGTTGTGTTGTCTGATTGTTTTTTCTCCCTTATATCAAAAATCTTAATAAACATAAAGTTAGGCATTTTAACATGCTATTGGAGCCAGCCACTTGAGGAACTACAGTTTTTGACACATCAGTGTTGGGTGTATTTTTCAGCCCATGCTCATTAAGTTGATTATCTTTGTTTCTTTTTCTCTGGCATATTGGACATTTTGGTCTAAAAAGATTTGTTTTGACAAGATTTTACATCCAATAAGATTGCTTAATACAAAGTCATTGCCTGCACTGTATTTGGTTTGCTACTGTCATGTTGTGTATCATCAAAAAGCCAACTCCTTCTACACATTCTCATCATTTACGCCACAAATTATTGAAAAGAAGTAATCAGATTACTGCTTTTGCACAAAAAATACCTAGTCTGGCTTAGTGGAAAATCTTTTTTTATGAGTTACAGTTATCACTTACAAGAATGCAGGATTGTGGTTGAAAGAAATTTAGAGAATCTGAAACTTACTGTTAAAAGATAACGTGAAACAAAGTGTGTTCAGATACACTTTGATGACCCAACCATCTGCCTGCATCTCCTCCTCCCAGTAACATTTTATGGTTCTGTAACAACATCCTCATAATTCTGCTTTTGCTGTTGTTGACGCTTAGAAATCTGTCTGCCCTGTTATTTATGACTCATCGCTATCAAACACAAACACCTGGGAGGATTAACAACCAACTAAAGTGGTTATTAAAACAAAATATCAACAAAAGCACTAAAGGACAGAGCTCCTTAAACTTATGCGTCATGGTTTAGGTCCTCTCTCTGGGTCAAAGGCTGGGGAAAGTTGGCCCTTGCCTGAAAGAGCTGGCATTGCTCATGAGGGACAGCTATGATGAATGGTCGTAGGCCCTCGTCCTCCACCTCCCCAAACCCCTCTTCATTGGCTCCTCACTCACCTCTCTGCCTCTTGGCAACATCCCTCCATCGCCTCTTATCCTCTGACCAGATGTGTTCATTGAACTCTGTCAGGAATAATAAAACACTGGCTGCAAGAGGCATGCACACCGAGCCTACGGAGCAGGACGGGAGGGTAAGCTGCATAGTCAGATGCATGAACATGCAATGATGAAAGCTAATAGATCCAAATGAGGCATCCTAATTATTATAACGATCAATAGTGCAATGGTGTGATGCTAATGAGAAACACAACATACTGAAATTGTATTAAATGGTCATGTAATCACATTTGGATGTACTTTAACTTAAACATACCACGAAGACAACATCTCCTTTTTTTTTTACCACATTTCTCTGCTAAACAAACTTCTCCACTCAAAACTGCCAAGAAAGGAGTGCTTCACCTAGCCACTTTGATAATGAATTAGCAAAATTTGATGATTACCAACAAATTAAGGTCATTACTTTGCTTGAAGAAAAAAAGAAAAATGGCTAAAATTGTGCAAACAAGTAGACGCGTGACCTGGTGTTTGCTGAACATGCCACGTCAGCATCGTGGACATTAAGCTGTCACGGATGTCTGTGACATTTGCTTTCACGGGAGAAGGAAAGTTTATGATGGTTTCCTCTAGTTGTGTGAGTCTCATTCGACAGAGTATAGCAGAAGAAATGTCAAACACTGCTCATCCTGTATTGAACTCAAGTCTATTGATGGACGAAGAAGATGAAGAGAAACTGAGAAGGATGAAGGAGGAGGAGAAACTGTTTTTTTTTTTTTTTTGTGGCTCTGATTTTGCTGCTCAGGAAGCCCTCCTGGGACAGAATCAAAACCCTTCCTCTTCTGATACCCTCTCACCACAGGCACCCGGTGACCACTCGCCCCCAGAGAGTGAGTCAGGATGAGAGGGAGGACGAGGAGAGGTGGCAAAGATGGAGGAAGGGCGAGCAGCACATTGATGGCTAGAGTGATGATTTCCTTCACACACAAATGCCCCCACTCATCCTTTCAACTCCACCCACCTCCCCATGGCCCCAGCCCTGCAGGCAACACATGCACACATGCACTATACCACACACACACACACACACACACACACACACACACACACACACACACACACACACACACACACACACACCATGGTTAGGCCTCCAATTAAATCAAAAGTGGTTTGTTTTTATTGGTCTTTTGCGCTGACAAGTGGGCTATCATTCTGACGGCTCTACCTGTCAGTGAGCAGCTGAAAATCCTCCGTTGACAATGCCCAATGCTTCCAATTAGGGGAGAATCAGACTCCTGGCGCGCTAGCCATCTTTCCTCTCACCCCCCCCCCGGCCCACCTTCCCTCCCTCTTTTCTTCTGCACTCGATCCCCTACCATTCCCCTCTTTCCCTCTCACTCTCCTCCGTAATATCTCCCTCCTCCTACCTTTCTCTTTCTCTCCAGGAGAAGGAGGTCTGTCTCCGCTGCAAATTACAGACACAAAACGAAGGTGGTGGCGGTGCAGGCGCTGGGAGCTGCCGGTCCAGGGCCCTGTCAGCATTAATGAGACGATGAAGGTTTATTTTGCCCGCATGCATGTGCTAAATTCTTTCTTGTGTGACAGCTGACTGGGAAATGTGAGTGTTAACCTTATAAAAGATTCAGCGGGTTCTCATTATTTTCTGTCAACTCCAGTACCTGATGCCGTTAAGGTGCATCATTTGCATCCCTGACTGGTCCGAGGTGCAGCACCAGCACCGGAGCAAGCTTTTTTTTGTTTCCTTTTTTCCCTCCTCCCCTCTTTTTTTAAACACTGTTTGTTTGTTTAAAGGAGTCATCTTTTTACATACATCCTCCTCGAAAGACGCGCTTTACTCGATGTTCCGAAACGATAGAGATGCCAAAGTTTATTCAAAGGCGACACACGTTTTTACAAAACATATCTAGATACATATTTAACACGTCTGCTCAATTGAGCGAGTAAATAAAATGTAGCACAATGTTTCCTCTTTTTCCTCCTCCTTGCAAAAGCATGGAAAGCTGAGAAGGCCCAGCAGGCATTATTAGTAGTAAAGCTTATGGACAGGAATCTAGTAATGCACAATGGGGGTGGGGGGTTAAAATAAAGCACATATCTGCAGATAGATTATTAACACTGACAAGTCAGTATGGACTATTATGATGAAACTGCACTTGGTGTCAGTTTATCATGTCTCAGGCTCTATGTAAACCCACTGAAGCTTCTGCACAAAAGACTGATCAGCATAAAATATTTACATCCATACTGGCCTTGAATAATCTGAATTAAATTGAACTGTACAGCTGTCATTCCAGCCAGAGAAAAAACAGTCTACACTTCAAAAAATAGCCCAAGGGTGCCAATTTTGTTTTCTAAGTGGAAGGCTGTTTAATGTGGGTCAATTATAAAGTATTATTAAACCAGGTGAGTGCTGCGGAGACAGGCAGCAACTGATCATTCAGTGTCCATTTCCTGAAAACATCCCCATTTCCTTCCTTTAACATGGATCAATAACATCCTCCTACAAAGTCAGTGTATGTGTGTGTGCGTGTGTGCGTGTGTGTGTGTGTGTGTGTGTGTGTGTGTGTGTGCGTGTGTCAGAAAAAGATCGTGAAAAAGGGAAAGTGTGTGTGTGTGTGTGTTTGTGTATCAACACCAGGTTAACAGTTGCACTGGCCCTCAAGTTCTGACCACTTCCTGAAGGGAAAAAAAAAACTCTACTTGACCACAGGGACACTTGCTCAAAACCAGCAGAAGCATGAGCCAAATCATTTCACTACACTACACACACAAGCACACACACACTTACAGTTACAGTCTATCTCCACTGTCTTCTGCCAAAAAACACATACTCCAGGATTTAGAAACTTAACCAACAGCCTAAAATGTTAAATTTAAACTCAAAAACACATTTAATTTTAAAACCAAGATGCTCATGTAGTCGATATTAGTGGTTTGTTTGATCCAAAAATGATTTAATGAGGGGAAAAAAGAGACATAAAATATCTTCTGTTTCCAGTGTTTTTCCAGTTTTATACTGATCTAAATGAATTAAGACACTCAAACATAAAATTTTGGCAAACTTGTAATTTTTTTAATGATTATTTTTAAAGTCACATTTAAAACAATTAAGAATTACAAACGGGTTATATATATATATATATATATATATATATATATATATATATATATATATATATATATAACGGGTTATATATATATATATATATATATATATAACCCGTTTGTAATTCAATGCCCCACAGCTGGATACTGGAATGCCTAGAATTGTACAAGATCAATGGGACCCTAAGAGCCTTCATCAGGAACTCAATGGGGATGTGGCGTACAACACTAGAGGCCAACTCCAAGCCCATAGCACAAGTCACCATCAAGTGCGGGATCTACCAAGGAGATGCTCTGTCCCCACTGCTGTTCTGCATAGGCCTGAACCCCCTCAGTGAGATCATTAACAAGACTGGCTACGGATACCGACTACGGAACGGAGCAGTTGTCAGCCACCTCCTGTACATGGATGACATCAAGCTGTATGCCAAGAGTGAACGAGACATCGATTCACTGATCCACACTACCAGGCTATACAGCAATGACATTGGAATGTCGTTCGGACTGGAGAAGTGTAGTCGGATGGTAACAAAGAGAGGGAAGGTAGTCAGAACTGAGGGGATTGAACTACCAGAAGGCAACATTGCAGACATAGAGGACAGTTACAAGTACCTGGGGATCCCGCAGGCAAATGGGAACCATGAAGAGGCCGCTAGAAAGGCTGCAACCACCAAGTACCTGCAGAGGGTCAGGCAAGTCCTGAGGAGTCAGCTGAATGGTAAGAACAAGATCCGGGCCATCAACACATACGCCCTGCCCGTGATCAGGTACCCTGCTGGGGTAATAGGCTGGCCAAAGGAGGAGATAGAAGCCACTGACATAAAGACAAGAAAGCTCCTGACCATGCATGGAGGGTTTCACCCCAAGTCCAGCACCCTGAGGCTGTACGCTAAGCGGAAGGAAGGGGGCCGGGGACTGGTGAGTGTCAGCACCACAGTCCAGGATGAGACAAGGAACATCCAAGAATACATTGGGAAGATGGCCCCAACTGACCGAGTGCTCAGTGAATTCCTCAGGCAGCAGAAACCCAAGAAAGAGGAGGGAGACGAGGAACCATCATGGAAGGACAGGCCCCTGCACGGTATGTACCACCGGCAGATAGAGGAGGTGGCTGATATCCAGAAATCCTACCAGTGGCTGGACAAAGCTGGACTGAAAGACAGCACAGAGGCACTAATCATGGCAGCACAAGAACAAGCTCTGAGTACAAGATCCATAGAGGCTGGGGTCTATCACACCAGGCAAGACCCCAGGTGCAGGCTGTGTAAAGATGCCCCAGAGACAATCCAGCACATAACAGCAGGGTGCAAGATGCTAGCAGGCAAGGCATACATGGAACGCCATAACCAAGTGGCCGGCATAGTGTACAGGAACATCTGTGCCGAGTATAACCTAGAAGTCCCGAGGTCAAAATGGGAGATGCCCCCAAGGGTGGTGGAGAATGACCGAGCTAAGATCCTGTGGGACTTCCAGATACAGACGGACAAAATGGTGGTGGCTAACCAACCGGACATAGTGGTGGTAGACAAACAGAAGAAGACGGCCGTAGTGATCGATGTAGCGGTTCCGAATGACAGCAATATCAGGAAGAAGGAACACGAGAAGCTGGAGAAATACCAAGGGCTCAGAGAAGAGCTCGAGAGGATGTGGAGGGTGAAGGTAACGGTGGTCCCCGTGGTAATCGGAGCACTAGGTGCGGTGACTCCCAAGCTAGGCGAGTGGCTCCAGCAGATCCCGGGAATAACATCGGAGATCTCTGTCCAGAAGAGCGCAGTCCTGGGAACAGCTAAGATACTGCGCAGGACCCTCAAGCTCCCAGGCCTCTGGTAGAGGACCCGAGCTTGAAGGATAAACCGCCCGCAGGGGCGTGCTGGGTGTTTTTTTATATATATACATACATATATACATACATATACATACATATTATTTTTTACACATATGGACTGATTTTTTTACCCCCAGTTTTTATTATTATCATTATTATTTTAACTAATTAATTAAATTGTTGATTCATTGATTACCTACAAATTTATTGTTGTTTTTTTTAAAGGAGCTTTGGTTCCATTTCTAAATATTAATTTTAAATGTAATTATTGTGTTTTTCCCGACATTATGGGTCAAAAAATAAAAACACAATAATGAGCAACTCAAATTAAATTAAACATAAGAGGACTTTGGGGTTTTTTAAAGAAACAAACAGGAATAATTAAAGCTTCTTTAAGTTTTAAAGGCCACATGATGATCCCAAGCAGGAAGAAGTCGGTTTAATCACCTTATGATTAATTCACAACAACATCGCTGGAGCCTGTGGATGCATGGCACGGTAAGAATAAAGAGGGGAAGTTAAAAAAAAAAATCGAGAAAGCACCAAACCACTGCTCCTTTCATGCACAAGCAGAGGAGAAAGAAACAGCTAAGTCAGGGTGGGTGTGTTGCCTTATATCTGTGTTGTCCCCGCCTCATATGTGACAGCTTGCAGCCGTGATGGGACCCCATGGGAGCGGGGAGCGGATTCACTAACCTGCCGGTGTCTGAGACCGACGCGCGCCTCCAATCTGGTGGTCACATGGGGTGGAAGATGAGGGGGGAGGGGGGGTGTGGGGTGTCGGTGATGATGGGAGGGGGGTTAGTTAGATTATTAGGGGCTGTCGAGGCCGTCGCACGGGGCAAACTGTTGTGCAGGATGGAGCTCAAGGCGCGCACACAATGGCATTTCACGCGTGTTAAGGTGAAAAGTGCGCACAATGGCACTTGAGGCGACTTGAAGTTTTGGCGTCACGCTGCTCGGAATATTGTGCATAATTACCAGCGACAATGAGATCATTATTATGCTCTAAATGATGACTGTTCACCCGCGAGACCAAGAAAAGAAAAGCAACTTTTAGTATATATATATATATATATATATATATATATATATATATATATATATATATATATATATATATATATATATATATATATATATATATATGATTGTAAAGTTGCAACTTAAGGTAAATGAAAAAAATAAAATAAAATAAGATTTTAAAAACACAAAAAGGCCCACTTCAATTGATTTGAATTGAATTGAATAAATAAATAAATAGGGCTGTGTTTATAAAAATGCAAACAATAATTTTAATAACTATAATAATAACTTAATAATAATAATAATAATAATAATAATAATAATAATAATGTTGGCATTGCTCTAGACTAATAGTGCAATGTCAAAACCCACCAATCGTTGTAATCGAGGTTAAACCTGAAAATCCTACAAATAAAAAAAACTAACTAAAAGTAAAATTAGTGAGAGTAAAAAAAAACTAAATCGTTGAAGGGAAGAAAACTGTATAAATGGAATCTGTGGAGGTGGGAAACAAATCCAGTCAAAGAAAAGGAGTCGAGAAGAAAAACAGCGAGCCGCCCCACATAATAACCCCATTATAAGCCTCATCAATGATGTAATGAAAGCAAACAGTGTGAAAATTGCCTGTAAACAGTTGGATCCGAGTCTCCTGATGAATTCAGTGTCTCTTTTATCAAAGTGAGGATGAGCCAGGATGGGGGAGTCAGGGTGGGAGGCAGAGAGAGAGAGAGAGAGAGGGGGGGGGGGGGGGGGGAGCGAGAGAGAGTGGGCGTGTGGGGAGGTCCACTTCCAGCTCCCCTCAACCAATGAAGGCTTGTCACAGGGGACTCACGTGGACGAGGCGCTCTTAAAACCTAGCTCCTGACTTTTCCTCAAGTTCAATTTTTTGGGATTCCCTCCCACCCCAACCACATCTCGTCAATTTACTTGCCAGATGTGACTGTTTAACCCAGTTTATCGTAGCTTTTTTTTATTTTTGCTTTTGCGTTGCGCATCTCATCGTCCTGCGTCCTCCGCTTCTTCCTCTTTTGCTGCTCTCTTTTCCTGCAGCAGCTCTCGGACGCTTCTCTCTCACACTCTACTGGGTTTCTTTTTTAAAAGATTTGTTTATTTATTAAAGGTTTGCCCGACCCCCTTGAAGGAATGCGAGCAGTTTGCCTCTGTCTTCCGCAAAGCCTCATGACCAGCTGCCCTGAAAACTGTCCCCCGGTCCCATCTCGGGGTTGACGCTGTCCCTGTCCATGGTGCTGAACAGCTTTTTCCCGAAGACGCCGTTGAGCTGCGGCTGCTGCTCCACAAATCCTCCGTATTTCTGGGTATTTTCGGGTACTGCAGGTGAGATGTCAGCAATGATCGCTTCATCTACCCGGAGAGGCTTCTGAACTCAAAACAGAAGGAGTTGATCCCGAAGGAAGCCAAACGAATCGATTGTGACTCCTACGGTTGATTTCAGAGAGACTCCTTCGACTCTCACGCGCTCTCTTTCTCTTTTATTTTTTTAGACTTTTCCGAAAGACGAACATTGGAATCATGGACCATTCGTGTAACTCATCTTAGCGTGGAAATATCTGGCCTAAAAATAACGACAAGCCGGCTGGGGGCGGGGGGACTGGAAGTAGCGGGTGAATTATCTTCATTTGTAGCATATCCAAAAATATTTGTGTTGATGCCGGAAAGGGGTCACTTCTATTCTGGATCAGCTGAGACTAAAACAACCCCTTCTGCCCTAAAATAAAAACTTGTCCTGAATACCAAATGTCAGTTTGAGGAGGTCTCATCAAGACAATGGAGGCGTCCGCCAATGGGTCCAGTTTTGGCATCGACTCTCTGCTGTCCCACAGGCCTGGGAGTCCGGTGTCCAAAGGGGACAGTCTGGTGGGAGAGTGCCGCTCCCCTCTGGAGTTCAGCCCCAGATCAGACGTGGAGAGCGGCTGTTCGTCGCCTCCGTCGCCGAGGAGGGAGTGCGTGGATGAGGTAGCCCAGAGGCAAGGTCACGGCGTCGGCCTACCACCGCACCTGCAACACGCGCAGATATCTGCTGGGTCGCAGCAGAGGACCGTGACCTCGTCGTTTCTCATCAGAGATATTCTCGCGGACTGTAAGCCTCTGGCTGCCTGCGCTCCTTACTCCAGCAATGGACAGCCGACTCAGGAGGCGGGGAGGCTGGCCTCGAAGATCGCGGACGACTTTATGGAGAAAATCCACAGCAACTCATCGTCAGACAGTGAATATAAAGGTAAGGGTGCCACACTGACTGCCTACTCTACAGAGGAGAATGGAGGCAAGCCTGCTGTACGTCATAATACATATTTGGCTCAAAACAAACAAACAAACAAACAAACACACAAACAGACACACAAACAAGACAACATCAAAAAAAAAAAAAAAAAAAAAACTTTTGGTAGTTAAAAATTCCACTGAATGAGTTTTTCAAATCTATATTTTAACACTTTAAAACCTTTACTTATTTCTTTATTCAGTTATTTATCTTGATTGATGTTTATGTTTGATTTATTGTTCTTCGCTTTTTATTTTGCATACGATAGTCATAAATAAAGTAAAAGGGTCATGTAAAGGTCTGGCACAAAATGTGTAAGCTAGTGTAATGTGGAAGAATATAGAGCATAAAGTTGGAACAACAACAGATCAGCTTTTCAAAATAAAGGCTAATTTGGATATTTTGGAGTGTTGACTGGTGATTAAAAATAAAATAAAAGTTCCGTTTTTAACGTCTTAAATTATTTCATGATAATCAATCTTTTTACTATAAAAACAAAAATCGAGGCATCTATTTTCTAATAAAATATGCAGACACAGGTGATCATACAAACATACTGCTCTTATGTGATTAGTAGCAGGTCACCGGAACGATGACCAACGATAAGCAAAATATCGACGTGGAAATGAGTCGCGATTGGTTACCTCTGGATGGTGACAGACCAGAGCCTTTTATCAAGTTATTATAAATAAAAAACAAGACAAAACAAAAACGGCTGCCTGCCTGTACACGCAAACACGCGGGGTCCGCTTCAAGCTCTGCGTTAAGCAGAATATCCGTAAAGCATCTGTTGATGTCAGTGAGGCACGAATGGTAGAGATGACAGGGTCGCCTCCAGATAAATGCCATCAAGGGCCTCTCTGTTTCCAATCATGTCAGCCATAACAGACGTGCCACCTCCACTGACAGTTTAATGAAGCAGTGCCTGGAAAGAACTCCACCGCTGTGGGCTACAACAGGAAATACAAACAAAATCACACTTAATACACCTACAAACTATTATTATTATTATTATTATTATTATTATTATTATTATTATTATTATTATTATTATTATTATTATTATTATTGTGTTTTCTCGCAAGCTATTCATTTAAACGTAAAGTCACTGATTTCTTCAACATTTTCCGCCCGTGCGCTCACGTGCATCACAGAGTGGATGCGACGCGCTGATTGATTGAAGAAGCCGCGGGTCCCACGCGCGGCTCCCGCCACGGTAACTTTGATTTCCACGAATCCGCCTTCTGTAATATATCAGGGATTTGATGCAATTTGTCCCCGGCGCTAATCAGATTTGTAACCGCGCCCGGCCGCCCAGCTCTTGATTTCCACTCATGTCCACGGTGCTGTGAAGTTTCTCCGGTCGCGGTTGAAAGGCTCGTCCTTTCCCTTGTGGCTCAATTAGGCGGATTATTGTGCTTCTTGAGACGACTCAACTATTCAAGTACCAAGATCTCTCGCCTTACTCGCTTCTATTGTTTTCTTCTTCTTTCTCTTCTTCTTCTATTTTATTTTATATTTTTTTAACTATCAGAGAATTAACTATAAGGACTACATATCAATGCTCGTCCTGACACGACACCACGTGTACAAAGAACAAAGGCTGTGGATCTGCTAACAGGAAAATATCAAATTGGAAGGGTGAATATTGGAATAGCTTTTCATAACAATTTAAGGCCAAATCAAACAGCTCTATAAGCCTATAGGCGCAGTTTCCAGTGGCGCGATTTCACTCGAAAATGACAGCTCTTCTAAAACGTAGATACAACTCATCGCTGGTTAAAAAATAAATTATAAAATATTTTCACATTAGAAATGTTTTTAAAATTGATTTTTTTATATCTGCAGATTAAACGGTGCACTTTGGAGCCCGCAGAAAGTGATTTTGTGTTGTGTTCATTTAAAAATGAAACTTTAAAAACAAAACAAGGCCTTCTGGTCAAAAGTTCGGCTTAATACACACACACACACACACACACACACACACACACACACACACACACACACACACACACACAAACATATATGTATATATGTATATATCTGTATAGATATAGATATGTATTTTATTTCCAATCAAAATTTTCCAAAATAAGTTTTTGCTTCTTTTACACACAAAAAACAGAAAAATGTTGACAAATCCTTAAAGTCAAATTAATTTTTCTGTATTTTTGTGGTTTTCGTCTTCAAATCCTACATTAGGTAAGCGCAACGTAACAGGGCAAACCATTTATTCTGTTTGTGTTTACTGATAGTTGTTTGCCCTGTAGGACAGTCGTGCACAGATTTATTAGCCCCCTCTTCTTGTGGAGGCTGCACGCAAAAAATTTCTACTGTGTGCCGTGGGAGAGGCCTTAACTCTGGTTTCACTCTGTTTCTGTCAACCAGTGAAAGAGGAGGGAGACAGAGAGATCTCAAGCAGCAGAGACAGCCCTCAGGTCCGGCTGAAGAAGCCCAGGAAGGCCCGGACAGCCTTCACAGACCACCAGCTGGCCCAACTGGAGCGCAGTTTCGAGCGGCAGAAGTACCTGAGCGTCCAGGACCGCATGGAGCTGGCGGCCTCCCTCAACCTCACCGACACGCAGGTCAAGACCTGGTACCAGAACCGGAGGTAAAGACGCTGCTGTTTTCTAAAAGGGAGGGGGGTGGGGGTTAATCTCGTTTCTCACGGCCGACTCATGACCCGGGACGCCATGTTTTCCAACTGAAGGTGGCAAGATTTCACCTCATATCTGAGTGAATGCGGGACGACAACGAACCATTAACTTCGATTAGTGATCAGCCTGCCTTTTTCTATTAATTGATTTATTGTGTGGTCCATAAAATGTTAGAATAACTAAATATATCTGACATCTGATCCCAAATCATAAAAACAGCATTCACGTTTGAAGTAGAGGGACAAATTGCTTTATTATTTTTTTTATTTTTTTGTTGTTGTTGTTCTTCTTATTAGATAAAAATTTCAGCTCTAACTTGTATACATCTACGGGAGCACTTACTGACTGGCAGCACTTCTGTGGATTAGTGCTGGATATTTGTATTTTATATACTCTTAAGAAACAATTAAAAGGGCATCACATAATGGAGACGTGTCACTTGACCTCAAAAATATATATTTTCTATATCAGCTTTTCAAATACATTAGCAAAGCTGCACAGGAAACAAATGTAAAATAAATAAAAATACTTTTGGGTTCAGATAACTTTATTTATCTGCAGTCTGTCTCTGAGGCAGCTAAATGACATAAATATAAAAACAACACTTTGGACTATGAATAATGTATCATTGCATGTGTGCATATTAATAATTCAAACAAACTACTATATCTACTCAATTATCTTTAGTATGAATTATTCACCTGCATGGAGTGCACACTGGCAACCTAACAGACATCGCTGGGTGTGAATACATGTGGCAGGTTGGAGATTTTAGTGATTTTAGAAAGAAAAAAAACCTCACTTGAATGTTAATTGGATTCCAGGTAAACAGATGGGAGATATTTTGGTGTGTCAAACACGAGACACGTATTCAGATATACATATGCTCCACACTTAAAAAAAAAAGAAGCTAAAACCTAAAAACATCTTTTATCTCTTCCAGGACAAAGTGGAAGAGGCAGACGGCGGTAGGACTCGAGCTTCTGGCCGAAGCTGGAAACTACTCCGCCCTGCAGAGGATGTTCCCGTCCCCGTACTTCTACCCGCAGAGCCTGGTGTCCAACCTGGACCCCGGAGCTGCCCTCTATCTGTACAGAGGCCCATCGGCGCCCCCGCCGGCCCTGCAGAGACCCCTGGTTCCTCGGATCCTGCTCCACGGCCTGCAGGGGGCCAGCGAGCCGCCACCTCCTCCGCCTCCCCTGCCTCCTATGAGCGGCGTGCTTCCCCGGCCAGCTCAGCAGCGGTGAGCGGGCCCCTGCAGATATTATTTTTCCTTATTTTTATTATTATTATTATTTTTTTGGTTTTTCCTTCGCCGATCCTGGCAGCTTGGGACTCGTTAGAATAAACGAAACAAAGACAGAAAGAGTTTTAAAAAAACAAACCCCGAAGAAAACTAAGACTAAAACAAACTGTTCGGCCTTTAAATGGTGAAAACTGATCCACGATGAACCCAGACGGACGGACCTTTGTGACTGAGACCCCCGCTGCCTGTATGGAAGTTTTTTTTCTTTTTCTTTGTGTCTTTGGGGGCAGGAACTTTATTTATAACTTATTTATTTTTCAATATGAATCAAAGCATCTAAGTTATGTATTTATTTGAACCCAATTACAGTATTCAGTGTTTTTCTCAAAAAACAGATACACTGCATTTGTCGGTGGCACTTTGACCTTCATTCCAATGCTAATTAGACCTTTATTATTATTATTATTATTATTATTATTATTATTATTATTATTATTATTATTATTATTAAAAAGGTGGAAACGAACAACCACCCCTGTAATCTGAATAATAGCTTATTTGAAGAGCTAACGGAACAATGAAGGGATTTTCTTTCTATTTTCGTTGATTTTCTAGGTTGTCATTGATTTTTCTTTACACGTGAAGCCGTCATGAACCTGTAAATAAGAATATTTTGCATTTTAACCTAAAAAGACTGATTTTAAAAGAAAACTTTTCCCGTTTGTTTGATCTGTTACTGCGTCTCTTTCAGACCACGGTGATCCAGTATAACATAATCGGCTAGATTAGCCATCAGAAATTATACAGAAAAAAAAACACACAAAAAAAACAAAAACACATATTGTCTGAGAAAGGATGGACTACCTGCCCGGACCCACGTGTAGGCACATATACAGGAGAGATATGGAAAGAAAAGAAAGAAATCTATAAAAGTCTTTTTCTTGTTCTTAGTTGAAGTTTTTAGCTGAGTAAAGTTGTCAAGTAATTTATTTAAAAGCTGTTTGATCCCCGCAGAGGGGAAGGCAATCACCTCAGTGATTATTCATTTTGTATTTTTTTCGATAAATGATTGGACTCGGGTCCGCATACAGGTGTAACCGCCTGTTGATTTGCTATAGATGTATTTGAACATTGTGGATTACTTATGTTACTTCATATGAAACCCGTGATAACCCTTAATTGTTAATACTCTCCTTTGGTGAAAAAAATGTATATTGCAGATATCAAACTTGTGGAGTGGTTCTCGTATATCTCCTGGATCGTTTTTAATTATATATTTTTTAATTATTATTATTATTATTATTATTATTATTATTATTATTATTATTATTATTATTAATAATAATAATAATAAAAATTTCGTTCCTCTAGCTTTCCCCCAAATTATCTCCCCAATTTCGTGAAGTTCTGTTTTTTCTTCTTTTTCTTTTTTCTGGTGAAATTCACAGCAAAAGTTGGACAGAAAAAAAGGGGGGATTTGATGTAAAAGAGAATTACTTTTATAAATGTGGAAATAAAAGTCTTTCATTTAATCAAGTGGCTGCTTGAGTGTGTGACGGGAGGGCTTTTCAGGTGGAATCAACACGTGGACGCGGGGCATCAAGCAGAAGAAGCTACACGAGGTGGACAAAAACAGCAGCAACACTTGGTGCAGTCTGATGCAGCCATGAAGCTCTGATTTTTTGGGGGATCGTGTTGTGCTGAATTAGCTTCTTTTTTTTTGGGGGGGGGGGGGGGGGGGTACTCTTTATTTCGGATTGCGCTGTGTACACATGCGCCGTTTTTTTGTTTGTTTGTTTTTTTTAAAAAAAACGTATTACCCGCTTACATAGCAAAAAGTATCTTTAAACAAATACAGCTTATTTAAACAGCAAAAAAATTATTTTGACTATTTTTTTTTAATTTGGCATTTTTAAAAAAACGAAAATAGAAATCTGGATATTAGCAAATTTAAATAATCATAGAAGAAGAAGAATTTTGTATGAGCAGTATGAAGGTATGAGCAGAGTCCTGTTTGATGTTTAGCGAAACGTCAGTGGGATTTATTAAAAAGACATTTTAAGGAATGTCAGTGTTATTGAGCAAAAGTTGGGGAGATGCATCCTGCTGCTTTAAATCACTTTACATGAAGAAGTTATAGGAAAAAACTGTCTATCCCTCCTCTGTTTGGTTTGGTGGTGTTGATTTTAATTAATGGAAAGGTGGACAGTTGTCACTTTTTCTAATCTTTAAAAAAAAAAAAGCAGACGTCTCTGGAAATGTTAGTGCGGTTTTTTCCACTTAATATTATTATTAGTTGCGCTCATCGGGTGTTTCGTTTCCTTTTTTGACAGCAAAGGGCTTTACAGATAATTAAACAAAAGGAACAAAAGCGCACGCGGACAGTGCACACACATACACACACACACACACACACACACATTCAAAAGTGCAATCAAAGATCAATTCCAGCTAATGTCTTTAAAGGAGGGCCAACAAAGCAGAAGGGTATTCTGTCCAAAATGGAGCCCCTGTCTCCTGCCATCCTCCCTCCCTTCCTCCCTCTCGCTTTCTCTCTCTCATTCCCACTTTTCTAAATTAACAGCAGCGACTCCAATTCGTTTTCCATAAACAATGCAGGAGATGAAATATTAATGTCATGTGCGCAATTGTTTAAGTGCCTTAAATGATCCCCATTTGGAAATTGATTGTTTCCATCCTTCTTTTTTCCTTGAGGGTGCTGGATGCGAGCTCCTCTGCCAAACGGCTCCAACAGCTGGTGACCGGGCTGGAGCTGACTGCAGACCGGGGATCAGCGTGGGGACAGCTGGTCAGCGGCTCCACCACAACTACCACCACAACCCCTCCCTTCATCCTTACAAATTTCAATCAGCCACCCATGCACCAACCCCACTCTCATCCTCCAAGTCTGTGTGGACCCAAGTTATTCGGCCATGGCGCTTTGGGGGTTAAAGGAGTTCAGGCTGACGGACACGACTTGGCATGTAGGATGTTAACGATTAGACAAAAGACTTTAATAGGTTTTAATTGAAAGTCGATAATGGGTTTGATAGCCAGCTCCCCCTGCTGTCCTCCACGCAAGGCACCTGTTATCTGGGGGCTCCACTTAGTGGCTGACCATGCCGTGAAATATCAGACTGACGGCCCGATAACGTGCGCTTTCATGATGCGTAAAATTGCATTAAAAATACAGTTAGCCGGCCCGGCGGGTTTTGACGACTAGGAAAGTGAAGAGAAGGAGAAAAAAATCACCTCCCAACTTGCCAAAAGATCATTATAGTCCCATCACAAGGATCCGTGACCGATTCAGTTAACAACGAGACATTTTTGGGGGGGAGGGAAAAAAAGGTGGGGGGGGGGGGGGGGGGGGTATACTTGCAAAGTGCACAGCTGATTATATAAGCAAAAGCCCCCGTGTGTCTTGTTGGATGACTCGGAGATTTTTTGTTCTATTCTTTGCATGTGAAAGGCTGGTGGTAAATCCCCCGGCTCTTACCGTGGATTGTCCCGGGCTCAGGGTTAATGAAGTGCGGATGGAGTCTCGTTGAGCTCCCGACTGACATTAAAAAAAAAAAAAAAAAAAGGCTTAAACCCAAAAGATCAGTGACTCTGCCTAATCCCACGGACCCCACTAATAATATTAATTCAAAAGAAAAAAAAGTAAAGAAAAGAAACCATCAACCTTTTGATGAAATTAAGAGACAATCAAAGCGTAATTTGCATTATGCTCGTAATGTGAAAGCTTTTATATTTCCTTTTATTTCTTTCAGTGGACCAATGAGGCACATGTGCAGCTTGCAGTAAGACTGTTGCGATGCACTGCCAGCGTTTTGTTTTTTTAAAAAAGAAAAAAAAATCCGCGAGGGAAGATGAAAAATAGATCAATTAAAATGTTCAAGAAACGCATGGCCTAATTTGCCGTGTTTCCCCCCCTCGAACAATAGCCATAAAAGAAAAGCTCTAATTTTACAGTTTCGTGCGCACAAGCGAAATGTGCTTTCATTTGGGCCATTATATCTGCGCTCAGTCAGATAAGAAATTATATCAATTTATCCCCACATCCCTAAAGTCTCCATCCCACATGCTATGTGCATTTGGGTCATTTTGGAATAACGTTTGAAGCCATCATAGCACACAAGTGTTTCAAAACAAAGCAAAATCGCTTTATTACACACAGATCCTCATGTGTGTAATAATCCAAACACAGTGTTTGACTTTGGTTGTTAAAAACAAAGAATGTTAAAGATTTTTCTGCCAGTTTTTCCACAAAGGGTGGTGTTTTAAACCTGTTCTTTGGAACATAAAAGAGAAATTAGAAATCTAAAAATATATATTTGTATCTCTCCAAAAACATGGCAAACTAGTCTATTATATAAAAATATAAAAGACTCATAATGCTTTAGTCTTCACAGCAAAAATATAAATGAACCAAAGCTTGACGCAGGGATCTTTTATGCGTGTTGCTTCAGTATAAAAAGCAAGCAAAACGAGGCACACTTTAGCCTGAGCTAGTCCTCGCTTCCATGCAGAGTCACCCACGACTTCATTCACTCCACTAAAATTTCCTTTGGCCCAATAGCTGAAGAGAAAGGAGAGGTTATCTTTAAAATAATCTGACACAGCAATGAACAGAGACGCTTAAAAAGATGAAGAACATGATGAAGTATCAGTAAGTGTAAAGAGGGAGTGAGAAAGAGTAAAAGGAGAGCAGCAGCCTCCCAGTTAGAGATCCGCTCCTTGCCTGGACGTACAGAGGGCCGTGAGGAGGAATGAAAGCCTCGTGGAGTGGAGGGGAGATAACCCCACTAATCATTTCCCCAATATGACTGCGGAGAACTACAAACTTGGGTCAGGGGCGCGGGGATTGACATCCCAATCTCAGCAAATAATGAAAGCTTTCCTCTCGGATCACAAGGAGGGTTAGGGAGGAAGACAGGAGAGGAGAACTGGGGGATCGACTCAGTGAAGACACACACACAGTCTACAGTTGAAACATCTAATTTCTGTATTTTCTTCCACTGGACTGCAGAGGAGAAAGAATATCTCACACATGCCAATATGTTGACTGAAACTGGCATATGTTGTAGTTTTAGGACGATACATTCTGGCATTGTTAAAACCACCAAGAACTTCAGTACCACTGATAAAAACTGACTGAAAGTGTATTTAAAAAACCTTCCTTCTCTATTTTTTTTCACTAAAATTGGATGAAGCTTAGAAAATAAGTTAAAGATACAGAAATTTATTGATCCAGCAATAGGCTAATATCAGCCAGTTAGCATACAGGATGATGTTTAATGTTGCGAAGCATCAATTTCGCAATCACTATACACCAGGAACTCCAAATCTTGTCTTCCAAATCTAGTATGAAAAAAGGGGGAGAGACTTTTTAGACGTCCTTGTTTCGTTGTCAAAAAAAAAAAAGAGATAAATAGCAACAAAGCTGTATCCACATTAGGTATCAGCTAAATTGTCATTTTAAACATCGTCATTGGTATCAGCCAAAGATTTCAGTCATTAAAGCAACAGTAATGCAAACATTTTGGATCGTGTTATTTGAGTTAGGTCAGCAAAAGTTTCTTATTAATTAGTCTGGTGAAGGCTACCTAGCTTGCTAGCCAGCTATTAGTCCTAAAGTATGGTAATCAAAACGCAAGCTAATGTTTTACTAAAGTACTGCTGGTAAGAGATCAATAAATTGCCTTGTTTCCAGCATTATTATAATAGCTAAATTACCATTATTTGATAGTGTTACATATCCTTCACTGGTTAGTCAGCAAAACAAACAAAAACAAAACAAAAAGGTCGCTAACACACAAAAAATGGTTTCGTGTGATGTACAAAAAAAAATCACAATCCTGATATTTTCAACTACGGTAAGCTCATAACTAAAGAGCTTTTTTCGAAAAAGAACCAAAAAAAATGTTCTTTAGCCTTTTCAGGACAACTTCCCACAACCTCTGGATGTTCTTGTGTTAAACATCCTGACTCAACAAGAAACAAGAAAAAAATGTACACAAGACAAATTAACAATGGCATGGTGGCAGTTTGATGGACGCTGTAGTTTTTTTGTGTTCACAAAGTAATTTTAGCTAAAGTTTATGTAACTCGTAAAAGCTTTCAAATAGTTTTTGAAAAGTCGTCTTTTCTTTTTTAGATTATGGAAACACCCACAATAATGCGACTGTTTCATTCACAAAGACCAATGAAAGAAGCGCTAAATCAGAGCTCACTGGGTAACAAAGGCTAGCGGGACAAAGGCAAGCCCGGGCATGGAGTCAACTCTTTCTAGCAGCTTTTAAATAAGCAGGATTAAATGAATTAACGGTAATGTTGCGTTCTATTTATTTCTTCTTGTCAACGTCTGCCAATTGAAAATATTACAGGAAATTTCTCCCATATCTTCAACTCTGAACAGTTTTCACCATACAGAGCTTTGTCTGAGTCGACACCTGAATCTGAATCTTTTGTTTTTAATTGTACACAAATAATCAATGCAAACTAGTTTCGAAATATGTTAAGCCTGTTGTCCTCTTAAAAGACAGATTCATTAGTTCATGACACACCCCAATAATAATAATAGCTAGCATTAACTTTATAGAGCTTTATTTATTTATTCTGATAAATGCGGGAAAATGTTTGTAAACTCCTGATGCCAATTATGTTTCAGTTTAATATGATGTAGATTACACCCCCCCCCCCCCCCCCCCCAAAAAAAAAAGCAGGGTTTTTGTATTCTATCAGTGTGAGACATTTCTTAAATGACAGTTTTTTGTTTTATTTTATTTTTTAATGTTTAACAAACTGTCCTGAAACCAGGGCCAGTCAAGTTTTAGAATATATTTCCACTTTTCCCATACAGTGTTTAAAGCCGTGTTGTTCTCAGCAGGGGTTGGTGTAAGCCACACTACTATCAGATGACGCCGATTATCCAATCAATACCTTGTTATGTCAGGCTTTTTCACCTGCCACACTGCCCTCTCTGCAACCACTCCGGTCAAACAACATGGCAAAAGGAGAAAAAAAAAACAGCCCGAGGCCCTGACCCCCAACGGTCAGCAAGTGCTACAAATGCCTCTGGGACCAACAGTGAGTAAATCTTACACTGTTCAGTCTAGACAAAGACATTTGAGAAAATGGGAAATAAATAAATAAATAAAAAATAAATCAAAACAAATTATTGGTGGTCTTTCTATTTTTCAGCCTTGACATGTTACACGTCAGCAGGAAAACGCAAAATTAAAGAAAACGGATGCAGACAAATAAGAAATTCACTTGCCAGACAACAGGAGACATTTGCCATTTTCATATTTGTAAACTGGGAAGTTTCACGGTCCTGATTAGGTGGCAAAAATTTAATCACAACAGGTCAGACCTTTAAAAATATATTTTTTTCCTCTATCTAACAACCAAGGTCAGCAATCTCATAATAAAGCTGGTCCTTCAAATTCTGGAAAAGCAGCCTTTTTTTCCCCTCTTCAGCACAGCATAAATGTACTTATACATGTGGAAGAATGTGCACACTGTGGTTTGATTTGAAAGAGGGCTCAATCAGAGGGAACAGGCAGTTTCTTGCACACCCCAGTGGATCCTCTGGGTCACTGTCAGGGCCACAGGGAGGCCTCTCACCTCATAAACATAAAGGGAGGAGAGGCCATCAATAAGAGATGAGGAGTGGTATACATGTATTTTTCAGTGCTGCTTCTGTGTGATGTCTGGCAGTTCTCTCACATTCTGTCTCCTGGTGGAGGGCAGAGAGCAGAGCAAGACCACGCATTTTTTTTTTTTTTTTGAATTAGGCCTTTCTCACTCCCTGTCTGCGTGTCGAGGTGAGGACAAAGAAGTGGGTAAGTGAAGGGTGGAGGCAAAAAAAAGCCCCTCCAAAAAGTAGTATGTCGCTGGATAACAGGTACCCACCTTTGCCAGCGGGCTGATTGCTTCATTAGTGAAATGAGAGAGTTTGGAAACAGGGTAAATAGGAGAAATTCAGTCATCATGATCAAGTGTCTCACCTACAGGGTTTCTGTCATTAAGTCTTTAAAGATGCATTATAAAAATCACTGATCTGATACTGTTCGACCATCCAAATATATATAATGATGATGTGCGCCTAAAGCTAAAACAGAGAAAAGCAACAAAATGAAATCTACATCTAAGAGAACTAAATATGCCAAGCATGACGGTTTACAGGCTGGTATAGATCAGCTGATTTTTCTTCTTAGGATTTAGTCAGATTGACTCGAGTCGTGGCTGTGGATAAATTATGGGAAAGTTGCAGATGCGTCAAGGGAGCAACGGCGTGGTTTCAGTCAGGAATGGAAGTAATTGATGTCGCTTGCAGCCTACAGGGGAGTGAGCGAGCGAGCGAGCACACAACAATCGATTCGATCAGCGATGGCAGGCAAGGCTACTAGCACAGCCTTAGTTTGATTTGCATGTAAAAAGATCCCACTGATTTATTGTCATTATCAAAAGGCAGGCAGCTGTTAGGCTACTAATACAAGACTACCAGCACTGTCCCATTAGTGTTCAGCTCTATTCAACTGAGAGTAAACAAATTAACATCCATTTTATATCAGAGTTCAATAAACTTGAAAATACCCGGATGCTGTTTAAAAAGAACACTGAACAAAAGAACACAGAAAACATACCAAATGTATCATTTTAAGAAAAATAATATTGAATTTGATGGCAGTAAAGTTGGGACCATCCGTGTTTAACATTGTATACATGGTAATAGATGCAGTCTAGCATTGTCTTGCTGAAATATGCAAATCCTTCCCTGTAAAAGACTCCAGCTGGATAAAATAGCCTCTATGCACCTTTCAGCAATGTTTGTGCCTTTCCAGATGTGCAAGGTGCCAGTTTCATAGGCACTACTGTACCCGCATGCCATCAGAGATGCAGGTTTTTTGAATAAGCGCTGATCAACCTGGATTGTCTCTCTCATTTTTTAGTCCAGAGAATCCAGTGCTCATGTTTTCCAAAAAGATATTCACATTTTGATTTGTCTGACCACAGAACAGTTTTCTTGATTGTCTGTTTTAAATGAGCTTTGGCACAGAGAACACGGTAGCCTTTCTTGATCATATTCACATATGTCTTCGTCTTTGTATGATCGAGCTTCAACCTGCATTTGTGGATGTCACAGGAACAATGCAGTGCTGACTAAAGGCCCTTGGGTCACAGGGATCCTTGTTCTTTGCGCACAGAGATTTCTTCAGATTCTTGGACTCTTTGATGCTATTATGTAGTGTCGATTATGAGATATTAAAGTTTTCGCAATTTTAAACTGTACCACAAATGCCTAAAATGCTCTTTTTATAGCCAATCATGTTATTGATCTGTTGCCAATGAACTTAATTAGTTGCTAAATCTTTGTCTAATTGTTTCATTGTAGTACTTACTTTTCCAGCCTTTTGTTCCTCCCGTCCCAGCAGCGTGCTTCTGCCAATAAATTGAATACAAGCTAATATTATCCATGAAATACTAATATGTGTCAGTTTAAACATTTGATGTGTTTTCTGTCTTCTATTGTGAAAAATTCTGGGTTTATGAGATTTGCAAATCACTGCATTCTGTTTTTACGCAGCAATGACATAAAATGACTTTCTAAGTAGTTGGAATCAGTGAGGATTTGAAACCCACATGCTATTTTTCTTGGGTTAATTTAGTAGTATTTATGTATGCGTAATGTCAGCTGTCCATAAACAACATATTCGTGTGTATATGTACCCACACACACATAAAAACAAGAGGTCAATATTTTACTGTGTTTGTTTCCACTTGTCTGCACACACACAGAATTTATGTGTATCTCACACACTCATGGAGGGTGTCAGGTGTGTCCGTCTTGGGGTCACTGATGTTGGAGAATCAGTCAAGAGTGGACGGGTCAGGGACTTAAAGGGGAGCCAAAAAGCCCCTAATTGGACAAGTGAGACCGGTGGCGCTGATGTTGATGACGGGGAAGACAATCTACCTCAGTGACCACTTCTTGACATGCCATTTGCCTCTGAGGACCCCTAGGGCTGGCCAAGCACCTGCCCGACAGAGCCATAACTCCAGGCCACAGCGAGGACCTCGGGCTAACAAGCCAATAAGGCAAGAGTGGTGGAGTGAGAGATAGAGAGTCGAGAAAGACAGCCGAGAGGAGTAAAGCAAAAGTAGGAATAGGCCGAGAAGTCAAGAGGAGACACTTTTCTGCTGCAGAAACTTTATTCTCTGAATCACGCAGAAGCCAGAGATCTCACACTGCCGAGAGGATGGCTTTAATCGCAAAAGAAGCGCCGTGGTTTCCCTGCCTTGCTCACGATCGTAATGCGCATTTCATCATCAGACAAACTGACACCGATATATTTACATGGAGAAGGAACAGCAGAGGAATTTGGAGGCATCTTGCCTGGGAGATCAGAGGCCCGGTTTAGAGCACGGAGGCAGCACAAACAAACAACAGCAAAGGCCCCTAGCTCTGCACACACACTCATAAACACAGACACCCACAGACACCCACACCTGTATACACCTGAGTGGGGGGAAAACACACTCTCCTATTTTGAAGTTTGTCTGGAGTGGCAAGCTGAATAAAGCATGTGAAGCGTGATGCCAGGTAGGAGAGAAAACTAGCTTCAAACGGTTATCAATACAATTGGCTGTGCCAGGCGCAGCAGTTTAACCTCTTTAGCAAGCTGGGTGTCTGCTAACTGGATGTGACGCTTTCACTGGAAGGCGCCTTCTGTGGTGTCGTCTTCAGAAAGACTCACAGGGGCCTGATGGGTACTGAGAGTCCCAGTTTAACTGCGCAGCGCCGTGTCCCTTTGACAGTCCCCGAACTCAACCATAATAACATCCCAAGAAAACACAACAAATTCTCCCACTTGGCTGAGAATAAACAATATAAAAAACACCCCAACAAGTTATGATGTGCAGCGGAAATTTGCAAAACAGTAAATAGTGATTCAAGTGCTTCTCACAACAGATGTCTCAAGTTAGCCTGTTTATGGGAATCAACTTTTCCTGACAGCTCTCATAACACTTTTTTTTTAACCTAAGAATATCAGCATCCTCTTACACGCAGTAAAGGACAAATACTGTGAGCCATACAAAATAATTCCAACATATTTGTAAACACTGACATGAGTACAAAGATAAACAGGCTCCCCATAAAAATCCATCACATCAAACATTTTTCTCCACAGCTCTGCAGCATAATTTATACCCGTGCTCCATCGTGCTTGTTGGAGATTTTTTTAATAGATGATGGGACTATTTACAGTGAAACTACTCAGAAATATGTGATTTAAGCACATTTAAAGGTTGAGCAATTATCAACTGCCCGCTGATCAAGCCCCCTCATCTAATAGCCTCAATGTATGTCACCTATCCTGAGGTGTGAAGACGAGGAAGCAGGAATAAAATAAATTCACAAGAAGCTCGGAGGTTGCCAGAGCGGGGAGGAAAAAGGGCAGGGGAGCAGCCTGCCAAGGATGTGGCGGAGGCGTTGGGGATTGCAGCTGGCGTGCAGTCAGGCTGGCTGGGTGCGGCAGCAGCCCCTGCACCCCTTGATCCTGCGCAGAGGCAGGTTTCAGCAGACCCGAGGGTGCCAAGACGCCGCCATCCAAACCTGGAGCTATCATTCTCCACATGGACTCACAAAAAAAAAAAAACAGGAAAAAATGCACAGAGAGCACACATGTCTGCAATATGTGTATGCATGCCACCACACACGCACACACACCTCTGACAGGCCGTACACAGATGTTCCAGTGATAACTATGACAATGTCAACACATACTGCTGCCTAACTCACATCCTGAGTCATAATGAACTAGGGGCATCGAGCCTCCATTTCTTCTTCTGGGCTTCTCTGACAATTTGTAGACTGCTTCTGGCTCCAGGTTGCTTCCTGACCCCCAGGAGCAGAAAGAGGAGACGAGGCAGAAACGGGGAAGAGGCTCAGACAATAATAGCAACAGAGCGTATATACACACACACACACACATATATATATATATACATAGGAGAAGCTGATCGTGATGAAGAGATGTGTCACTCTGTAACCAGGCTCTCCGTTTTAACACCACATTGGCGTGTGACCTCAAAGAGCTGCTGTCCCCTTCAGTTAGGACGGAGAGAGGATTAGCAGCCAGGGGAGGCAAGGAGTGGGGAGATGGCTCGCGCAGATAGAGTAATTGGCGCAGCTAACGGAGTATTAAAGAAAGGGGAGGTTGAGTTATAAGATGCGGCGAAGGAAAGGCGAGGAGTCAGCAGGGGGTGGGAAAGATAGACCCGCTGATATGAAGACCCAGGCAAAGCCAGCACAGTGTGGCAAGGAGGCTGATACACAAACACCACAGAGGAGTAACTATAGCTTACCTACACCAACCTGCTGAGGCTCCTATGGGAAAGTGAGATGCATGTTAGATGCACCTGTTCTCAAAAATTAGGAATTTTCTTAAGAAGTGACCTTGTGAAAAGAGAGTGATTCTGGCACTTCTAAGCTCTTTGGTTAACAAAAACTATCAAAGAAAACCAAACAGAAATCTGATCTGGATTTGCAATCCAGGCCTTAAATATTTTCCAGATGCACAGTATCCAAGGATACAGAAATCTTGATTTCTTTGTTTATTAATGATCTTGATTTCAGCTCTGAATCTGCAGTCTTGAATTTTTATCAATTTGAAAAATATATATGTATATGAGAGAATTTGAGCCCTTTAAAGCCTGAACCATGAAGTAATTGCCAGAAAATTCTAATTTAAAAAAATAAATTGAGTGTTTAGTGAGTCTTCTGATGAAGTTAAAAACGAATCAGTTAAATTATAATATGCATATATAAGTTTTGATTTGCATCACATTTGCTGGAGCAGGCAAACATGATTCCCTAGTTTTGAAGATATGACATTTCTCTTGGATGTAATGATACCAAACTACTTGGAGTTTTCAATACACTTAATAAACACGAGGTCATGATTTCTGGATAGGGGTGAATTTTTCCAACAGATTTTTTGGCATTCTGATTGCTTACTGTGGACTCTTGAGCCGATATCTCCAAAACTGGGCAACTCAAACTAAAGCCAATGTGTGTTTTGACATTGGTGTCAACTGTCCCTTTGAACATTTACAGCGAAAACCAGTGCTGGAGGCTATTGAAGCATGACCCGAGAAAAAAGACAAAGAACTGAACTCTGATGCTACTTTAGATCTGGAGCTACGGGGTGAAATGCTGTGAAATGGCGTCTTAAAAACCAGGCTAAACAACAAAACTGTGTGTTGCTTTGCTGCTGCTCATCTCCATTACAGCGGGCCTCAACCACAATTACTAACAGGGGAGCGCTGCGAGCCCTCGACGCTGAGAAAAAACGTTTTGACAGCTCTACTAAATGAGATGGAAGGGATGACAAGAAGAGGGAAAGCCACGAACTGTGCGGGTCCTAGTGTCTGCGTACACACAGTTAAATCAACTGCTGGCTTTTATTTTGGATGCTTTTATCACTTTGGATTGCTCACCTGAGCTCCCCTCAAAGCTATTAATTCTAAGCCACAAAGTTTACTGCCAGTGCCTGGCCTCACATTTCTGCCTCCGCTAAAAGAGGAGAGGGTAGAGGAAAGGAAAAAAGAAAAGGCAAAGAGTAACTTATTGTTTTTATATGAGATCTATTCCCCTGGTGTTCTGGTCAATAATGACTTGATATATCAGTGACTACCTTGCTATTTGCACTGTTTTCGGTGTGTTTTCTCTGCCTGTGATTGAGCGAAGCTATTTTCACGCGTGGAGAGAGGTGGTTGAGGACCAGGGAGGCTAACGTCTGTTTGATCAAAGTTTATGTGAAATTTCCCGGGGCCACCGGGGAGCCGCTGTTTATGAACTGTAATAAAAAGAGTCATTTTGACGGTGTGACCCCGGTGCACAGGCGAATGGGGGAGGAGGTGGGGCGGTGGGGGGTGTCGGCGGGATGGGTGGAGAGAAGAATTTGGTTATGTCTCTGTTTGCAAGGAGGAGGTGCTCTCACAGGTCTTGATGAAACAGAGGAAAAGGAGGTAGGGGAAATGGAAAGAGGAGCACGCGGTGAGGAAGGAAAGTACAAGAGGGTTGCGGTGTTTTTTTTACGAAGCAAGGGTTGAAATGACAAAATGAGTTCCTGCAGAGGACGTGAGAGAGAGTGATGAAAAAGGATGGAGAGCGGGAAGAAAAGGTGGAAAAGAAAAGAAGGATAGAGGGAAGGAAGGATGTGCCCTCCCATGTTGTCCTAGCAGCCAGCCAGCAGCTCTTAATGAAACACTTTGGTTCAGTTCCTGATTCATCTCACGCAGCACGATCAGCTTTGTCCCCACCAATCCTCCCCTCATCTGAATTTAATACATCGTAAATGAGAAGTTAGGATGCACACACTTTTGCTGACGACTCTCAAACAAGAGGACAAAAGAGAGGGAAACGAGTTATGCGTGACGTTCTCGCGTAGCGCTCAAACATGTTACAGGAAGATGGCAGTCGATAAATGGGTATAAATAGTAACCTTTAAGAAAATCAAATAGCGTTGACCTTTTGCTAAATCAATAGAGTAATCCTCTGTGCTTTCTGTGCTGCCTGCGGAGACGCTTGAACAGTATCACACTTTTTAATGAAGAGATGATCAGCCTCCGGGTTGAAAAGCTTACATCTGGACTCAGACAGATGCTCTCCAAAAGCATACTAAATGATAGGTTAACGTCACATCAGCTATTCCTCACCCAGGATGAAAGCAAATCTTAATTTATCCCCCTCCTGTGTGACTGCTCATAAAAATCAAGAGCAACTGCATGGCTGCCATTTACCTTAACTGTTGCAAAACACGCATGAAGATTCAGCGAAAGAAATGAGATCAATCGATACCCCCTACCATCTTACCATTTATGTTCAGCAGATTTAAAATATTTAGCAGCGGATTCAATAAAACACTACCAGATAGCACCTTACAGTGCCACTCTGCACCGATTCTCTAAATAAACCTTCCTGGGTCAGTGGAACTGCAGGAGAAATCACTGGATGATCCAGGGAAGCTTTGCTGTGACAACAACTCCTGTCTAGTTTCTGTCTGAGATTTATCAGAGGTTTCACAAAATCAATGCAGCGCACTGTAAGAAAGATCACAGCAAACACTAGAGACCCATCAGCGGTAATAGCCATCTCGACACGTAACAGGGAGAGAAAAAATACATCTGTCAGAAGCGGTGAATTACAGAAAACACACGAGACAATGAGTTGAAATGTACAACATGTCATATTACAAGGCTTCTCTCCATTATTAAGGTCTTAAATGTGTGTGTGTCTGTGTCCTAGTGTGAGTGTATGTGTGTGTGTGTGTGTGTGGGGGGGGGGGGATCCTGGATGTAAGTCCTTGTATAAAATTGTGTATTTCCATCTATATGTTGCGAATCCATGATTCAAATTTGTGTCCTGGACTTCCTGCCAGCCCAAACACAAGCACACACATCCATCACGCAGCACACCTATGGGTCTGTGGCTGCATGCCACACTCACCCACACACACTCCCACACACACACGCACACACACACGCACGCACAGAAAGGCAGAGGATTATTGAGGTAGTATCAAACAGGAATAATAAAGCAGGTTCTTAAGATTTTAATAAGAATAAAATGAAACAGTAACCACCAAGGGGGCAGCAGGGTTAATCCCTTCTATATTACTGAAAATAAAAAAAGGATAAAAACAGACAGGAGGGCAGAGCTGGTGCCGGAGGAGAGAGAGAGAGAGAGAAGAGCGAGAGAGGCGGTGAGAGACGAAGAAGAAGAAGAAGAGGAGGAACAGATGATATGAATAGTGGTCGTCTGCTATCCAAAGTAGAGCCTGTTAAAAGGGATTGAAATTAACAAGAGGGCTATATTCTCTATTATTCTCTGACACGCCCTCACACACACACACACACACACACACACACACACACACACACACACACACACACACACACACACACACACACACAGAGCAAAAATGACACTGTTTGACTGTGTTTAGACTTGATGAAAGCTCGGTTCATTCCCTATGCGTTGTAACATCCGTGTCAGTTCAGCAGCATATTTCCAATGTCAAAGCACGTGCGCCGGCAGCAGATGGCATGAAACAGTTGGCAAGAGTGAGCGAGCGTGAATATCTGTTTACTAATAACCCTTTAATTACTTCAGATGGGCAATGGGATCAAACATCCAGACCCACACAGGAATTAGCCTTAAATGAGACTGGACTGGAAATCTAGGCTAACCCCTTATGTTGCCATAAAGACCTTTGCTGTGAAAACCGGCGCTTAGAAAAACCTTTATAGACGGAAAGTAGATGATGATTGAAAATTCTCTTTTCCACTTACTGGGCTTTATTTATAATCAAACACAGCAGATGCTGAAATATAAATTTAAGTGGCGGGTAGAGTAGAAACTGATAAATCATTTAATTTATAAAACGTCAGAAAATGGTGAAAATTTGCCATCACAACTTTTCAGAACCCAAGGTGGTGTCATTCTTTCTTTTCCCTTCCTTTCAGCTAAACTAACAATGAAAAATCCAAATAAAGTTCATCATCATTTTTCTAATCAACCGAGTAAATGTTTGTAACCTTCTAAAAATGCGTAGCAAACTCCCGAAGGCCAAGCTGGCATCTTAAAAACAAGTAAATGTTTTGCATTTTCTCTATACGGGGACGTAACCATGTTTTCATTTGTCAGTGAAAGTTATGTTCATTATATTTCTGTCACAAATTTGGGAGCTATTGCTTTGTCTCACTCGCTGGTTATGGCTACCTGTTTGGCTTTAGAATAAAATTGTGGTTTGTGCTAAAATCCACTTCTTCACAAAGTTAACCCTGCATTCTATAAAAATTACACTTATCTCTGAGCTTAAGTGAGCTTCCAAGACGTCCTTTAAGCCTCCATATGTGCTGAGTAGGGAGCGGGACACCAAAGGACAACTTTTGCGAATCTGTGAGACGACAGCAGCTTTGACAAAACGGCAGTATTCAACACCCTGGGAACTGAAACAGGCTGGTACATCAGCTGTTTATTGTTAAATATAAACAATGATAAAGAATCCTTATTGTGCACTAGAGCGATGGAACACATCCTAACTGGAAACATCACAAACACCAAAACAGCTCTGTAGCGGGTAATCAAAGCTTCCTAGGACAGTTTTGTTCCTCGGGCTATGAGACTAACACATTTATTTCCTAACATTCACAGCTAATAGTTTTCTATGACTAAATTATTGAAACATTTTATTTTCATCTATATTTTGGTTAATAGCATAGAAGATGGATAGATCTGCATTGGCAACTACATCTGCCTCATGTTGCATAATTAAAATGAATCCTAAATATTTACTTATTGTGACATACGTAATGAATAGTGCAGGAAAAAGTACATTTTCGGTAAGGATCGCCCAGTTTTGGAGATATCAGCTGTAGAGATGTTTGCAGTTTGCTAAATATTATGGAAATTGATGGCTCTCATCTTGTTTTGCAACAAGAAAAAACTTTGCAGTTTCATGTTTTCTTTCTACTGTCTAACCACCCGTCAAAAGAAGTTGTGTAGCTAGCCAACATTACTAGCTCAGCCCAGGAATGAGGCCATTAATCTTTACATCCTGTTATGCTATCATGAGCACAAGCCTCAAAGAAAGTGTGCAGCTGCTTTCTTTTGCACAGCTATTTAGCAGAAGTAAAACAATTCATATCACTAGAGGTTTGTGGATATTTTGGGTCCAAATGCATGAAAAGCTTTTTTTAAACATATTTTTTGGGGGGACATTGTGAACAAACAAAGCAAAAGAGCATTTGGTTTTAAGCAAAAGAAGCAGATATTGCTAGTTATTATCTCCAGAACTGACAGGTGATTTAGACTTCTATGTTAAATCTACTCCTCTAAAACCCTACACCATGATCCAACATGCACCTGTCTGGAAATGTAACTGCACATGACATCAGCACCGCTTATTGGCTCATTTAGTATTACTGATTCCTCTTATGCATTTCCAGTAACTCTATCACCAATGTTTTTGAACATATCAGAGGGAGAATAACAATCATTGCCTCAAAATAAAGAATAATAATCATAGCTTCCACATGAGGAGTCACATAGAAATTGTTGAAGCTACCAGAATCGATGTTAGTGAAGGCATATCATGGAAGAAGTTGAAGGACACATACATTTACCGCTGAAAAAAAGCAAACAATCAAAGCATGTGAATCTAGGAAGGGAAAACCGCCCCACAATTATATTAGTTTCTGTCTTTACTTGCTTTACTGGCACCCCAATTAACATTCAGACATGACTCCAAGGTAATCAAAACCATGCTTAAGCATGATTGTTTGCAACATCATTAGCCAATGATGTAGAAAATATCCATGTGGATATTTTTGTGTACATTTTGTGCACTTATCAGTTGAAAAATAAACCTGTCCCTCCTCTCTGAGGGTCAGGCGTTGTAATGGCACCACCGTTTCCAAACTACAAAGTTGCAAATTTGCCTAACCAAATTTCTCTAACCTCGGCAGAGAGGTGGTGCATGGAAAAAGGCAGAAATTATTAAATTTGGTGCACATCTGAATCTCTTTCATTATGTTGCAAAATAGAGCACTGGCCTTGGCTGGGGTGTGCTATCTGAGCGCCTTTACTGATTGCCAACTTGTATGCAAGTCTGAATATGTTAACTATTTCCTACAAACATCTCTACAGTATAATTGGCACAAAGTAGCACATTAAAAAGTGTTTATAGTTTCGTCTGAAAACGGGCTCCGTCTGGAACACGGAGGCACTTTTAATATTTTGTACACTTAATGCATATGCCACAGCTCATATGCTGCGTACAGAGTGTTATGAGGGTGCACCCACGGAGAAAATCCCTGCTATGTGTAAATGTCATGAAAAATTCCTTCATCTGCCAGAATAACCTTCATCATTTTGTTCCACTGAACCCACCTCACAGGCAAATGTGTTACAAAGATGCGAGGCGTCTCCGTTGCCTGCAGCTCGTTCTTCCGTTACGCCTTTCATTATGTGAACGGGGAGGTGAATACTGTTCACCGGCTGCCCTTTTCTGGTGCCAGTGCACTGAGAAAGCATACATTTTAATGACGGGACCTTTACTTTTAAATAACAGTGAAGAGAATAAATTGCTGTTCAAAAGGAGATAAAACTCTTGGCATTGTGGGATTGCAGAGGAATGGGCAGCTGTGTGGCAGGCACCCCTATGCTGAGACCATCCTGTATAAATTAGGATATAAATAGCCTCATCTAGTGCAGTATTACCATGGGTGTGCTTGAGTGTTCAAGCACATGCTTAATATATGCATGTAGGTGTGTGTTTGTGTGCGTCTGCAACAACATGAGGAAAGCAAAGAGAAAAAGAGCATGCATATGTCCATAGAGCAATCTGGTTGCATGACGATTGAGTGTTCGGGCGCGTGTGCTCGCACACACTCTCGGCAGTGTGCTGGGGAAGCCTAAATCCTGCTCAAGTGAAAGGCAAACAGTGGTGGCAGTGCGTGGTTATTGTATTTTCTTTGCTTGGATCCCAGTAAAGACCCCCAGGCCTGCGCTGCCTGCCTGTCACTGCGGCCATCCTGACATCGGCGGCCAGCTTCGCTCTGCAGCCAGAGCCCTGGCGCAGGCCCCACAAGGAAATTAAAAGGGGATTAGGGCTGGCTGACACTTTGTGGCCGATTACTCATTTATTTTTTGTGTGTGAGAAGCGCGGGGTGGGGTTGAGTCTTGACTTGGCTGGGAAGAGCTGGGTGGGGCCTGGGGATGGGATACTCAAAGGTAACGCTGCTAGCCAAGTGTTATAATTTACAAATGCACTGACTTCAGCATCCTTTATCAGGGTAGAGCAGTTGGGCATTTTCAGATTTTCTATACTATTCCCAAAAATATCCCAGAGTTTTGGAATCAAATTTTCACTGCCTAACAAAACAAAACAATAAGCATCAGTTACAGAAGAAAAACAATGAAAAGGCTGATGCCATGTCTTCAAAGAATACGTGAAAAATATTTTTAAAAAATCTAAAAAGAATTGATAATAGATTGAGTGTTAAGGGAAATGCATTTCTGTTACTGTGACTCCAATCATCAGTTAAGTGAAAGTAGCTCCAGCAAAGCACTGTTAATAAAAATGTTACTTGAGTTAAACAATTAACAGCAAAAGAGTTATTGATCATTTTAGGAGCATCTTTTTATTTCAGAATCCTCCCAGACATCATCAAAACTGTCCCGGGATTTAAATATAACAAATATGTTATAGAAAGCAGCTAAAGCCTAACTACTGGCATGGGAAATTAAGTAAAAGCTATAAAAAAAAATCTTACCCCTATTTATTAATAATCAAATAAAAAGGGCACTTTGAACAGTGAGGTAACAGTATTACAGAGAAACCAAACAGAAAACATAGTGTGAGAAAATTGCATTCAGTCGTTCACTCTATTTAAATATTTTGTTACCTCGCAACTATGAACTTAGCTGATCTTACAAGTCATGAATCATCTCACTGTTATGAAATTTGGCTTTGTCCTTTATTTGACCACTCTGGTGCCTGATCCTGGCATTAAGTATGTTTAGCAGAAAGTCCCCCTTTGATTCTGATGTGCATCCGGCAGCTCAGGTTTACTGCCTCTTTGTGTTAGAACTCAATATCACCGCTGCAGGGAAAAACAAACTGTACAGATGCCAGTGTTTGGTCTGCTAATTAGCAGTTTGTATTAGTAATTAATAGGCATTACCAGTCAACCGGGCTCCTGCTCGGCAGCCTGTGAAGAAGATCCAGGCAGCGCAATCCCCCTGCAGCGCCACGGCTTCATGGCCCAAGGAGAAATTTCAACAGTGTAGTCGCTCTTAAGTCTGACTGCAGACGGAAGAATGTAGCACGAAGCCTAAACAGCCTTCAAGCTGAAGCCGGGTTTTTAACCTCAGTGCTTACTGTGGTCTGTTTACTATAGCGCCAGTTATTGAAAACTGTAATAGTTGAATAGCAATATTTTCTTTGATCTGGAAATCAAAACGTTGCTTCTTCTGTGTTGATGTTACTGTGTTCTTTTGTTAAAAAGAAAAGGCATATTTTTAAAAAAAGCAAAAACATTCAGATTATTAAGCTAAGGTTAAAAAAGTCAGGACAGAATTTGTGTTTTTGCTCTATATTGCCATTTCTAATTATACTCAGTCCCAAACGAAGCTCGGAAATAAGGTTGCATTGCAGACACATTTTTCAGTTTGCGACCATGCTTTTGTAATATAAGTGCGTGTCTTTATCAAAACAGAAGAAGCTTTTAAGCTCTATAGTAATCTGTCCACTAGTGATTTGGATCATTGACGACCTGCGAGGTGAAGCAAGGTGTGGAGGGGTGGCAGAGTTATCAATTATCCAGAGCGCAGTGGCACTCTGGCTTCCTCCAGATCTGGTGTTAAATTAAGTTGTCAGCGCTGTCTCTCTGATTTCCCCCATCACATAAGCAGACGGTGATAGCGCGTGACGGCCGCTTGCCGGAGCTCCTCTTCGGCTGCCGCTCCGCATCTCGCCTGCAATTCATCAGTTTCTGAGCACACTGGCCCAGCCCGAAGCCTCCACGCCAGCACACGCCGCGTTGCATCAGAGCCAGCCAGCCCACTAAGCACCATGGCAGAGGAAAAAGGATCGGATCACCTTCCAAAAACCCACCGTAGAGGACGGGGTGCAGTGGACTTTTGCCCCCGTGTCTGAAACTGGAGTGGACTTGGTGCAGTGTTTGAACTTGAGATGTGTTTGTGTGGGTGTGCTGTTGTGTTTGTGCAGCAACACAAGAAAAAGAGCATGGAGGGAAAAAGTGCTGTAAACAGACAAAGGCATCATCTTGGGAAGTGCAGCATACAATACAGCCTCTGGCCCTGCTGTCCTGTTGGGGCAAGGCCTCAGGTGAGGGCAGAGAATATGGGACACCAAGCAGGGAGGCTTGGCACATGGGCACTAGCCACCAGCTCCCTCCCAGCACACTACAGAGTTGAAGGGCACCGGAACATCCAGTCACAAAAGGGAATGAGAGGCAAAGAGAGGAGGAGACAGAAGAAGGACAACCAGGTGACAGAAATAATGGATAACTGTAAAGCAGCAGGGTGCTAAGCTGTCACTGCTTAAGTATTTATTTCCGATGAATAGTAATGACGGCACACTTACAAAGCACTTGTTTAGTATGGAGAGGGCCCGAGAGGGGCGAGGATAGCTCCTGCGCTTCTTTTACAGGGCCGGCATGCTCTGAGGCGACCGCGGAGAGTTGCCAAACCCTGCCCAGCCTTCCACCTCCCATCTGCATTCAAAAACACTTGCCTTCCCTTTACACTGTCTCTGCCTCAGCGCTGAATAAAACATTAAACACCATTCTGAGATATTAACCTACTTATTAAAAAAAAGTCAGTGATTTATGTCGATTTGGTTGGCTTTCAATGCTGCCCAGCTGTCACCGCCGAGCCTGTAACCTAAATTATACAGTGATGCTCTTTCACTCCAGTTAAGGGAATAAGCAGTCCTTTAACACTTCAAAAGGCCTGACTGTGCTAACTCTGAGTTGTTGTTTTATTTTTTTCTGCACTTCTTAAGTTCAGTAATTATTCAATCTGGGTGATAATGAGCGCCTATTTGACCTTGTGGATAAAGAATATCTTCTTTTATCTCTATGCTTCATGTTTTCCAGGCTAATTTAAGAAAACAGTGCTTAATCTTTCACCAAAAGCAGCAAAACACTGGGCTTCAGCGCCGCAGCGGGAGGACCCCTCCGGTTAATAAGCAGCATCCAGGCCCCGGTGTATAACTGGCAACGGGTTCGGCGGCCATGGATCAAACAGTCATAACCTCCTGTTCCAAAGATAAGCTGCAATCAGATCTGTGGGGGATCTTTAACCAGAGAGGAGAGTGTGTTTGTGTGAAAAAGAGGCAGAACAGACGGGGGAAGTGAGCATGAAAAAGAACGAGAGGGTGGGAGGAGTGTGTTTATATGCGAGTGTGTGTGGGGTTCACAGGGAATATGGCAGCGTGCTCATCGGTGACGTGCCTGAACGGAACCCGGAGGGGGGTGCGGACTGAGCCCCTGCGCTTAATTGGGCACTCAAATGTTATCAGGTCCCTTCCCAAACGACTTGGAGGTGACACATGGCCAAGAGTAGGAGTGGAGCGGAGCTTGTGGAGAGAGGAAATGGAGCAGAGGGTTTAGCACCTCCCGCCGCCAAGTATTTTTTCTCTCCCTTTGGGTTTTTTGCTCAGGATGGCGGACTGCGGGACTGATAGTGCATTTGGCCTCTCGCTGTGCCAAAGATGACAGAGCAAAATTAACCCCTCAGTGGTGGGGACAGGATAGAAATTCAGAGAGTTTTACATTCAGTTTTGCAGTCTTCTTAAATTGAATGTGTTGCAGGGATGCGTGGATTTGATCTTGTGATTGCTTCTGCAAACAACCAATGGCCACCCTAAAACAGAAATAGCCTCTTTGAGAATGGTTTATTTTATCACGTGCAAAAGCAAAACGCACGCTGTAGCGTTCATCTAAAAAAAAAAAAAAAGACTTCAAACACGTACTACAGCAATATGGGAGCAAATTCATCCTTTTTTTTCACTTCATCAAAGCCTCTACCAGCTAATCCCTTTCTTATATAAATAGCTCTTTTGGTGGAGAGGGTAGCTGCCGCATAGAGCTCTAACCCTTCTGTCCCTGAAGCTACAGCCAGGATAAGCTGTGTGTTGGATTGGCACATCGGGCTGCCTGGGGCCTGCTGCTGCGCTGGCCGCCAGTACAGATGGAGGGCAGGGCTGGGCAATGCCAGCTTGTCAGTCGGATTAAAACGACTCATTTATTCACTGAAGTATCGTGCAAAGCGACCGGGCCAAAGCAGGGTGAGGCGAAAGGGGGAGAGGAGGGTCGAACAGTGGCAAGATGAGGGCAGCTTGAATATGAGGAAGGGTCCTAGACCCTGCCCCGCCTCACCCCTATCTCCTGCCATTTTGCCCGTTACTTATCTTTCTGGAGCTGCCAGAAGCCATTACCGCAGTGTACGGAAGGTGGACGGCAGGGTGGCATCTCCTAGTGCCCGGGTGACAGATTGCCGCTCGGCATCGGTGGCGAAAAAGGAGTGGGGTGGAAAGTGATTGGCTCTGATGGTCAGGAAGTGGGCACCGAGGACTGGAGAAGGAGGTGTAGAAGGAGTGCAGAGCGTTAAGGAAGAGGATGACAAGACCTGGCTGCGCGACCTTTCGTATCGCACGAGTTATCTAAAGGGGCAGAGGCCCTGCTTTTAAGAGCATGCTTGGCAGTGGTGGCCGCCGTGGTGGTTGCGGGCCGAACACGGATGCCAGGGCAAGAAGAGGTGGCCCTGATGCTGACTTCTCTGGTTGTGCCCAAGACCCTGCTGTCCCTGAAAAACCTCAGCGAGGATAAGTAGAGGACGAATGGCAATGCCTGCAGATCCATCCAAGATAGTTCACTGTCGACGGGCTCACCTCTGCAACTTCAGGGTTGCTGCCAACATCGATCTTAGAGTCCTCAAAGTCATGAAGTATACTGGGGGAAGGATGTCAGACTTTGACCCAAAAGAGAGATAACACCCTTAAACCAGGAAAGAGTGGTGAAGAATTTAGGGCCATAAAAGAATTTTAAAAGAATAATAGTGACGATAAAACTTTAGAAGTTACAAAAGCAAAACAATAACACAGCAGTTAAGACCTGCACCTTTATATCTTCAGATGACACACTTAGGTCACTGACAGGCCAGTGCTGTGTGTGTGTGTGTGTGTGTGTGTGTGTGTGTGTGTGTGTGTGTGTGTGTGTGTGTGTGTGTGTCAAGGGGGGGTTGAGGCTTGGAAGGGTTTTATCGGGTCTAATTACTCCCGATAGCTGTAATTTACAGGTTGACAGCAGGGAGAAATCGCCAAGATTCACACTTCTGTGGGTCAGCATCTGTCGCCATTACTGCGTGGTGCACGCAGCCGGCCAGTCGGCGAGCAGGAAGAAACAGTAAACAACAAACGCCGTGTGACAGATTAGCAGCGCGGGCTAAAGGACCTTCCACTGACACATCATTTCTCTCGCTCCGAGAGTCTGTTTCGCAGCAGCTGTCACCAATAAAATGGAAAAGGAGGAGATGGGGAGGGGAGGGGAGGCGGCGGCAGCGGAGGTGGCTTTTGTTCCAGATCCAGAGAGGTGGGAGGTGGAAGGAGAAGAAGGAGGATGAAGAAGGGGTGTAGGAGGGGAAGAAAATGGAGTTGGGAGGGAGTGTTAGCAAAACTGACCCGTTTTAAAAGTCAGGCCTTACTTTTTAATGGAGTATTAGCAGGAAAACCAGGCCAGGGCAACGTCAAGCTGCATTTTTCCGCTGACTGTAATTACCCCAGCTATTTCTCTCTTTTTAGGTCTGCAGTACAAATTGCCAGTGTCACCCTGAAGAGGTAATTTTAGTTCAGTTTGCATCAGTTTGTGAGGTACAGTCAGCAAGGAGCACAGAGCTGTTCCAGAGGGTAAGCATTATCTCAGAACATCTTGTTGTGAACACTTTTGTAGAAAGTGCAGCACTGCAGTCCAGTCCGACTCACTTTCCTCCAACCTCCCATCCCACGTGGCTCTCCTTCCCCTGGTCCCATGCAGTTCAGAGAGGAGCCAGGTCAGTCCAGTGCCAGAGAGGGCTGGTGGACTACATTGCTCTCCCCCTGTCTACCTCATTGCCTACACACAGCCCTATCTGGCCAGCTCCTGATCGCAGAGCTAGCACTGTGCATATCCTGGCAAACCAATTTTTCCTTGACCTCCAACTAGAGGACATTCTCCAAGAGTCTGGCTTGTTAACTGGAAATGTTTTGTTGATCATCTCTTCAGCAAAATCATGAGGACTTCTCAAAGTAGTTAGAAAGCAGAAAGTCTGGCTGAAAGCTGTATAAATATAAGCCTGTGCCCACATGTATGTGCTCTTCCCTTGCAAGTATTCTTTTTTTCAAATGAATGCCTCAGCCCTCTGAAGCAGTTGTGACTCCATCCCCATCAGCTAACACATCCATAATCCTTGATGGTTGTGCACTGATCACACAGGTCTGGCCCTGTCCTGTTTAATATCTAACGGCAGACTGCCTGGTGACTACGCGTGCCAACCTCCAGAGCCCCCAGTTCTCCTCACAAGTGCCATATGGGCGCCCCAGCCTTGTTCCATTAGCGGGGCCCAAGCAGAGGCAAGAGCAGGCCTGGACCCCAGCCTTACTGGCCTTCCCCTGGCACTGCCACAGGGCATGTCATCCCACTGCCAGCTGCCCACAATAGGTCAGAGAATGCAACAGCCACTGCCTACCTGAGTCTGGCAGAAGCCAGCTGCTGGCCGAGTCACACGATGCATCAATGTGGAGCAAAGGTCATCAAAGCCTGTCCTCCACACTGTGGGGCCTGGGGATAAATAACAAAAACAAAATAAATTTAGAATCAGCTAATGGTCAAATTGCAATTCCAAACACTGGTGTCACATTGGCTGAGAAATTTACAATCGGTGTATTTTACTTCATCTGCACAAGTTACAAATTTGAAATCTAATGAACTGTAATGAAAGCCATGAAAATGGTTACTTGACCCTCTCTGTATTTTTACATGATTACCAGGCACTTTCACCTCATGTATTTGTGAAATTGGTTAAAATGTTGGGTGCACAGACGTAAGAGGCATGAGAGGTTCTTCTGTGTAGACGTGCGAAGGAAAGCAGGAAGGAGGGCAGATGGAGGGTGCGACATCCAGTGCATCACATGGGAATGTCAGTGTGTGCCTCAGCAGCCTGTACCTGCCACAGGACCCGGGGCCTTTTTTTAATTAATCATCATACAGGATAAATAATTTAGCCATTATCACTGGGAATAAATAGTAAGGCTGGTTTTCCTCTTGAGTTCCATCCATTCTGTTATCATCTTTTCCTTAATAGCCTATAGTTAGGGCTTGGTCCCAGGTTAATACACCCTATAACTAATAGAGACTGAAATACGTCGTGATATTCAGCAGTTTAAGAAAGTGTGTTCTTAGACATTGCAGTCTTGTCGATAAAAGGTAATTTACTTCTACACTACAATGCAAATAATGTGAAACTGGTCAGTGGAAACACACTTTGATAGGATTTTAGTTTTAAGTGCTATATTACGTCCCGCCTACAAAACAAAGCATGCGATGTCCTGCTAGCTCTAGGTCTCGTCCTATGAAAAGATGCACATGATCAGATAACATTAAAACCCTCTAAACAGCTCAGGCCTCTCCAGAGGTTGCCCCATCTTGGATTGAGTGTCGTCGTTTACAACCCTTGCCCTATTTGACTGGATTGAGATCTGGGAATTTTAGAGGTCCTATCCAATGCCTTAGGCTTATTATCGTGATCCTCACATTGTTCTGAACAGATTTTGTTGTGTGGTGGTGTGCGCTTTCACTGCTGGCACAGGCAGTTCCAGTAGCAGGGTGCTTTGCCCTGGGGGGTGTCTACAAGGCCTACAGTGGCTTTTAGATGGGTGGTGTGTGTCAGCAAACTGCAGGGCACAGTGGTTCCCACAAGATCATTGCATTGGAAAGGAATCAATGCTCATCACTGTGTGTGGTCAGTGTTTCCTGTTGATGCAAAATGGGAAATGAAGTTCATTTTCCATGTGCGGTGGTGTTAAAATATAAAGGCTGTATTTTTCTGCAGTTACTGAAAATACAATCACAGTGAGCTTACAAAACTAACAACACTCACAGTCAAGCATTATTTTCTTCTTCTTCTTCCTTCTTCAGCTGCTCCCTTCAGGGGTTGCAACAGGGGATTATCTGCCTCCATCTCAGCCTATTGCTAGCTTCCTCTTTTGTCACATGAAGCCTCTGCATGTCCTCCTTCACTACATCCATGCACCTCCTCTGAGGCCTTCTTCTTTTCCTCTTGTATGGCAGCTCCATCTTCTGTCCACTATCGCTCCTCTGAACATGCCAAAACCATCTCAGCCTTGCAGCTGTCTATCTTTTTTACAAACTGGAGCAGTCAGTATGATATACTCATTTCTAATCTTGTCAGTTCTGGCCACAATGAAAAACTTAGCATCTTCAGCTCCGTATCCTATCTTTTTGTTAGTGCCACCATCTCCAAACTATATATCAAAGCAGGTCTCACTACCATCTTATAGACCTTCCCTTTCACTCTTGCTGCTATCTTTCTCTTGCAAATCACCCCTGAAAATCATCTCCACCCACTCCACCCTGTCTGCACTCTCTTCTTCATATCTCTTGTGCACTGCTGTTGCTCTGGATGGTTAACCCTATTTAATTAAAGTTATCCACCACCTCTGCTCCTTGCAGCTTCACTGTTACACCTCTCTCTCGCTCTCTCTCTCTCTCTCTCTCTCTCACACACACACACACACACACACACACACACAAACACACGTAGTCTGTCTTTCTTCTGCTGACTTTCATTCCTCTTCTCTCTATAGCATACCTCCACCTCTTCAGGGTCTCTTCCACTCCACCTAGTCTCACTACAGATCACAATGCCATCTGCAAACATCACAGTCCACAGAGACTAGGCTTGTTTTACAGCCACAGGACCTTGTCACTTTGAGTCAAACATGAACTCCTCTGTATACCAAGTCATTTGAAAGTCGAATGTGAGCCTGTCTGTCTTAATCAAATCTACATCAGACTGACTAAAAAAACTAAAAGAGTCTAGGTGTTGCAATGGCTCAGTCTGGCAAGTCCAGAAATCATGTGTTGGGACCTTAAATGAGCTGTGCATAAATGAATACCCACAGATCTCAAAGAACTGAGGCAATGTTGTAAAGTAAAGTGAGCTAAAATTCCTCTGTGATGATGTGAGAGAAGTCATAAAGAAAACAGTCGGTCCGTGTTATTTCTGTTAAAGTTGGTTCTACAAGCTGTTGAATCATGGGTTGTGTTTAGATGTTTTTTACAGGACTGTTTCAATGTTTTTCACATTACTGTAAGTGATCATTTCTAAATTACTCCTTGCTTTCCTCCTCTGCACAAAGTCAAAACATGCCAATAAAGATATATCTGTGGACAATATAAAGCCAATAAAACATTGTTTGGGTTTAATAGAAAACACAGAAGGCATTGTTCTGCATGTGTTCAATAGAGTCTTCACAGTATAATAAGATGAAAGCCTAAGGCCAAAGCCTCAGAATTAAATCAGCTATCATGGAGTTTGTAATATTGACACGTGTAATTTTTCTTCAGAAAAAAAAAGTTCAAGAAAAAGCAAGTCTGATCAGATGCTTAGCATAGGCAGCAATTAAGCTAGCTAGGTAGCTACTTACCCACCGAGTTGAGCCATAGCCTTTAGCTTTACCCCTTCTTCTTCAAACCTTTGGCTAGAAGACAGCATGTAGAATACCTAGGTAACAAAAACCTGCATATGCATTATTTTTTCTAAATGCTTTCAGCCAGTCGAAAAAGTGCATCGTCTACTGACTGTCCAAAGCATTTTACTTATTGTGGGAATGCTACATAATAAGTAAATAAGTACATTTCAATCCAATCCAATCAAGTATGAAGTCAAAGAAAAGAAAAACTTTAGAACCAAATAAATAAAATGTGGTTTAACTGACAAAAGTGACTTCAGACCAAACCTCCCCCTATATAACCTAATAATTCTTATATGAGGACTTCTCAGGGAGGTTTTTTCAGAACAAATGGCTTAGCAATGTCAGAGGCTATCACAAGACATTAACCGATGATTCTCAAATCTAACCTGCAAATTTGGCCCACATCTCATTTCTTCTTACTGAAATGATGGCAACTCTTGCTAGGTACTGCTTTAAGGTAGTGCTTGGATCAATACGTCCTCTCATAATTTAGTCAGGAAAGTCTGAGCCATGCATCATTTACACAGCGTGCAGCAATGCACAGAAGGCATACTACAAAACCTGCAGTACTTTATATACATATGTGTGCAGCATTTTATATGTTCACCAGCAAATAAAATGTTAGTTCAAAGTATAACTGCAACATTTTTTCTTTTAAATAGCTTGGGTTTCTCTCTAATATCAGTTAATAGATTAAAAACTAGTGAAAACTACAATTCAAAATTACTCAAAATTAGACAACAACTTACATTATCCTGAATTTGATCTTAATTTGATGTTAGGATAATTTAAAATTATCCTAACATCAACTGGGGGGTCAAGCTGAGGGGAATATCAAAACTGCAAATATTGCACATCACAATTATTTTTTTAACCCTCAAATTAGAAGCTTTTAAATGAACTCTTTGGGACTCTTCACAGATGGAAGCCTTGCACTTGGTCGTAATTTCCTTTTTGCCCTAAAACTAATATCAATCACTTTGAAAGATGGCGAGCTCGTGGTTGTTTTAAAGGTAAAGACTGACAGAATGACCCTTGAAGCAATTGTAAGAGAGTGTAGTTTTTCCAGTTCTTAAACAATTCAAATTTTAAAATGACAGTCCTCTCAATATTTAGCCAGGAGCCACCTAGCATCCAGTGTCATGCATGCAGCCGCCTTGTGTTAATTTGATTTTTATTATATTATATATGTTAAGAAAATTAGAGAAATGTGTCCAAAGTGTGAGAAGTCCATTTGGAGGAGGCAGAGTCGTGGTTTGGGGTATCTTTTCTGCATCAGCAGTTAGGGCCTCTTCTACAGTTACACTGCAAGCTAAACAGTGATACTTATCATAAGCTCCTTTACGTATCTCTGCTTTGAAAATGATAATCTTAAAAATAATGAAATTAATTAAGAATACTTTTAAGTAAAAAAAACCACTTGAATTACACCCCTACAGGCATCATTTTAAACTGGACTAAGTAAGAGATTCAAAAGACACCAAATTCTTATTTCATGCATTCACAACCTTTATATGTTTGGTTTGCCAGAGACCTACATATCATTTCTTTACTTTAAAGAAGAAAGAATTTGGCCATCTGGTATTATTATTACTATCATCACTGTTTTGTTCGGGGTTGGTTAAAACAGTTCACAGCCTGTACAATTGCTCATGCACTGAAACCTCTGATGCCGAAATCCTATCGCCTTGACCTTTAACAACAGACTGAGCATCCCTGAGGGGAGCTAAATAAAAGGGCACCACTGTGTTTTCTACTGATGCCACTGATATGATATCAATGGTTTTTCAGTAAGGGGGGGGATTTGCTCTTGCTTTTTTTGGTATATGAAGGCCCACATTGCTAAAAAGAGGCTGTCAGGGTGCATAAAGTGTCGAAAAGAGACTTCCTCATCCCTTCTTGCCCCAAGGACAGTAAGGAGGGCAGCAGAGGAGCACTGATTGGGAACAACACCTGTCAGGTGAGGCTTTCGCAGTTGACAGCGCAGAAAGAGTGCCAGGTCGACCGCTATGACTGCTAATCTGTGACGTGGCAACCTGCCGGGCTCTGCCAGTCTCGAGAGAGAGAGAGAGAGAGAGAGCGCCAGGAGCCCCAGCGTTGAGGCTTTTCTGGGGCTACAATCCTGCTAATGTCTCCCCGAACAGAATGAACCACGCTGACATGCTCTAAATACATTTCATTATCATCATCATGATTATATCACTAATTGTGTGTGCTTGGTAACGTGCTGCAGCAGCCTCCTCCAGGGAGGTGTCTGAAAGACTGAATGATTAAAACATGTATGATGAACCATGCATCAAAATGTCCCTGCGGGCCTCTTCGCAAGATACATGTAAGCAGCTCCACTGACACTCTGAGCCAGCAAACAGCAGAGGATGTGATCTACTGAGGGTTGAAAGGCCGGGGAGAAACCTGCAGGCAATAACAAGACAGCAGGTGGATATTAGAGATGCAGAGGATTGACCTGAGCTGACCCATCCATATCCTTAAACCCACACTACCTAACCTATATACCTTAAGACATGGGTCCAGAGCAGCCTAAATAATTCCACCACCACACAACGAGTGAAGCAGAGGCTTAGGTTCAAATCATGGCTGGGCTTCTTTGGCCTGTGCTTGGCAATGTTTCCATCCTTATATGTGGTTGACAGGAGCGGATAAAGTTTTTGTGACAGCATTTGATGAATGTTTAATCCAACATTCATACATCGAGGGCTGGGACTGGGTCCCCAGTCAAAACCCACCAAAGACACACAGCAGGTGTGTAAAATATTCATTCACTACACACTTCATTAAGAATGAAACATATCATGGTCCCCGTTCATTTATTCATTTCGATTATCGAAACAAAAGACAGAAAAATGAGAGATTAAAACATGGTGGGCGCGCTATTCTGTATTTGTCTCACAGATTTGTAACGATTTGTTTTGTGACAAATAACTCTGTCTGTTGAAATCCTGCTGTCATCTTGCTGAGAGTCAGGCAGCTACTGCGAGAGAAGCTTTCATGTGAGGGGCTGTAACAAATTACTGTCTGTCTGTCTGGGACTATCCAGCTCTGCATCCGATTGCAGCAGCTTGACCTTTGACTGGTCCAGGAGTGGCCAGGGACTCATCACACACGGCGTGCTGATACATACCTGAGCCATCAACCAAGAAAGGGACAGGTTTCATATTTTTATTAATTAATGGCCATTAATGATCTCTCCTGGTGACAAATCACCACACGCAGACAAATGAAGTGACTAATGCCGTGCCTGTCAGTGCTCGGGCTAGCTGAATGAATATGTCACTGTGGAGTGCCAGCGCTATTTCAACATACCCTTTTTGAATGAATGTGTCACACACATGACAAAATTTCCCCATGGAGATCATTAAAGTTTCATCTAATCTAATCGAATTAGTTCAAGTCCTGACAAACTGCCCAAGGCTGCGAGGCAACAGCGAATCTACACAGAACAGACAAAAATATATCCAGATTAGAAATTTAAATATTCCTTATAAAGCGTTGTTACAGTGGTACTGAAGATGTGGTGACAGCATGCCAGCTATCACTACACTGCTATTATTTATTTATTTAGTTTTGACAAGGTTAAAAATCAAAATTTGCAATCTTTTACATATAGTTTTGCTGCGGTTTCACATCTGTTTTAGATGAAGCTGTATCTGCTCTGAGGCAACATTTTTATTTATTTTTTGTTGCTTGATACTGTAATAAGAAGCTCAGCCTGTTTAGCATACATCATCTTAATGTAAGTCTGTGTATTGTCTAAATATGACTGAAGATATTTAGATGGGTTTTGAGTTGCTTTACTGTTTCCTGTCAGCTCAAAGCTGTCTGTCCTTTCTGACCTCTGACATCAATAATACATTTTCACCCAGAGAACTTCAGCTCACTGGATAGTCTCTCTTTTTATTTTGAGCATTCTCCAAAATGTTTGTATAGAAAAATCCCAACAGATCAGCAGTTTCTGAAATACTCAGACTAGCTTTTCAGGCACCAACAACCATGCCTCACTCAAAGTAAATGAACTTTTTAAAAATTTTGATGTCAGTTTGAACTTCCAGGTCATCTTGACCGTGTCTACGTGCTTAAATGTACTGATTTTTGTGTTCACAAGCAGTTGAACAGATATACCTAAGAAAGTGGCCAGTGAATGTGTATTGGACAAGTAAGAGACAATTTTGCAATTCTTGAGCCCTCTTAATGCCTTCAAGTCAAAGATTCTTACAGCCTTAGCAGAGATTAAGTGTATCATGGTCAAAGAAAGCTCCCTGTGTAAGTTTAATAACATGTATTGATCTGGTATAACATGATAGGTCACAGCTTGCACCCAATAACATGTCTTTACTTTGCAGCAAGAGTCCCTTTTACTCCCTTTTTAAGCAATTACATTTTCACTTGAGCTTAAAAAAATATTACTAACTGTACAAGCCAGACAGTTGACTTTTATTTATAATTAAGCACAATGTGGCAAAATATGAAAGGGATTAATGAACATTTTCTTGTGAATTGCAAATAATAAAAAGCATGCATATAAAAATCATATAAAAGCATTTTTGATGCTTTAATTTATTAGCAGTGTTTTAAAGCATTATGGAAAGGTATGTTTCTTAGACAATCCATACCTTTTCTTTACAGTGAAATGTAGTGTTTCGGTTATTTTGTCACTTGATGTTAATGTTGCTGAATTTTTATTTTTAATATTTTTTTATTCTTATTATTTTATTATTTATTTCATTATTATTATGTGTGCTAAATGACTTGATAAAAGTCAATTTTATAATCGGCGGAGGAAGCTCCTCACTTTTCTCCTCCCGCGCTTGTCTGACGTCACTTCCGCCGCCCAGAAAACATGGCGGCTGCCAGTACCTGTGATTCGGTGCACACCCTGCCCAAAAACGTAGTCATTAAGACTGAACCAGAAGCGGAGGATGTGTCGGTCAAGCGGGAGCCCGTCGTTCCTCTCATTGCCCCGGTCAGCGGACTCCAGCCTCTCTCGTGGTCGCAGGACCACCGCCTGGCTGTGTGCACCTCCAGTTCCCTGGCGGTGATGGAGCTGGTGTGCGACGTCCACAACAACAAACAGGACCTAACGCTGCACAGGACTTCAATCCCCGTCCCAGCCGAGGAATACAAACTGCGGGTAAGCGACCGCATACAGTCGCCTGTTACCTGCTAACACCAACACGTTATAAGAGGGAAATATCAGAACCCATGCAGCTCTGTAGCTTTAGCTTACTGAGCTGATGTGGTGTTTACAAGTCACGTGCTCCACTGTTTTGATTGGGAAACAATAACTTCTTCTGCGGGAAGCTCACCTTTATTTTACTTATTTATTTTTTAAATTTCAGTTTAGTTTGGGCTAGTTTAGTTTTTGTTTGAAAACGTAGGAGTACAGAGTGGGGAACTGTGGTGCTGCATGAGGAAGTCCGGAGTAGCAGAGAAGTATGTGGGGGTGGTGCAGGACATGCACGAGGGATCTGCTCAGAGCCCCTTCTTGTTTGCAGCGGTGATGGACAGATTGATTGATAATGTCAGTCAGGAATCTCCGTGGACTGTGATGTTTGCAATGACATTGCGAGAGTAAAGAGCAGGTGGAAGAGAGCCTGGAGAGGTGGAGGTATACTGTGGAGCAAAGAGGAAAGACATAATACATGTGTGAGTGAGAGGGAGACTGGTGTAGAGCAGGGCAATATGACCAAAAATATTATCACGATATACATTTGAAAATTTGCGATAACAATATAATTGACGATATAATTGACACTAGACAAAATACTTTACAACTCCACAACTTTATTAGTGCAAAAAAACAAAACCCATCAATGTATTTTCACTTAAACAAGCAGCTGTTTTTTTTTGTTTTTTTTTTATGTGCATTAAAGTTATATAAAAATTAACAGTGGAAATGCAAATTCCTTGCTGACAGTTTAACCAAACCTAGTGGAAATTGGCCGACATATCCTCAGCATAACCTTGTATAATATCCACAAAACTTAAGACGTCATACACGCACAACACGGTAATATTATATCGAAGCGCAGTACAGATCACTCCGCGAGGCTCCTGCCTACGTTAGCCGTAATGCTCCGACAATCCATCAAACTGTGCGGTTCGTAGCTTAGCAAAGTCATACTGAAAGGTTTAGGCATGTGCAGGGGATAGATACAGTGGCTTGCAAAAGTATTCGGCCCCCTTGAACTTTTCCACATTTTGTCACATTACAGCCACAAACATGAATCAATTTTATTGGAATTCCACGTGAAAGACCGATACAAAGTGGTGTACACATGAGAAGTGGAACGAAATTCATACATGATTCCAGACTTTTTTTTTTTTTTTTTTTTTTTAAACCATTCCATTGTTGCCCTGGCTTTATGTTTAGGGTCGTTGTCCTGCTGGAAGCTGAACCTCTCAAATCTTTTGCAGACTCCAAGAGGTTTTCTTCCAAGATTGCCCTGTATTTGGCTCCATCCATCTTCCCATAAACTCTGACCAGCTTCCCTGTCCCCGCTGAAGAGAAGCACCCCCAGAGCATGATGCTGCCACCACCATATTTGACAGTGGGGATGGTGTGTTCAGAGTGATGTGCAATGTTAGTTTTCTGCCACACATAGCGTTTTGCATTTTGGCCAAAAAGTTCCATTTTGGTCTCATCTGACCAGAGCACCTTCTTCCACATGTTTGCTGTGTCCCCCACATGGCTTGTTGCAAACTGCAAACGGGACTTCTCATGGTTTTCTGTTAACAATGGCTTTCTTCTTGCCACTCTTCCATAAAGGCCAACTTTATGCAGTGCACGACTAGTAGTTGTCCTATGGACAGATTCCCCCACCTGAGCTGTAGATCTCTGCAGCTCGTCCAGAGTCACCATGGGCCTCTTGGCTGCATTTCTGATCAGCGCTCTCCTTGTTCGGCCTGTGAGTTTAGGTGGACGGCCTTGTCTTGGTAGGTTTACAGTTGTGCCATACTCCTTCCATTTCTGAATGATGGCTTGAACAGTGCTCCGTGGGATGTTCAAGGCTTGGGAAATCTTTTTGTAGCCTAAGCCTGCTTTAAATTTCTCAATAATTTTATCCCTGACCTGTCTGGTGTGTTCTTTGGACTTCATGGTGTTGTTGCTCCCAATATTCTCTTGGACAACCTCTGAGGCCGTCACAGAGCAGCTGTATTTGTACTGACACTAGATTACACACAGGTGCACTCTATTTAGTCATTAGCACTCATCAGGCAATGTCTATGGGCAACTGACTGCACTCAGACCAAAGGGGCTGAATAATTACGCACACCCTACTTTGCAGTTATTTATTTGTAAAACATGTTTGGAATCATGTATGAATTTCGTTCCACTTCTCACGTGTACACCACTTTGTGTTGGTCTTTCACGTGGAATTCCAATAAAATTGATTCATGTTTGTGGCTGTAATGTGACAAAATGTGGGAAAGTTCAAGGGGGCCGAATACTTTTGCAAGCCACTGTATATATGGATATAAAGGAAAACAGGAAGAGTTAACTATAACTGCCTCAAACCATGTTAACCAAGGTTAATAGCTACTCTTATAGCTATACTAAATACACTGCAAGACAGTCATTCATTAACCGAGGAACAAAAGAAAGAGTATAACTGCTAAACAGTTGACCTTAAGAGCAACTAGCCTTGAAACTCTTCAGGAGTTTTGCAATATTGTCACATCATAAAACAGAAAAAAAAATTTTTCTTGCTGGGATGTTTTATCTTCGGTTGAGCCTTTTAACCAGCTGTTTAAGGCCCTGCTTTTCCACCATGTAACTACGGTACTCTTCCTGTCATGTAGGGTACAGCTAACTAGCTCACATCTGTCCACTTATGTCTACTAATCAAGGTAGACTAAATCAGCTGTTTAATGTTGTTTCTAAACGAGATTTTCAAACATTGCTTCATATTCATAAATGAATGTGGGAAATAAATAAACTCTTAGGTTCTTCCCTCAGTCTCCCTCATGTCTCCTCTTGTGATCAGAGCTTTACATACAGTTGGGCCCATAGGTTTTTGTGGTTTGCACCCTGTATTAAACCCTTTGTGTTTGCATTCATGAAGGCGTCTCTTGATTTTAGACTTTCACAATGGCAAGCGAATGTTCTTGACTCAGCTAAGTGCTGGTTTTTCTAGACCTTGGAATTAATTTTGTCGTCTTGAACTTCATGATGTCATCTTTGGTCTTTTTGTTTCTGAGTTGGGCAGTGCATTTTTTCTTTTTAAGAATGCACCAGGTTACTGATTTGGATTTGGCCACTGCTGAAGTTTTTTTTTGTGTGTGTGTCTCTGCTACGTTTGTTTTGTTTTTCAACCTAGTAATGCTTTCTTTAACTTGCATGGGCACCTCTGAACAGCAGAACTCCATATCCTCGATTTGCTTAATTTGTTATGAAATAACAAAGGAACAGGTCTCCCCTGGCTATGAAACTGCTTGCCAGTGACATGAAACTGCGATTTGGGCAACAGTGCTTAAAAATGGCTGTACTCTAAACAGTTGATGCAGTATTTTTGTGAAACCCCTTTAAATGATGGTGTATGAAGTATGCACTTTCGTCACATTACAGGCCTGAAGCACAAAAATGGCTTGTAACACATTCCCAATTGTTTGCATTATGTGTTCAACTTATTGACCCATTAGCTTTGTGCAAGACCTTTCAGAGCATGATCACTGCTCACAAATTATTAAAGTCATTGCTTCAGTAAATAAATAACATATAAATAGGTGATCACAAACTGATATGTGTTACTCCTGTAACGGTGTTGATGTTTGTTTTCTCATTAAACAAATTGTGTACACATGTCTCAGAAAGGGAGCCAAGCACTTTTGTGCTATTAGTTTGGCAGTGGTGAATGTTTCTGTATTTTCATTATTTACTAAAGCGCAGGGAAGATAATCAAAGTAATAGAATACAAATGCTGATTTTAAACAAACAAAAAAACGAGAGAAACAATTTTGTTGTGGTAAATTTGTCTCTTCGCAGCTGCTCTTGTGTATAAACATGAGTGCTTTTAGGTTTCGTCTCCAGTCCAAAAATCCACTTGGCAGATACATTGTTGGACCTAGCTGAATTTTATAATCCACTAGGCACGGTGGCAGACAGGCAAAGTTGGTTTCCAGCTGTCAATGGCTGATATGAATAACTGCTTTTTAATGGGAGGTACTGAGCTGGGAGCTGTAGACTGTGGCTCACAAAGCATGGCTTGGTTTTTTTTAGAGGCCATGATATTGTCTGTATAATAGTACAGCCACCCAGGAGGCTGTTTTCTGTGGTGAAGCTGGGCCATGATGTTCACCATTTACCTAAAATGATCCTGCATTAAAAAATGAGATAACAAAACTTAGATATCTCTAATTTATTCATTGCAGTCTGTTTGGTTATACTGCGTCTATCCTGTTTGTCCAGTTTGTTGACATAAAACTTTTTCTAGGTTTTACTCGCTGTTAGAGCTGGGCGATAGAACGATAATGATATGTATCGCGATATAACTTTTACTCGATAGAGAAATTAAGCTATCGCGATAGACCTCGCCGCTCTTGTCCTCTTAAAAAAAAAAAAAAAAAAAAAAAAAGGTCAGCCAATCCAAATTAAGTAGCGCAGAGCCGAACCAATCACAGCTGCAGCGTCACGTCGTGTGACTTGTTACATACAGCACAAGTGCCAAGCCGCACGTGTGTTTGTTTGGGAAGCAGCCAGCGGGTAATGGAGCCAGCGCGTAATGGAGGAAATGAGTGTGCCGACTAGAAAAATCTACCGAGCGTGACCGAAGAGAAAACAGATGATGGTTCCAGTGCCGGAGAGATTGTCGAACGGAAGAGCCAAAGAAGTTCCGTAGTGTGAAGGTATTTCGGCTATTTCAAGTCTGACAAAAACAGAGTAGCGTGCACTGTAAATTGTGCCGAAAGCAAGTCTGGAAATACAATAAACTGGTGCATGCGTCCAGTGTTGGTCAAGTTACTTGAAAAAAGTAATCAGTAACTAATTACTGATTACTCCCCCCAAAAAGTAATCCCGTTACTTTACTGATTACTTATTTTCAAAAGTAATTAATTACTTAGTTACTTAGTTACTTTTTAAAAACACGATTTACAACCTGAAGAGGTGATAAAGCGATAGATCTTTCAGCCCAATTCTACTTTTTCTACATAATCCATCATACAAAATGTAATCAAATGGAAAAGTCTCTTTTTTTAACTTGTTTTATCAGTTTTAATCTTTTAACTTTATGCATCAAGCAAAACATTTAATTATATGCAACATTCTCTGACTTGAATAAATTAGTTTAACATTTAAACCTATTTTCTACACATTCCAGCACATAAAATAAAATATTTTTTGTGTTTTCACTCACTCTTTCAAACAGATGCAAGTAAAACACAGCAGAAAATAAATAAAGTCAAAGACTCAGTGGTCCTTTTGCTCTATTTTCACCTGTAAAGCAGGAGCAGGGTAGGCGGAGGGTTACCCTGGTGTAGGTGTGCTGCGGTCAGTTGAAGAATCCGCGCGAGTGTCTCTGAGTTTCCCATCACGTCGTAGCTATTCGGTGCTTGCTCGGAAGTTTAGGGGTTTTTTTCGCTGTAAAAAGAAGTTTTCTTCCCACGCACGATGGACGCTAATGTTTTTGTCACTTTTTATGGAATCAAACTCAAAGTAAGGTCAGTACTTCCACACTTTAAACGCTGCACGCTCATACTCTCTCCCGCACTCGATATATTATCCATTGTTGATCTGCACACAGCTGCTGTCACCAACGTCGCACTTGCTTACGTCACTGTCATGAGACATTCTCGCAAAAAAAAATCACGGTTTTAGTAACGCAGTAACGCAGCGTTCCTACGGGAAAGTAACGGTAATCTAATTACCGATTTTGCAATAGTAATCCCTTACTTTACTCGTTACTTGAAAAAAGTAATCAGATTACAGTAACGCGCTGCCCATCTCTGCATGCGTCACACTGTGCACCACGTTATTGTTTCGGTGAAATGAATTTCTACAATACTGTTACTGTTAATTCTACTCTCTGCAGTGTTTAAATGCTTACATATACACACAGTTACTGTCCCTCCACACATACGACTCGGTTCTGCTTCTATGCCCCAGCTTTGTTTACTTTTTCCCACCGAGGCTTCTAGACTTCTGATTGGCCAATATTTCTGCACGGTTAGGAATCTAGCGCCACCTGCTGCTTTGGCATGTTCATAGCAGCGTTTTCCTTCATTTCTGCCTTTATGTGTGGACGGGATTATTTTTTAAAACGAAAACGGAAAATCTCCGTTTTCAAAAATACCCGTGTACGTGTGGACGTAGCCTCAGTCTCTGACTGGAAGCGCTAATTCGTCATTCGGCTTTTGTCAGACTAAAGTAACTGTTAAAACTGTTTGAAAAGCTAAGCTATACAACAAGGAGAGATTGAGAATTTCCTTTTAGTTCTCAGTTTATTTGATATTGACAAAAGTTAGTCAGTTTTGTCTGTTCTTCTGTAAAACAAACTGAGATTTATTTTTAGAATTAATATTTTGTTTCTAAGTGGAATTGACAATTTAGTCTGTTTCGTTTGTTCTATTTTGAAACGCTTTAGCGGCTGCCTTTTGTGTAGTTTGCAATATTTGCCTTTATTTATCTGAAAAAGTCTCATGTTCCTTAAGTACATCTACCCTGTTGAACTTATTATGGGAAATAAATATTTAAATTAAAACAAGCTGCTGATTATTTCACATTTTACTTGTGAGCAACGGCACATTTAAATCTTACAAATATAGTTATTTGACTTATATCGTGATAGATATCGTTATCGCCTGAAATGAAAAAAACATATCGTGATTAGGGCTGCCACGATTTGTCGACTAGTCACGATTACGTCGACTATCAAAATCGTCGACGACTGATTTAATAGTCGACGTGTCGTTTGAAGCTTTGTAAGATCGCAAAACACGCAGGAATAATAGCAGGATTTAAGAGTGTAATAACGGACTGAAACAGAAGATGGCAGCACTGCATGTACAAGGATGCCAGCTGCCGTTAAACCCCGAAGAAGAAGAAGCAGCTGTGTCCCAGAATTCATAGCGCGGCCCAGCTTAGTTTCCAACAATGGCGGTAGCTAGTTAGTTTTAATATTACTCTTATTATTCTTTCTGGGTCACAAAATAAACGTTTAACATATTTTCAGGCGAGAATGTAGCTGTGTAAACCTCAAATATCGGCTCAGTTTATCAGGACACCACATATTTTCAAAAGCGCTCCGACGTTTTCGGAGACGTCTGTTACCCACTAGCTCGATAGCTAGCCGGGGGCTAGGTCACTAGCGCCGTGAGAACACCGGACTCCCGGCAAATTGTTTTCAAACCCACCGCCGTCTTTCGCGACTCAGGTTAAATATATATGAGTCACTTAGATAAATTAAAAATGTTGTTGTTTGGCTTTTTTTTTTTTTTTTAGTATTTTATTTGTTCCTGAGTAAATCGGTTTGGCTGAGATTAAAGTTATAGTTTTTACACAGCTGAATAAACGTCAAGCAGACAGCTGATTATCAGAAGTGTGAGATGCTGGAGAATATACTCCGGTGTCCTGTTATAGTTTAGATAGCAAGGAGTTTATTAAACTTTACCAAAACAATCTGCAAATTTCATTAAAATTGAATAAACTATCATCTTGTCTTTATTTTTAGTTAGCACCTTAAAAGCTTAAAGCTGTAAGCTAATGATAGTTATATAAGAGCAGATGCTGCTGGTGCAATAAGCTGTAGTTTTATGTCCAGTGGATGATGATCTGATTAGTCGACTAATCGCATAAATAATCGGTGACTAGTCGACTATCAAAATAATCGTTTGTGGCAGCCCTAATCGTGATATGAAAAAATCTCATATCGCCCAGCTCTACTCGCTGTAGAGCAGCAATAATTAGGTGGTTATTTCATTAGATGATTCACAGAAAATGGATCATCAGTGCTTTGGTAACAGTTTTAGCCTTTTCTGTGGAAATACCACTTATTAAGCTAAAACCTGATGATGATTTTGTTGCTTAACAGAAGAAATAAATGATTGCTAAAAAGAGATCATTACAGCTAATTATATGTAGTGCTTCTAATGCTTTTTTAACATCTAGCAGTGCATACTGACATTCAGATGTGCACATAGAAAAATGATATATATATATAAGTGCATTTATATGTGAGATAAATGCACACTTTTTGAATAGTTTTCAAAAATACTGTTTATATGGTGCTTCTCTGTAAATCTTTGCAATATTGCAACATTTCTAAGGACTTTGTGGTAGGTCTTGAGTTGTAGCTGATGACGTTACTTCTGTTCTGCTCTCACTTTGCATAGTTTTCTTGCATATTTTGCAAAGTATTCAGCTCTTTTGGATGTTGTTGAAGTTGCTCCTTTTTTTCTGTATTTAATCTGTATTCTAATTTTTGCCTCATAACTTTTGCACTGTCCACTTCCTGCTGTGACAAAACAAATTTCCCACGTGTGGGACTAATAAAGGTTATCTTATCTTATCTTATCTTATCTTATCATCATCAGAGGCTGATGATGTGGCTCTTGTGCTGTTGTTGTAGGTGCATAGGAATGTAAACATGTGCCATCCCTATGTCACTGACACCAAGATATGCTTTTATATCACGTGAAAATTTTATATCTGCGTTATAGCAGATGCTATGATATGGCACGTTCCTTGTAGCCTGAGCAAGTCTGGCATAAAGAACCAGTTTTCTGCCTGTAGCAGGGTGTCGTTACAGTGGCCCCCCCAAGCTGAGACAACCTGTAAGAAAACAAAACAGGAAGGGCTGGGGCATGTTGGCTTGATGATATAAAATATCATAGTAAAGCCAATACAAAAGTGCTTTAAACCGGCCTTATTTTCAATGGCCAGCAGGGGCAACACGTGTGTATAATATTTGTATGGGAATCTATGGGAAAATCAGCCCTCTTGTGCCTTACTTTTCTGACCCAAGTTAATACTTTGCTGTTTGATTTCATGGGTCAAGTCATGGGGATTAAAACATCAAATTAATTTAGGCAATTATGGACATTTTTGGAGTCAGCGGGATTATCCAGGGTATGCTCATTGGATGTCCACTCTGCTGATCCACCCTCAGTCCTCACATTTGGTCAAAGCACCAAAAATGGCAGTAGTGTAAACACACAGCTTTTCAGATGAAGTGTTGGTGGTTTATCAAATAAAACATTTCTGCACATGAAATTAAGAACAAACTTGACTTTATAATCCTTAAATATGTTGTTTTTGCCTTTTAAGGTGGGGCCATCAGTAGAGCTGTCTGAAGCAATGGTGAAGTTCGCTACACATCCAGATCCCACAGTAAGGCAAGCATTTTTGGCTGACAGCGTGATCAACCCATCAGTAGGCGTGCACAAAGGAATAAAGTACGCCAGCTGGTCTCCGTTGGGTTGTGACTCGAGTGGACGCTGCTTGCTCGCTTGCCTAACGCTTGACCACAGACTTACCATTCATAACAGCCACAAGCGTCTTGAGTGGAACACGCTAGTTGATCTTACTAAAAAGTACAGCGAGAGGCTAAAAGAGCGGAATTATGCCAGAAAGGATGACAAGCTGCCGCAGACTAACTTACAGGACTTTGACGAGCTGCAGCGGCGTTTCCGTATGCAGACGCCACTGAGAATGGAGTGGTCGAGTATTTACACGATTAAACAGGTTCAGCCGGACAACACGGGCGTAGACTTAGAGATGGTCCTCCTCGCTGTCTTGATGGAAAACGGTGACCTCGTCTTGTGGAAGTTTGTGTTGCCTTTTACAGACGGGGCAGATGTCACGTTTTATGACACCATCGAATCAGGCGTGACCAGACCAAGTGACTTAGCGTGGTGGGAGTATGAAAACGCAGATCGTCGCATGAGCGGCCTGATTGTCGGCAGTGAGGTGGGACCCGTCAAGATCATGCCAGTCAGCCTGTCGGGAGTGAAGGGGTACTTCACCCTCCGACACCCCGTCATCCTGTGGAAGGAGTGCGATGAAATCGCTGTTGAAAACCTCAAATGTGTCCCGATGATCCACCCGATACATAAATCCAGCTGCAGCCTCATCGTCGCATCACGTGGCTGCTACGTCTTTTGGTGTTTACTTGTGATTTCCCCAGCTGGACTAAATGTACACAACTCTCACGTGGCTGGGCTGCACTCCCTTCCTGTAGTCTCCCTGGCGGTCAGTCAACAAGGTGTCGCGGTGTACACTTGTTCCACAGACGGGTGGATTAAAAAGCTGACGCCAACTTTTACAGAGAGCACTTTAATATTTAAGCAGGAGGAAATGATGCGACCAGAGAACCTCACGGGGAGGAGGATACACGGGATTGCAGTGAGCCGCAACGGAGCATATATTGCACTTGTCAGCACGCAAGGTATGGTTGATGGCTATCATCCAGTTAACAGGACTTACCAGGTTCACTTTGTGACCTTAAAAACTCCAGAAGCCGCAGCAGCGTTGTTGCTCAGGTCTCCTACGCAGAACTTGTATAAAATGGCCGACCTGCTCGACCTGGTGAGGTGGCAGATTTTGAAAAACAAGTCCATCCCTGCATCACTGCAGGACGAGCTCGATCAAAAGATCCGGGAAGCGGACTCTCCTTACTTGTGGCGGTTCAAGCTCTTTTTGGTGCGAATACTTCACCAGTCACTGCAGTCACCTAACACAGAAAACAACTGGAAACCTGCAAAAGAGGGAAGCAAGGTGTTCATAAGAGATGCGGAAGAGGAGGATGGAGAAGACAAAGAAGGTGCTGTGAAAGAGGAAGGTGAGCCCGGAGGAGAAAAACTGGAGAAGGAGGAAAATCAGGAGGAGCAAAGGGCAGAGGTACAGGCTTGGATGAACACCGTAGAGACTCACTTGATGAGAGAAAACATGAAGAAGGTGTTAGGGGTGGTGTACCTCAATACCTGGCTAGCAGAGAACATTAGCATACCCACCTGTGGCCTGGTGGAGTATCTCTCTAAAGACACCAACGACAGAGCATCAGAGGTAATGACTCGCGTGTTATTTTTTTCTACTTAAGACACCACTGCACGTTCTTTTGGTTTGGTTTTCCTGAATACAGCGCTGTAAAAAGTATTTGAAAAGCTTAAATGTTTCAGATCATTTAAAAAATGTTAGTAGTAGTCAAAGGACAGAGTTTTTACGTGATCATTTGAAAAGAACCTGTAGATTATAGAAACAAATTCAATGACATCTATCACTCTGGACAGTGTTACAAAACCATTTCTTAGGCTTTGGGGACTCCAGTGAACCACGGTGAGAGCAATGATCCACAAATGAGGAAAATTTGGAACAGTAGTAAACCTTCCCAGGAGTGGCCGGCCTACTAAAACATTTCATCAAAGACTCATCCAGGAAGTCACAAAAGAACCTAGAACAGCATCTAAAGAACTGCAGACCCCAATTACTTCTGTTGTTGCTTCATGACCCAGAAAATCCAATCCAAGCACCTAAATCCAATTGAGGTGCTTTGGCACGCCCATAAACAGGCCACCCTAGCTTGAAAACCCTTCAGTGCGGGTTGATTACAAAGAATAGTTGGCTAAGAATTCACTAAACTCATTACCAGTTTTCGTCGTGATGCATTCTCAATCATCCAGGTAAGTAAATTTCCAAAGATTGATGCAGCAACAACTCCACCTCATTGTTAGTCCATTTAAAAAAACTCTGTGCGTTTCCTCGACGTTTTGCCGCGACGTTTGAAAGAGCCGGAAAGTAAATAAACGGCAGACAGAAATGAGGCAGGCCGAATCGTCTTGTGTTTCACGCATGCGCAGTACTGGAACGTAAGCGTTTTCGGCCGTTTCAATGTGGACGCGCAACTCTGTGAAAACGACTGAAAACACTAGTGTGGACGCGGAGCGTTTTCAGACAAAAACGCCGTTTTCAAATCTATCCGGGCTAGTGTGGATGTAGCCTCAGCTGACTGCAGGTTTCCTCAATTTTATAAACTGTACATTTGCATAATGACTGAAACCAGCCCATTACCAGTTATTGCAAATGTTTGATTGCAGTTACAATGGTTGTCAAGGGTGGCGCAACCAGGTAAGTTTAGGGGGCTACTTTTTCCAAGAGGGTTTGGAAATTTTCTAACTTTTGTATTTACTCAGGTTTTGTTTATCTGAAACATGCAAGTCTGGCAAATATGTAGGAGGGGGATGCTTGTTAGATGTAAGGCTGCAGTGGAAGAAACTTCTTTGACTTCTTTGCCTCCGCTATACAAGTTGGGAATGCTTGCATTGGTTGCTTTAATTCAGACCCTTTGGTCCTGCATGCTTTGTCCTTCAGGTCCTGATTGGCCACATCAAGAATAAGATGAACAAGCAGACGTTCTCGGAGCGCTGCAGCCTGTGTCAGGATGTGCTGCCCTTCACAGACCACAAACAAACCATGTGTAAAAATGGACACATGTGGCTCAGGTACGCACAAAATTCTTGAACAACTTTAGAAACTTAAAACGTCTAAGGATGGTTGTTTTTCTTAGCTTTAGCCTGACAGGATGAGTAGGTGCACCGTTGGTTCAGATGCCACAGCTGAGCCTGAGCGTTGGGACATGAATTGAATCTCAATGCCGAACGCCTTCTTTGACGGTTTATTTATCTTCTCGGAGCAGTAATCAAGGCTCCTTCCTTCTGATATTTACCCATGCAGCACTCTCATCGTCTCATAAATATCGTCTGTCAAACATTTCTCCTGCCTGCTCTCTAGCTTGAACGTGGTGCCTCTGGTGGGCACTGAGGGGAAATCTGTGCCCGTCAGCTGCACCTCAGCACTGTTTCTGCTCTACTTTTATAATGCGTATATGTGTGTGTGTGTGTGTGTGTGTGTGTGTGTGTGTGTGTGTGTGTGTGTGACTGTCCCTGGCAGCCAGCTCTCTAATGTATTTCTTTCGGTCTCCTCCAGGTGTGCGTTGTCATACCAGGCCTGCCAGACGCTGACGTTCAGACGGTGCCTCCTGCTGGATAGCATCGCCAGACTGCCAGAGCCTGAGGGTAAGCGCCACTTTCCATCTCCCTCCACCTCCATTTCACAGTCGCGCTCTCGATCAGCCGTCTCCTCCTGTCACCTTCAACCTCAGCCTCTGCCGCTCGGATCAATGCTCGACATGTTGGATGACTGAGCCACACAAACATAATACTTATTAACTGTGACTGATTGCAGAAATTAGCACAGCGTCTTTTCTTTCTTTCTAGCCAGTGTGCTTTTGTATTTTCTTATAAGGCAAGAGTTGAGTTACTGGTCACAAAGCTCAGTCTTGTCACTTTCTCGGCTAGGACTTGAAATGTGTAGCTGGGGAATTCTGAATGCTGGAGCGGGAGTAAGTGATCTTTGCATGACTTCTTTAAGGTCGGTCAGCTCAGTAGGAGGGTAGAAATGTGCACTGACATGCACGTGCAACAATGCAATTAACAGAACGGGTGACTACTTTTTTTCTTTTTGCTTGTGCTTGTGAATTACTGAAGGGGTTAATACTTTGATACTCAGGGGAGAAAAAAACAAAACTATCCGAGGTTCCAGTGAGGAGGAGACACGTTAGTCCTGATTTCTTAAGTAAACGATAACCTGGATTAGAAAAACCTGTTGGCAGTGGAAAGCTGATTTCCACTGCCATGTGTACAGTTAGATGGATTTCTAATCAGCCTGTTCACAACAGACTGTAAACAGAAACACAGGTGTGACAGCAGAGCTGCGGGATGAAAGAGGAGATGAATGCATTACATACATCATTACTATATAATGCATGTAAACATGTTTTCTGATTGCCTTTATATCTGAAATAATGATTGCATTCTGTTTCCTCATAAAAGTCCTAAAGGAAAGAATTAAGTTTACAAAAGCCTTAAGTATTGTCTCGAGCCCGCAGTCGACTGTGCAGGCAAGCCAGCAAAGGTTTCTGTATCAGTCTGGGGGTGTCCCGACCACAGTGACATTGCTGACTGCTGCTCACTCATTAGGTACGAGCTCTACATCGATTCTGATAAGGAGTCATTACAGTACACAATTGTAACATTAGAATTTAGGATTTAAATATACTGCTTAAACATAGGGGAATTGTACTGTATGCTAACAAATAATTGTTATCTTTATAATTGTTTTCCTCATACCATACGTTCCTCATGCCTTCTTTATATTTTGACCATTACAGTAATAATTTGCATTCTTTTAATGGTCTTAAAAAGCCTGAAACGCAGAAAGCCTCGGTGAGTCTGTGGAACGTTTATTGCATCTAAGTAATCTGATTATCAGACGTTTACTATTTACTCAAACTGATTAAGAAGATTTCTGTCTGTGGTCATTGTATCCAGTATTTCAGTTTCTTTAATTGGATTTGGGGAAAGTATGATTTGCTTCACATTAAATGTAGGAAACCCTCTTACATATTTATGTTCGGATATATTTGTAAGTTAGAGATCTTTGCTCTGCATTGGTTTTACAGTACATGTCTCTATGACATGTAATGTACACATCATCATAATAGCCTATAAATGGGTGGAGGTAAGCTCAATAATGATACAAATGAGAAAAAAATATATTATTCTACATAAACACAGAAGTGGGAAAAGAGCAGGCTCTGTGGTCCTGCAGGGGGAAAAATGATCTCAGGTCTTTATCAAACCTGCCTGAGGGGCAGCTCTGCTGGTCATCCCAGCCTATCTGAGCTAATGAGTGACAGGTCTGTGCAGTTGTGGCATCTGTCAAAATCAGCATCACCCCCCACTTGTCTAAAAACATCTTTAGGATGTTTGCCTTCTTTATAGTTCCTATTTCACTATTTTTATTATTATCACAGCAGTTTCTGTTTGGAATAAAAACCCTTTTATACATGAAATTCTTAAAAACAATTTAGAAGCTCTATGTCTGACAGCAAAAGACAAAAAAACCTACATTAATATTAAATATATGGCATTAAATAATTAGAGATAAACAAACCAGCCATGTTGCCATCTTGAATATGCCCGAGACACTACAGTCTGTGCAGCAGACAGGAGGCCGTTTCCCCCGCTGAGCCACTGCACATCATGTCTGTGAGATCTAACTTTAGTCGTGGGTGTTTTGGGATCACAAAGAAGAATTTTCTTTTCCCCTAAGTCCTGCCTTACTGATGAGTGTGAGATAATGCACTTTCACAGTAAACTTCCTAATTTAGTCATTTCTTATCTCTCGCATACTTCATTAGAAAGCCCTGTTCTATACTTCTACGTCAATAGCAAACATGAGGTTAAAATTAGTTTTTTCAGTATTGTACAGTGGGATAAATACAATTTTTAACCCGTTTTATTCATTGCGGGTTAATTTACTCAAGCATAGATGTTTTTGTTTAACCAGTGGTCAGAAACTCTGACAAATGTTATAGATGTTTTAGAAAAGTAAGCCGTTTCCTTCGCATTACTTCTAACAAATGTTGGAAGACAATGCAGACTGACCATCGCTTACACTTGTCCTGTCTTGCGTGTAGAAAGCAGCAGGAGAGAAGCATGCTCTCATTACAGGAAGCACTTAGTTTGTCAGACCAGTGTGTGCAAGGGGCGGCTCACTTAATTGTGGTGTGTCGTGAAAAGTTTAGGGCTAAGTTTGTTAATTTTTCATCCATATTTTCTCACCTGAATTTTTCTTTTTGGTGCTTTAGTATTAGACTATGCATGCACACTAACAATGAATTGTAATGTATTTTAATTAATGTAAATGACACTGAATAACAACTGTGAATGTGCAGGATAAAGCTTCAGCTTAATGTATGCGTACTTTTATATAGCGTATTAGAATAGGCCGGCCTCCCAGTACCACTAATGAAGACTCAACAAAACACAAATAAAAATGTAGAGTTCACAAACAATAGTGATCATACCCCAGTTTTGAATGCTCAGCATATAAAAATGGTTATTACACAATTATTAAATATGTTTGCGTTCCATTGCAGTCCATTTTTATTGTATCTCATCACCTACTTCTCCCCATCTTTTGATATCAAACCTTTTCTTTCTTTGTCTGAACTACAGTTCGTGTCTCGAGGGCACAACACATTACCTCGGCTGTTCCAGCTCAAACTTCACTTGTATACTTACTTACTAAAAATGTTTATTATTTAGCCACATCCTTTTCTTAGGAATGGTGTGCACTATTGATTGTCCCACTTTTATTGCTTTAGTGGACAAGAACATTATCGATTTTTGTGTTTCTTATATAGAGAAAAGGGGTGTGGCACTACGCAGATTGCAAATAACGAGAGTACGACTGTGTTTGTAGAACGAGCCTGTAACATATGCATGGCAGTGAGAACAAATTGGCCAGTGTGCACACTTAATGAATCCAGTGGTAAGTTTGCACATGCCCTTATTTTGTGCTCAATTGTATACTCGTAGTGCTTAATGAGGCCATTTTTTTTGGGGGGGGGGGCTTAAATTGTACTCCTGTCACCCTTCAAAGTCTCTGATATTAATATATACATAACCACATTAAATGAATTTGTTGTTCGTAATCTTGAGCACAAACAGAAGTTGTTTTGTTTCCCCACAGATCCAGAGTGGATAAAGAAGATACTGCAGGCACCCTGCACGCTCTGCGACTCGCCGATGATCTAGAGCTAAACGATCATTAAAACCTCAGGGCTTCCCCGCGACCTTCAGAGCTCGCCGCTCTGACACCGGGTCCAATCTTGTCAGACATCACTGCTTTTTTCTTTCTTAATTTTATATGTTTTGTTCATGTTTTTATTACTTTATATTGGTATGTTAAAAGAGCAAATAAAACGCTTTGAATATTTGTTGAAACTCTTATTTCACTCCAGTTACAAAGTGTGCAGTGTGTGCTTCCTGCCTCTAAACTTTTAAATTAATATTTTACGGAGGTAAAACATTTTGGAGTCAAACTTTACACATTTCTTTATTTTCCACCCCTCATCTAAAGCGAATTCCCACTCAGAGCAGTGTTTGGACAGAGATGCTCAGAAACAAAGTTTAAAATGTGGTTATATGTGGAGGTTTTTATTATTCAGTAGGACTTCAGGGCGCCATAAATAAGCTCCCTCATTTTCCTCATGTTGACTCTATTTCCAAACCTTTGGTGTAGTTTTTATTGCAAGTAAGTGGAACTTACTCTGCAAGTCCTATTTTAGTGGGGTTTTTTCTTCTCCTCCTTTTTTTTTTTTTTTTTTTTTTTTTTTGAGTGCAACAAATAATACACTCTGAATAATACATACTCTGGAAGAAACTCAACATACCTACTTTAATTGGCACTGTAAAACAATTTCCAAGCTCTGGGAGGAGGAGATGGAGGGTGGTGGTGCTCAGTCATTCTCTCAGATGAGGACTTCCGCTAATGTAAACGTAGAAGAGAAGAAGCGGCGAGGCAGATGAGATGAGCAAGAGGCAGAAAGAAAGCAAAAAGTGTGCTTAAAAACCCAGCGTGTCCCTCCCACGGGAGCCCGTTGTAATGAGATTCAGCAGTAATGAGGGACAGAACATGGCGCCAGATGTGATTCTAATTCTAATCAAGGACGGGAGGGTGGAGGTGATGGAGACGGGGGGTGTTAGGATAGAGAGCATATTGTTAAATACAATTAACCCTTTTTTCATATTTGGAGAGAACAAGGGCTGCAGGGTGGGGTTACAGGCTCAGCAGCGTGTTATCTGGCCCTCCTCCTTGTTGTGGAGACATGGAGGTCGGCTGCTGGTGATCAAAGAGGAAGCCGGAGCTGAGAGACCAGGCCGGCAGCAGAGCCTCTTCTCCACTGCGGCCTTACATCTCCAGGTCCGACAGGGGCGGGGTTGGGGCTGCCCTTCCTCTGGTGTCACCAGAGATGATAGCCTGCCCCCGGGCAAGGAGAGAGGAGGCAGCTCTGCTCCAAACTCTCGGGAGCTCATGAAAGGGAAGCTTTTTACTTTATTTTCCTAAGCCCACATTTCTCAGTTCAGTGGTGGCATTTATTGGCCCAAGACTCAGAAGACTCAGCGCATCGGTAGAAAAAAGGAGTGTCTCCCGTTTTGCTTGAAATTGAATCGCTTATCACATTATCCTGTGCAGTGCTGCAGGAGATGCCCTGGACTATTGTATGATTAGTTTGCTTTTAAGCTGCATAAGGCAGTCCTTTTTTTAAATGAACAGTGCCAAGGCTAATAAAGAACACAACTAGAACTCTCTTCAACTTCTGATGTGGCTTCTACAGTACTCCTCCTGAGGTCCACAAAGGGTTAAATGTTATTCCCGTGCTTTTACCCACAGATTTCCTTCCCTCGCCTCTGCTCTGTCCCAAAAAATTATAAGAACAGTCTTAAAAGTTTCTAAATTGATTAAACGAACGTGTCTGCAGACTACAACAGAGTGCAAAACGTGCACAAATGACTACTGAGAAAATATATAAATGTAATGACACTGTGAAGTTTTCTTCTGAAATTTGAAAGAAATCCTGCAGACCATGTGGATGCAGATCATTTTTATTTATTTTATAACCAAAAATGACAAAACTCTCAATAAGGATTGCTCAGTTTTGACTGATTTTAAACAAGTCCATTTATTAGTCTTTTTCTGGCCCTTTTATCTACATCTTCTCTTCTTCATCAGTTTGTTTCAAACCATTGTTTATTTCCCTGTGATGTCCTTTGTGATTTGTTTGTTTTTTAAATGTCAGACACACATAAAAGACACACCGTTTGCGTGTTTTTACACTTTTTTTGATGTAAGGTATGATGCGGGTTGCACCACTCAGCGTGATACGGCATTCCCCGGTGGAACTGATAAGCGCACTTTCCAACTTTTAAGCAACATGTAAAAAAAAAACACGTGAAAGAAAAAGTTATATTATTCATTCCAAGTGGAGCTTTGTGCTTTTCCACATTTGTTGTTATATTAAACATTTTCTGAAGAGTCAAGGAATTATGAGCCAAAAGCCCAGACTTCAGACTGCTCTGTATGCTCAGTTTCAAGCTGATCTTTCTCCTCTTGCCCCACTGTGATGTCAGTGAGAGGGAATATTCAGATATTTCAGATACAACACTTAAGCCCCACCCACCTCTTAGGAATATGGTTATCCAGGGTGCGATCACAGGCTAATGACTCTTTAATTAAGTTAGCCAGTGAGCTTGCAGCATGCTTGGATTCACAGTCTGGTTTGAAACAGCAAAGATGGTGCCGTGAGAACATTCAGCTCAAGGTTTCAGGAGGCTTCATTTACCATTAGGTGGCGTCACAGTGGCTAGTTTTATAGTCTTCTATATAAGCTGTGGTTTTCATAGTTGATCAACTGAGGGGCTGTGCCAAGGCTCAATGTAAGGTGTATTCAAAAGTACTTTTGAATTTTGTATAATCCAAAGCTGGTGTAAAAATTTGGAGCAGAGGACAAAAATTTGCTGCTATATTTGCGCAGCTGCTGTCCTTTCTAGTGTCTCTTTTCACACTGCAGTAAGAATAGGATGGCAACCTCCAACTGACCAGGAAAAACAGTGGTTGGATAGTGATTGCATTACTTTTTTTTTTTTTTTTTTTTTTTTGCTGTCTCCATCAAATAAAGAAAAAAAGAAACATGCGTTGTTAAGGTTTACGTTAATAGATATTAGGTTTATCAAAAACAGTTAGCAGACTGACTCTGTCTTATCGCTATATTGACGCACCAAGTTGGTTTAAAGACCGCAATTGACTGCAAGAGGTTGTTTCCTGTTGTTAAAGTGATGATTTTAGAGGTAAGAATTTTCAAGCTGATTGCAAACTTGCAATGATTTTGGTTGTACTGCAGTCTGTAGTGTTTTCCCCTGGTGTGACTGTAGCCTAAGTTAAAGTAACTCAAAGCCTCGTATTTAGCTTTTCATTAGATCCGACTGTGGTAGGTTTGCAGTATGGGGTGCCTTCTTGGCAGTCAGGTTTCTTTTTATCAGCCTGGGGATTTGTTGCTCGTTGTCGTGTTTGTCAAGTGCAAGTGGCTCCTCAGGTTGTAATGTTCCTGTCACTGATAGGTGGAGACCAGCGCTGTTAGAGGTTAGCTGTGTTTGGTTGATCCTCCTCCTGCTTTAATATAATAATCCGTCAAAGAGCATCTCCACTAGTAATTACCTGCTTCCCCTCCCTTTCTCTCCCAGTGTCTTTGCTCTCAAGACTTCAAACAGGGGATTTTTCTCTTTGCATACAATATTTATATCCTTTATGTCAGTGGCTGGAAGGCATAAAACATTCATGGCACCTTTTCACACCTTAATTTCATGTGATATTCCTTTTGTTTTGTTTAGAATAGATTTCCAACATGAGTCCCAGTGTATTCTCGAGAGAGTATCGATTTGTTTTGTTGCTTCAGAATTCTCCAATTTAAACCGCAGAACATGGCAGCTACTTTACTGCCTTAGACATGTGATTGCATCGCCTGTTGGGATCACAACACTGTGTCTGTTGATGATTTTTTTAACATTTTTTCAGGAGGAGTTGATGATAGGGTTGGGTAGTATTAAAGTGTCGATTTTTCTGTAGTATTAATCCAAGACTGCATTATTGTAATGCGAGGAAGCACCTTGATGTCCAACATCAGAATAGTGCAAGAAAAAAAACAACATCTTTCTTCATTTGCTGTATATTGCAAGTACATTGTAACATTGATTTTGTCTATTTTGGTTTAGTCCGCATCAGCATGCTTTGGTGGTTCTTCGGTGATATGTAGAGCTTTGTTGTAGCTGTGTACTGCACTGGGGCCAGGGCCAAAAATGTGGAACAAGTTATAATGTTGGTTACTCTTATTGTTTTATTTATTTTGGCCTGTTAGCTTATGCTTACCTCAAATGTCGGACCAGTAAGTGATGTCCCACTTGACTTGACCGCATTCCAGTAGTACAAGTAACAAAAACAGGTTTTGTTTTGCTGACTAAGAAGGCAGAGCTATTTATCTTGGGTTTTTTTGCTCTTTAAAACACCTCTGCACCACATTCACTGATGGAGCCTGGTCAGTGTTCACAGACACTGCAGGAAGACTTGGAAGTTTTACTACAATTTACGCTCACTGCTGCCATCTTGGATTAAGAAGTCAGGGATGGTGGTTGGTGTAACATTCTGAATGGAAAGAACAACTCTGGAGGAAAGTATTTCATCTGAAAATTCCATCTTAGAACTTGGGATTTCCAACTTCCCACTTCAAATGGAAGACAGAAAACCTATTTCTTGTGAAGAAAAAACAAGTGTTAAAAACAATGAAAACTGTTCCCTGTAGCCATTGTCTGTACATTGTAGTTCTTGTTCTTGATTCCACACATCGTATTAACAGCATCAGGCAGTGTACTGTTGGCTCTTTGGTTGGTGAGCTCCCTAGCAGGGTTGTACTAATCGAGATCGATGATGATCAGAGTGACTGGGGACAACTTCCGGGGCAAAATCTTCCCAGTAATACATTAATGCAGTGATATAACAATTGTAGCCCATGACCTGTAGTTTGCATGGAAGACACCGACTTGTCTACAAACACTTTCTAAGTACTGGCAGTGTCTTTTTCCTTATTGACTGATGGAAGCCAGATAGTCATGGATGGATTTCTATGCCTCTGTGATTATTAACCCTGAATTGTCAAACAAGTTAATATTAGTGGTAACATGTCTGCAAAACCTCTAAAATATATTTTTGAGGGAGCCAACTGCCCAAATGCCACAGGCCTAGAAACATTTTTTTTTCATTTGACTAAGTCTCTTTATGTTCTTTTGAACAGTTTGTTACATTTTTTTTTTTGGTATAGTTTTTCTCTGTGTGTGTTTTTGTTTTTTATTCAAATCCAGCGTGAGCTGCTGTGTTTGCCTGGTAATCACTGCAAACCAAATGTACTTCCTCTACCACTTCTCCTGCCAGCTTATAGAAGGGCACTATGAAGAGTGAAGTAAAGACAATTAAGCCACTTTATACATAAAAACAAGCTGAACAACAAGCAAAACTATAAAGCTAAAAAATAAAAAGGAAGGCAAGTGTGACTTAATACTGTTTGATCTGTTCAGCTGATATCTACCCGCTTACATTCATTAATTATGGTAGGCTAAATTATGCATCATTCTAGGTGAACAAAGCTTTCCTGCAGGTGTGTTCTTTCTCTTGGTGTCCATTTGTGTGCTCCACTGTCACCAGCTCTAGTGAGAAAGCTGTTTTGAGCCACACGTTGTGCATTATGTCGCATGGATAACGCTACCTTAATGGATGCATTTTAATTACTCCCCCAGCCCCATCCCAGTGCTGATTTTATTGGTGATCACAGAGGGAGACAACAGGACAATTGGACTATGGAACAGATTACCCAACACTACTGCATGCCAAGTATGCCTAGGGTTTGTGTAGGTCCTATTCTCATAATCCCTCTTTCTCCATGTATGACAGTGAATCAAACTTCAAATATTCATAATTGAATTCACTCCTTTGATTGGCCAGCCCCATCTGACAAATCTTCCTTCTCTTTTCTTCTATATTTACTTTATTTACATATCATTCAGACAGGAAGCAGATAGTCCCTGAGCTGTGAAATAAACATGGCTGTCTATAGAGTTTGGGCCCAGAAATACATCACAATAAACACTTTGGCACAGCAACAATCCAGAGCTGCATCTGACTCCCTTACACCCCCATGAGGCTCTCCTCTCTTCTGTTTCTAAAGTCTTATAAACTGAGCCGCATCCCCCCCAAACTTGTCAGTGCTAATGAAGTCAGTATGCAAGGTTGTCTTCTGCTTTCTCCGAGCTGATGGAGTGAACACGGCTGTCTAACTACCCCCCACGCACTCCCTGGGGAAGCTGGAGGGGGGGGAGAACGCAAGCAGGGAGGGCAGTGACCCGAGACCAGCCGTGAGGCTGTGTGAGGAGGATAGAGGGGGGAGGTTGCATGTCCATCATTAGAGTCACTATTTGTTCGAGGCTTTGAGAGCACCAAAGTGGAACTAATACTGAACAGCAGAACGGACACGGAGAGGGAGGGCCACTTTTTACTGCTACATTAATTAAGCTCATTCTCAACATGTTCCCCATCTCCTCTTGTTCTGCGGTAATTAAGTGGAGGGGCTGCATTGAGTGTGTGGTTGGTTTAACCTTTTCTGACGGTTAGCGCAACATCTCCCGCCTTCAGAGGTCAGAAGTGACTGGAACATTACATTTGATCTAAAGAGCTGTGCTTTTTTTTTTTTTTTTACCTTGACTATTTCATGTTCAGAACTAAGTGATATATTAATATTGTCTCTGAATTTGCCCATGACTTGATTTTGTAAATCGGGTTTTGCTTGCTTAGCATAGATAGGAGAACAGTCGCACTCCGAGGGGTTTTGGCGAGTCTGAACAATAACTTATGTAATTTGTCAAACACTTAACACGATCTTCCAAAAAATTCAGCTTTGCTCTCGTAGGTCCGCAGAATATTTTCCCTAAACTTTCAGGAATCATCAAGACGTTTCTTGGTAAACATGAGAGGAGCCTTTTAATCTTTTTGGTCAGCAGTGGTTTTCACCTATGAACTCTCCCATGGAAGCCATTTTTGACCAGTCTCTTCCTTATTGTTAAATCATGAACACTGACTTTAGCCGAGGCAAGAGAGGGCTGCAGTTCGGGTTTGATCTGGGGTTTTGTGACCTCCTGGATGAGTCTTTGTCTTTCATGGTAGACTGGGCACTCCTGGGAAGGTTTACCAAGTCTTCTCTATTTGTGGAAAATGACTTTCACTGAAGTAACTCTTAGAAATGGCTTTGTAACCCTTTCCAGAGTGATACATGTCAATGACTTTGGGGTGGCTGTAGCTTAGGTGGCAGAGCAGGTCAGCCACTAATCAGAAGGTCGGTGGTTCGATCCCAGGCTGCCTCCTGGCTGCATGCCAAATATCCTTGGGCAAGATACTAACCCCGTGTTTGCCTACTGGTGGTGGGCAGAGGGCCCGGTGGCGCCAGTGTCCGGCAGCCTCGCCTCTGTCAGTGCGCCCCAGGGCAGCTGTGGCTACAATGTAGCTTGCCATCGCCAGTGTGTGAATGTGTGTGTGAATGGGTGAATGACTGAATGTAGTGTGAAGCGCTTTGGGGTCCTTAGGGACTAGAAAAGCGCTATACAAATGCAGGCCATTTACCATTTACCATTTTTCTCAGTTGTTCTTGAGTTTCTTCAGATTGTGACTTAACACATTGCTTTTCTTGTGCCTACTTTACTTTTTCAGACAGATTCTCTTTAAGTGATTTCTTGATTCAGCAGGTCTGGCAGTAATCAGGCCTGGGTGTGGCTAGTGAAACATACATAGGGCCAGTTAGGTTTGGCTAGCTCAGGGGTGGGCAATCTCAGTCCACGAGGGCCAGTGTCCCTGCAGGTTTTAGATGTGTCCTCGAACCAACACAGCTGATTTAAATGGCTAAATTAGCTCTTCCACATGTCCTGAAGTTCTCCAGAGGCCTGGTAACGAACTAATCATGTGATTCAGGTGTGTTGACCCAAGGTGAGATCTAAAACCTGCAGGGACACCGGCCCTCGTGGACTGAGACTGCCCACCCCTGAGCTAGCTGTTTTCCCTTAATAAATTAAATTATCATTTAAAGGACACTTTTGTATTTATTTTGCTATTCTTTGACTGGTATAAAAACCTCGAATTTCTTAATACGTTCCCATGTAAGCAAAATAGTCCAGTATTTTGCCTACCCACCCATCATAATTACTATAAACATTAAATGACTATGTCGTAATGAAATGGAATTTCTTAGCTTGGGTTTTAAATTGTACCAGATGATGAAATACTGTTCTCCTAAAATTTAGACTTAAATTTAGAGCCCAGCTACAAGATGATATCCCTAAAAACTGATTGCTGAACAGTAAAAAAAAAAGTCTTTGGTGGTCTTTGGTGGTCTCGGGAGTCTGGCCCATGTATTCTGCTTTGCCTGTGCAGTTTGTAATCCAAACCTTGGTGTGGCTTCACTCAGTAATAATTTAGGGAGTGTCAATTCACACACAACTCTGGGTTTTGCATACGCTACATCAATAAGCTATACAAAGCTATACAAAGCTGAGGACATAAGATTTCAGCTATTATGTCTAATATTATGTATACTAATACAAGTTTGTGATGCCAGTTAATGCTGGTTTTGCTGTTATATAAAAAATAGTTAATTAATTAATTTATTTTGCCTTTTTCAGTGTTTTGTTTTGGGGTTTGTTTTTGTTTTGTTTTTTAGCTTTTTGTGCTTCTTGTGAATGTATGAATAATTAACCTCTTTAAAATTTGCTAAAATAAAATAAAAGGAAAGAAAAGATTTTAAAATATCTCAACCAGTAGGCACCTGCAGCCAGTCGTGAGGGGCCAGAAGACACCGTTTCTTTCAGGAATGACTGGTTTCTTTGTTTTATAGATTTTGACTATGGATGTCTTATCATCTACCAGTAATTTGCAGCGCTGAAGACTGGGTTCCTTTGATACTTGAATGGATTTTTCAGCTATAAATTATACATGCTATACAATTCTAATTCAGAACTGATTGCTATATTTACACAAAGGATCTGAGTACATTCCAGTTTAATGAGATCCATGTGATATGGCTTTTGGTGTGATTGATGGGTAGTTGCTTCTTTTTCTTTCTTCCTTTCTTGCCTTAAAATGCTGTATTTTCTTACTTAGTTTCAGATCACAGCGATAAGTGAACAAAAAGCTCTCCTGGCTCCGCACGAGCATGTTTCTGCAGATCATAAGTGAAACATCCTGTTCAGCAGGCCTGCAAGACATCACGTAGTGTTCATCACTGCAACGGATGACGGGTGTCTGTCTCCATCAGCGCTGGCACCGTGAAGTGACAGCTCTCTGTAACGGTGACAAGTCAGGTTCCAGCAGATACAGATTGCCTTCAGGTGGCTTCATTTTCAAAATCTCACCAAGAATGTGAAGCACTTAACTTTCCTTTTGATGGCTGAAGGGCTCTCGGCGCCTTTCCTTTCTCAGATTTCAGCGGGAAAAGAATGTGGGTGGGGGGGGGATGGCTCATTTGAGAGTTTGCTTTAATATCTGTCTTTCAGAGATCAGAGGGTGTCATATTCGTACACCTCATATTTCCTAGCATCTATCACAGGCTATGTAAAATTCCCTTAAAAGTGCATTATGCAATATAATAGCAGGTTTGGGTGACATTTAGCTGCCGAGGGGAGGAAGGCTAGTTACAGACCTATTGCCTTTTACAAAAAGAATTTCATCACACAGCCAACCTTTTGGGAATTTCTCTGGTTTGTCTTGCGATTGCAGCTGATGACACAAATTAGACATGAACTTTATGCCTTTCCCAAAGACAAATATGTGTTTTCAACAAGCTTTTGGGGAGGATTTTTGTAATAGCTCCAGTGACTTGCAGTTGAAATACTATTTGACTAGTTGATCTAGATAATTTCTGTGTGCCTGCATGGGAGTGGGAAATGATTTCAGCGCCTGGTTATACTGAATTTTAAGTAAGTATTTTTGTTTTTTGTGTGTGTTTTTTTTTTAAGAAAATACCGGTAATAACTATGTGCAAAACCATTAGAATGAATATTTATGCAGCTTGTTATGAAATATTCATTAAGTTGATACCAAAAAAGAACAGCAAGTGAGAATGGGGAGGGAGATTGTGTTTACTTGTGTGTATTTGTGTGTAAAATGGGGGCAGCAGGGCCCTCATCACCTATTGCACAGGAGTACTGACAAAACCCCCGGATTGAATATCCGACATCTCTTAACACAAGCGGCAGCAGCATCTTCCCTCTTGTTTTTTCTTTTTTCCCCCTCGTCTATCTCTCCCTCTTTCTCCTTCCCTCTACCTGAGGTGATACGAGTCCCTCCGTTCATCCGATCCCCGCAGCTCCCTCTCCTTCTCCACCTTTCATTCCCTCACTTCCCCTTCATTCCATCTACCCAAATTACGAAATTAATGAGGGATAGGTTCTTTACCAACTGCCCCCGCAATGTTTACCACTGATGAAATTATAATGTAGGCCCTGCTGTATTATTTATAAGCCAATTAGGGGAAGTGTTACTTGATTTGATGGGGAGCCGACACACAGAGTACATTTAACTAATGGAGACCAAGAGAGTAAAGGGAAGGAGGGGAGGGAGGACAGCTGAGGCGGACTATTCCGTACGATGCTCTAGGATTACGTGGCTAATTGCCCTGCTTTATCTGTCTGTCACGGATAGCCATGCATATTTTAGCGTTCCCAAAGACTTTGATTGTTTGCACTCGTGTTGGGGCTGTAACAAGTAGAGCAGAGGCCAGAGTGGAGTGTAGTTAAAAACTGGCAGCAGAGGAGGCAGAGACAGGGGGGCGATGGAAAAGAAGTGGGGGGGGTGCGCGACCGTGCACAAAACTCGCACACTGTGACAGGTGGAGGAAGAGTTTTGACAAGAAGCAAAGGGCTGTTGAGGTGGGAAAATCTAACAGGGGGGGAAAAAAAGTCTAAACCGTTTGTTGAGAGGCTGCAATTAGACGGCAGCACAAACAGTAAGTAATTTCACTTATTGTAGCCCGAAGGCAAGCGCGACTTGTTGACTTCCTCTGCATGTTATTAAAAAATTATTTCAAATTGTGCTTCCGGATTTGTGGCTCATTTGCACAGTTTGTCAAAGCAGTGACATCTAAAGAGAGAACATGGGACCAACCCCCCCCCCAAAACATCAGATTGCACAGGCAGCTGGAGACTGGAGGCTAAAATCAAAAAAACAAATTTACAAATATGGTGGTTGAACAAATTGATTAGTTGATTAAACGATTAGTGAAGGAAAAATGAAGAAAAGGCACAGCTCAAATGTTAAAGTCTCGGCAGGCTGGATTAATGATATCTAATCCACATGGAAATATTAAAACAACAGGCTGTAAATATACTGCAAAACAACAGCTATGACTGATCCTTGAGCTGTCTGTTCACTGTTGGTTGCATCTAGCAGAGTAATTTGTTGATTTTTTTTTACAATTTTAAATTTATTTGCACCCTACTGGGCACGCCAGAGGCCAAGACTCCTGGTAATGCACTTGACTTGCATCCTGGAGGAACCTGCAGCAACCCCTGCAGCGGCGCTTCGAGGACCAACTCTGACTGATGAGCTTATTGAAAGTTGATCAGACACTTATGCTAAGAAGGGGAAACTGGAGCAAAGGCATCCTTAATTATCTGATGAGGGGAAGCTTATCTGAACGGCTTCTTTTTCTCTCCTCTTTTATCCTAACGGATCACATAGCAGATCTTTACATAACAAAAGAGTTACCTGGCTGGCCCAGTTCACTGAAAACTCCACCCTGGTCCAGAGATGCTCTGCGTGTCTGCATGCGTGAGTCCAAGTTCTGGTCCAAGGGTGATCCACAATAAGTCCTGGCTTTACGTTACATAAGGCGAAACACTCTGGAGTTGTTCTTTTCCTGAGATATTGTGCAACAACGATTTCAGGCTTGAGCATATTGGAACATTTATGGGTCTTCTCCCTGCAATGAGTGTGTAATTAATTCACGATTAAAAGTATTAGTGCAGGCTTTGTGTGGTGATTTATTTAAAGGCTGGTACTAATGCTGGCTCCGTTTCCTCCTTTAGGAAATGGGTAATAAGAGCCGATGCCAGGCCTTCTTTTTGCATCCCTCTACACACACACACACACACACATCCTGTATTAGTGTGTCTCGTCGATTAAAAGCCCACACATAGGCACAGGAGTGCTGTCACCACCACCATCACAGTCACCATGTTAACTTATTCATCCCTGTTAAAGCCCATGTAACTGGATAGCTGTTAATTAATATAGCTGTCGGGTAAATGGTTGCCGCCGGACCATTGGCACCATCCATCAGTAACATAATCTCGAGGTTGTTTTCATGCCAGGCCTCGGGCTCAATTAAGATAATGCTATGCAAACGAGGTCTCTCGCCATTAGCCTCATCACTGAGGGGCCGTTAATGGCATAATTGGGGCACTCCAAAGAACAATTAACGTAGCACCTCTTCACCACCTATGAGATTAGCAATAATCTGCGAGCATGACTGAGGAGTCACGAGTTGTGACCGCCGAGCGTGGAGTCGTGGCTGCAGACTGACCCAGGAGGTCCAACAGGAGCAGGTGGAGAATGCAGAAATGAGAGTTGCAGCCAGCACTGCAGGCCTGTGACTGATGAGCTGTAATTAGCATAAAGTGCTGAAATCACACAGAGATATATTTGTTTTTATAACAGTAAATGATTGAAACTAAAAACAAACTTTTATGCTTAGGTTTTTTTTGCTGTCTAATAAAATCTGTGTCATACCGTGTGTGCATGTGTGTCTAAACAAAGACGTATCAGTAATTGAGCTCATCTGTCTGCAGGGGAGAGAAGTGGGGGGTGTGGCTAGTCAGAATATGGTTAAACTAACAAGAACTAGTTAGAACTAAGTCAATTTTCAACCACATTGTGTTTCTGTGGCTTATGACACTCTCTGATCTCACTGCCACTCTGTTGCCTCTTTTTAAATTAAGGTATTGACCTTATAAAAGTACTTTTGGGATTTGAGTCTCTACTGCATTGGTAGAGGATCATGTCTCTTCATCGTGCTTCAGTGCTGTGTCTGAATAAAAAAAAAAAGTCTAATTGTCATTCTACACCCTTCAGTCTTTTAATAGCACAATTTATTTATAGCACATCTTTAGCTAGGCGTTTAAAAAGTCTAAATAGTTAATATCTCGTGATGAGGATTAACTAAACCTGGCTGTGTGAAATATCGCTCAATTCAAGAGTCATAAGTTAATGTGTTAAAATGTCAAAGTGCTATCTTTTCATTTTCCCACTGAGTCTGTTTAGAAACAATGTAAAGGAATAAGAATCAGTGCTGTAGCTAGTAATTCATTTAAGTGTTGCAACTCATATATATGCTCATTTATTTCTTGAATGAAGCACTGCTTTTCTAAACGCATCAGCAAGCAAGTGCCAAAGAATGGACTACATCAAGGATCCCACGTGGTTTAATAAGGGGACATATAAACATGAACAAGTGAGCGAATGATGCTGTAGTTACTACAAGATGATGTCACAATGCCAAGTCAGACATGTTGGCATTTGTCATATATTATCAGTAAACATCAGTGTTGGAATTGTTACTATTATTACAAAAACAAAAGCAAAACATGAGATATTATTATGCTTATTAGTCCCCGAAGAAAATATCTTGTTATACAAGTTGTTACATTACTTTAACGCCATTTACCAGTTTAACAATATCAACCTAAGAAGGAAGACATGAAGTTTTTTCTTTGAGTGTTTAAGGGTTAACGCTTAACTGGCAACAAAGTTAAACTCCAGGACAAAGAGCACTAAAGAGGAAAATATTGTGGCCAAAGCAATTACACTTTAAGAATAGATACAGGTAGAAACTGAGGCTGTGCCTGTGATCGTTGGGTCCTCAGGTGGCAATGCATTAAAAACAGGCATGATTCTGTCATGGAAATCACTGCATGTGTTCAGGAACACTTCCAAAAATCACTGTGAACACAGTTCACCATGCTGGTTTAAACTCTATCATACAAAGAAGAAGCCACGTGATTCATGGGCCAAAGCTCATTGTAAACTAAGGCAAAGTGGGTATTTCTTTTCCAAATGTCCAGCAACTGGTCTCCAAAGTTTTCATTTCCAAACTGCTGTGAAACGGAAAAAAAAAAGGTAAACATGCTCTGTTCTGAAACATGTTGCTTCAGAATGAGCTGATAATTTTCCCAAAATGTTACATTTTCCCAGTTGAAACACTAAATAGGTATTCTATCTTCTACTGTGAATAAAACTGGGCTTTATGAGATTCGAGATCATTGCATTCTGTTTTTATTTACATTTTATACAATATCCCAACTTTTTTTGGGACTAGGATTGAAAATGTTTGGGTTAAAACTGAACAACAATTGTTTGAAATATGTTTTAGATGTCTAAATTGTGTAGTAAATTAATTGCTGTCTTTTAAAATAAATTTGGCTAATGTTTAATTACGTCTAGTTACATTTTGACCTCAAAGTCTGCAAATTGTAAAGAGATTACTGAGGGGCTGGATGTAAAATGCAAGGGGTTTTGAATAGGGGTGATGGGGTAGAGGTGGTAGTGCTTTGACACTGGTTCTGGAGGGGGGTGGAGACAGGAGGCTGGTGCTGGCAGAAAATCGTAGTTGTGGTGAAGGTCAGAGAGGGAGGAGGGGGTCTGTTTTTCAGGATAGCGGTGACATGGCAAAGAATGCAGGGACTATTATTTGTACTACTCACTTTGGTTGTTGTTCTGGAAACATTGTCAAACTCCTTCAAAACTTTGCACCAAAATTGAGCATCTGAATACATTTCAGGTGGGAGATTGACAATAAAAGTTACCGTTCGAGTTGTTGAAGGTGAAAAAAGTTTGGAGACAGCCCTGCAGCGCTATTTGATTAATTTTTGACTGGTGGAATTCAAGTTTTCTTCAGACTTCAATTAATTCACAAATAAATATATTCATAAATCTTTTCTGCTTTGGAACGGTCCCTGTTTTTTCCTCATTGTTTATCGTTTCCTCTTCAATTCAGCAAGCAACAAAACTACGCCCTATTGAATTTATGCACAATTGACCAAGAATCCAACAGCTGCAGATTGTTTCTTTATTTTCTATAAAATACAGCACTGACGTTCTGCTTTGCTTGACATCAGACAGAAATGTCTAGATGGAAATGGAGCAGCTGGAATGGGATGCCAACCAATTTTTGTTTAGGTGGAGACTCAATTTTGCCCACCTGATTAAAAATCAGTAATCTTGGTGAAGTGGATGGATTTATAGCAGGGGTTCAAACTTAAGGCTCGGAGGCATTCATTCTGAACTTCTAACTCCATTTCCATTTTCATTGCCTTTTTCCAGCTTTTCCTGTCATTCATAGTGCACTAAAGTAACTAAGTAATGGATAAACATTCACTGGTTTTCATAATTTACTATAGAAATTCTATAGAAATATATAGAAATTTCATTTATAGTGGGTCCACAGTGAAAAGTTTTTTTTTTTCTGTGAGTTAACAAAAACCTAGCCAGCAGAATTGTCTTTCTGTAATTTTACACATTTATTCCTTATAGTTTAAGCACAAAGAGTCATACTGACAGATTTATTTCATTCAATAGACCACAATTGTTCCATTATTTAGAAAATAATAATAGTGTAGTTAACCTTCTTTCCTCTGAAAGAGTCCACTTAAGGGCAAAGTGGGCTGTACGTGGCCCATGATGTGAAATAAGCTTGACAACCCTGATCAAAAGGATTGGACCCAATAAATGTTTCATCTGTTGTTGTCAGCACATGTATCTGAATTTCAAGCCTAATTTTATGTATGTTTTTTGGGCAAAAAGTCAGATATTTGCTCATTTTCTGCACTTAAGCAACAGAGGAGGAGGGTTTCTTTTCCTCGTTAAGTACTGGTGTTTCAGCTGTCAGTCACTCAACGCCCATGTGTAACAGCCTTTACCTCCAGAATTTTGTACCCTTAAAATGACTGCAATTCACCATTTTAAGGTGCCATGAGACTTAATTTATCAAATATTTTTAAAAAAAAAATTAAGATTAAGTACAAGATTATGAATACAGCAAACAACAGCCAAACTTTCTTATCCCTCAGACTGCGAACCTGCCACCAAAATGTGTAAATTTCCAGGACACTTTCTGTGAGCTCAGTCACATTCCCACACATTTTCTTTCACAGCAGGTTTGTTATTGATTTGCAGGTTTTTTCTCTCTTCAGCGGGAGAGACAAAAGCCACATCTCTGCAATACCGAGGCCCTTCCCATCTGTTGTCTGCTCACACCTCCACTTTGCTACATGACTCTCTCTCTCAAACACACACACACACACACACACACACACACACACACACACACACACACACACACACACGCTAACACCATAGGCGGGCTTCAACTCTAGCACTAGCTATAATGATTCCTCTGACACACATTGGGGCACATCATTCCACAGCACAGCACAGCTTTGCAGCTCAAGGCCCCTAAACCTCCCTCACACCTCTCACTAGCAAGATGTTTTGTGTTTGCGTGTGTGTGTGTGTTTGTGTGTGTGTGCGTGTGTGTTTATGGCCATGGGGCTGAGCAGTGAGCGGCTCCTTGGGAATTTTAAGAGTCAAGCCCCCCTAAATCTTCTTGTTTCAACTTTAGAAAATCAATAGGATAAATATCCTGTTTGCCCCTCTTGTCCTTAGCTGCCCACCTCCAGCTTGCTCTGGTTATTGGAGCGGAGAATCTCGCTCTCACCTCAGGCTATGTTTAAAATAATCCTTGGTTTTTGAGCTCTGAATGACCAAGGATCTCAGGTGCAGCTTTTTTTTCTTAACGGTGAACAAGAGGGAGCATCGTGTTAACATATGCTATCAGAGAGCGCCACTGGCTAAGTCCTCCAATCGACCTGCTCCGTATGTGATTAGGTTAGTGAAGCTGAGCCCGGCCCAGACACAGATCGAAGAGGGTACACTCTCAATATGGATGTGATCCGCGCCTGCCGTGGCCACATCCAGCTGCTTCTATTGATTTTATTCTTTCTTTTTTTTTTGTCCTCAATTATATAATAGAAGCTCTGTTCTGGATTTAAACTTAAATCACATAGTTTGGTGAGCGAGTGTGTCTCTCTTTCATAAAAAAAGGCATTTTCACTCATATGAAATGGGAATTTTATTGACTGCATTTGGCAGCCCCTCTGGAGGCATTTGCGTGGCTACAGTGTGAATGTGCGGCACAAAAGTGTATGTCTGCTTTTTTTAAGTGTTCCAGGTGATTGAACTAAAGACAAGGAGGCACTGACACAAAACTTTGAGTGTGCAGTTCAGCAGGCCACAACTCAAGCTCTCAGAAATCTGTTTTGAAAAGCCCCTGGATTAGTTCTCCCAGTACACAGCTGACTCTTCTAATTGGAAGACATCCACTTTTTTAGCCATTTGATCCATCGGCAACTTTGCTGGCATACATCCGTAAATTCTCTATCCTCCCAGGCATGTCAATATTGACAGGAGAATGCAGGAGTGAGTGAAAACAGAACAAGACACTTACTGCTGTTTCACAGACAAAGACTATTAAACTCAAACACCTTTGTAAAGGTCAGTCCCGTCCAAGAATCATGTTAATACATACAAGGATCTACCGATAGGGGAAGGTGATTTATATTCCAGTTCAACTAAAATCAGTTAAAGGAATTCTTGTGGTCAAAATATGCTGAAATGACCAGATTAGTGTGGCATTGATTTGGTCTACCTTGGAAAAGCATGAACATTGCCAAATCTTTGGAGTGTATTTTAGTATAATCGAAAGCAGAACAAGGAAAAACAGTAACATATAAAGTGCTTGCTCATAGAGGATCATCTGGTTCTTTACCTTAATTTTCCTTAATATAGAGCGCCTTGAGCCAACTGTTGTGATTTGGTGCTATATAAATAAAACTGAATTGAACTGAACCTCAGGATGAATAGCTCCAAGCAGCTCTGCTCTGGTCAGGTCTATCTTTAAACTTGGATCACAACACATCTATGGATTTTTGTTTTAGTGACTAACAATTTATGCTAATGAGCAAATACTTGAGTTCAGGTTAATACTGCACCTGCTTAGCATGGGCATATGTTCTGTGTAAGCATAAACTCAATAGGTTGATTCACCAGTGGGCCTACATACAGCCCCATGGTGCCACTGGCATAGCAGTAAGGCATGTTTGCATGTTTGGTAAAACCCTGCAGGTAATTCTGCTCATGATAAGGAAAAATCATCAAAGTCAATAAATCATCTATTCTTCTAGCCACATTATAGTGTTCCAGTGCAATGCATTTCATTGCTGTAACACCTCATCATCAATTTCATAAAGACTCCTTTCATCGCTGAGTGGCTTGACTGTCACTGTAACCCAAAGTATTTCATGCCCTATAGACCTGGTAAACCGACCCATCGTGCTCCACTCATGGAGTACAAACATCAACCTAATTTCAGGAGACATGTCCTTCCTGCAAATGAGAGTACCGTCATTATCACCAAGTGCCATCAGACACCTGGAGGAGGACGATGCAGAGGCAGTGGGTGAGAATGGCAGAAGAGTTCGGCTTGGTGGGAGGGAGGGTAACCTAAGCCTCAGATGCTAATCTTGCTACGCTTGAGCATTTTGGGGGATAATTGTAGCCTTGGCTGAGCTCAGGTGATGATGCTAGTGATGTACTGGAGTTGCCATGTTGTACTTGGCAGTTTGCTCTTCTTCCCCTCACCTATCCTTCTCCATTCGCTTGGTCTTAGACTCTTTTCCCTTTCTATATTTCCCCATCCTCCCTCTATATGAATATTCCCTAGAATACCAGACAAACCCACAGTAATCGGCAGTGGGGAAGGGTCGTGGGCGTAACTTTAGCTGGAGTAATGAGGCCTAATCCCCTGCTGACTGGGGCCTGTTTAAACAGCTCCTGGCTGAGCCACCCAGTAATGGAGTAATTAACCCTGCCGCCCTCTTCTGCCCAGAAGCTCCAGTCCTCCACCACGTACACTCCCCTCATATTCCACTCCAGTTGCATTCCTGGTCTGTCATTGTTCTGAATGGGATATAGTGGAAGATGGGAATTGATGGAAAAACATCAAACTGGCACTGATGGCGAATAAGCTGCAAACTGAGCAAAGAGTAATGCAAAGCCACCCTTCTCTGACATTGTCTTTGCAGTGATCTGTCTTTACGTGACGAAGCAACACCGCAAAGTACTGTGCGAAGAAACAGTAATGGGAACAGTTCAAGGTTCAAGGGTCATCATAAGCTCCGTGAATTACTCTAGACACACAGAGTGTTCAGGTGCGAAACATATCTCTTTCCATTGATCAGATTTCCAGACAATCATACACGGCAGATTCCTTGTATTTGCTTTCGGTGGGCTCACGAAAAACAATCACCACAATCAAACAGCATACACTATACACAGGCATCCCATCAAGCCACGAGGAAAAGCCTTGTGTGTTCATGTCCTGGCTCTTGCCGTCTCCAGCCAGCTTAATGCGGAGAGGCGCTGAAGCGTTTGAAGTAAGCAGCCACCACACATTATGCCAGATGAAATGCTATCATGCGTGGTGGCTGAATGGTTTGTGTCATTAAGAGAATAAGGCAAACAGGGAGCCGAGTGTGCTCAGAACCTGCCTGCTCGCACGCCTTTCTGAGGGGAAGGCAAGATTAAGGGGATGTTCAGAGGCTCTCGTCTGTCAAGACTTCAAAGATGCCATCGACACTCCTTGTTTCTGCCGACGCAGCGACCAAATCGCACACACTCTGCTGCCTCTGTGGCTGTCAAAGCTCCTCTGACATCCCCTTTATCAGGTATACAGGCTTTAATCCAGACACAGATAAATAAATCAACACACAGGGGTCTCGCTCTTTTCAGCGCCTCCTGGTGGCAGGGTATTTGCACAGCCTACAAAATATAAAGAAGGCATTAGCTGTCTGTTGGGGACTACAAAGAAGGGCCAATTACATGGTACAGAAAAGGATAATTAATGTGCTATTTTCAAATACAGGGAAGACAATGAAAGAAGTGAATTAACCATTAAGCATTGTATGTTTTTTTTTCTCCTGGCAATCACGTCAGAAGTCTCAGGGCAGATAACAAGCAGTGGCATCAAGGCGTACTCTTGCTGAATTGGGCTCATCTCCTCCTGCAAGCCTGAAATGAATTTCAAAGTCTATCTCTCAGTTTCTACAAACAGAGAAATATGTTGCTTTCCACCTTTTTTTTTTTCCAGAGCAGAGATCCGTTTTGACACCCAGTGCAACATCTGGAGCAGACAGATGAGAGGGAAAACAGAGAAGCTTGAATTAGAGTTGACACGTCGACATGCAGGCAGACACGGCGCACATCAGAGTCAGCCACGTGCTGGTGTGTCTGGATGGACACATCAGTCTGTTTGGATATTGGCGTATACCGAGTGCAAAACACCACAGCTGCGCAGGGCTGTGGGAAGCAATCTGAGATACTGACAATGAAATAAATACAGAGGAACAAACCAAAGAAAGAGCAGTGTGTATCCAATATAAATGATTTAACTCGCAGAGAACTTCCCGGAAAGGAGGAAAGGGAAAAACACATGATAGGAAAAGGCAGTGTTGTACCTGTCTTGGTGTATTTCCGATGGTTCTTTTCATTTTGTTTTAACAGTGAAAGTGAGGCAGACAGAGATCACCACAACAGAAATATGACGTCTGAACTGAGAAGAGAGATCTGTTGCTCTATTGTTCTGTTTGTTTGTTTTGAAGACCAGCCTGGCAGCAGAAAGCGCATCCCTTTCAGAATACAAAAGATGCCTTAGAGGCAACATAAGTGAAGCTTTATGCTGATGACTGACTGTTTGACAAACATCGGGGGTGAAACTACAACTCTCTTCAGCAAGGAAAAAGGAAGAAGGTTCAGGAAAAAAATAATAATAACAGGGGTACCTGGGTAATGTGTAAAAGAGAAAGAGAAAAAAGGGGTTTAAAAATGAGGGAGTGAGAGGACAAAAAAACTAATTTATATCCTATAAGAGGAATGTGAGGCACCCAGGGGGGCCCTGTAAGTTGTGAAAAATTAAAGGAGACGGATTCAAACTGTCCAATTTCCACATCAAACAAACCCCAGGCTCCATGCTCCTGGAGAGGCTGCCTCATATCCAACACATAGCCTCAGAAAAAGGTGCCCCCCCCCCCCTCGTCTTCTCCTTCTTCCCCCTCCTCTTAATCCCCTTCATGAGTCCACCACTGCAGCCGCCTCATTTTTTATTTTTTTGTATTTTATTTATTTATTTATTTTTTACTGGTACTCTCCATTTCCTCAATAACCCCCGCTCTCTATAATTCCCCTAAGCACTGTACTGGTTACACTAGCCACTGTCTTTCCCCTGCCTAATTATACCCTTGTGAGTCTATTAATCAACTTGTGAATTATTTAAGAAGGAGAGCTCTTCTGTCTGTAACTGGCTTTGACACTGTCAAGGGGAGACGGAGAAGAGAAAGGCAGAGGGTAGGTGGTGGGGGAGGCTAAAGCAAAGGGGGACGAATATTAGGAAGGAGAGGAGGGAGGCGGTAGGTGGGTGGATGGATGGATGGAAGGGAGGAGAGAAAGAAATGTAATGAAAAGAAAAGGGAGATGGAACCAGGGGCTTCTTGAATATGTCCCCCGAGGACTGGGCTGCCTGTGCACAGTGCGCTGCACCCAGACGATCAAAATTCACCCTGTTTGTTTTTTGGTGTTTTTTTTTTTTTTTGTCGTTGTTGTTGTTTTTTTCCTTCCCACCCTCTATTTTCATGCATAAGTTTTCATGATAAACAGGAAATTCATGAATATATGGAGTGATACAGTGAGAGACGGAGGAAGGAGGTGGGGGGCAGAGGGGTGAGGTGAAGGAAGAAAAAGAGGAGTGAACAGTCAAATCCAAAGAGTGAGGTGAGACTTGGGGAGGATTATGTAGACAGAAGGAGTACGCACACACACACACACACACACACACACACACACACACACACACACAAGCAGTTGCAGTCACATACATTTGCACACATACAAACACACACGGCAAACCAGGGTCCATCCGCTGTTTGACAGGAGGCAGCGTCTCCCCAGAGCAGCAGGTATGCGTGGCGATGGTGATGATGGTTGTGGTCGTTAGCGTGCCGGAGTATGTCCTCTTCCTACTCCCCTGGTCCCTGCTGCTGCAGCCGCTCCTCATCAGTCGGGAGGAGCGGCCGACCCTTCTAATGACTCCCTTCGACACCGACACCGCCATAAGCAGTCGGAGAAGGAAGAAACAAGCGTTAAAGTGAGATCATTATTATTTTCAAAATGTTTTGTGCTTGCCGTTGGACCCCTTGGCACATCGCACGCTGCCCATGGAATCGCAATGAACTCGAGTCTGAGGAGTGCTTTAAGAGGCCGAAGAAAAGAAGTTCACGTCAAAGACAGCATGCCAGTTTAAAAGGAGATTTCACCCAAAGTGCAAAAAAGAAAGATATATCTTCTCTCCTGCCTTTAGTAGTATCTATAAAAATGTAATTTTTTGGCCAAGTTTTGAGCTATATGCCTGCCATGAGCTGAATGGAATTTTATTTATGGTGGTCAAAGCATTGAAAGATCATATTTAAAAGCACTATATCTGGATTTTCCTTTAGTGGATGAGTACTCTATGATCCAGAGTAACACTTTCTAAAAAAAAATGGAGTGCAAGTTAACCATTGAATTGATATAAAAGTTTGGACACCTTGTTCACTTGTACATAGGTATTTTTTAAAAGCTGCATTGTGTCCAGGGTTCGAGCCAGAAACTCCTGGGTTTGAATTCACTATCTGGCCAGGGCCTTGCATGTCCTCCCTGGGTATTCCAACTTCCTCCCACAGCCCAGAGACATGCAGTTAGTGGGGTTAGGTTACTTGGTACTTAAATTGGCCATAGGTGTGACTGAGAGTGGGAATGGTTGCCCGTTACTTTGCATTAGCCTTGCAACAGGCTGTTGCCCTATGGCAGCTGGGATAGACTCCGCTGCCCACCATGGCTCTGAATTACACTCAGTCACTTAGATGAATCCAGATACAAGATCCAAGTATTACATTTCTTCAGGAGTACCCAAACAATATTTTATTTAAATCATCTGTGTCTGAGAAATTTACAACTTGGATGCTTCGGTACAACATGCAGTGTGCAACAGTGACATTAATACATGGATTGTGTACTCACAGAGGGCAAAAGGTTGAATTTTGTTCAGCAGAAGCAGAATGACCTCTAACTAATTCAAGGCAATCAGTAGGAGAAAACATCATTAAATCTACTGTGAAATGGCAGTGACAGTGCTAAAGGAGGCATATTTCTTCTGAGGTATTGATGTTATATGTGTTGTGCCATTGTTTGGTATTTATCAAGAATTTTTTATTAAATGTCTGGATGGAGACGCAACAAGATATAAAGGGATGTAAAACACAGCCATTGTTTCTCGCAGGTGCAAAACCTTTCAGGTTTGATTGAGGCCAACAAACCATCAAAATGTACTAACTACACAGAGTATGCAGATAGTGCATTGTGTACTACAGGAAATTACATGAACATGGGTATCCTGATTGAGAAAACTGAGGAAATATTATCTATATTGGATGCATTTTAGTCTGATACCAATATACCTGACTTACATCAATCCTAAAGAATATTCTGAAATGTTTTTTTTGACTGAACCTTAATAATGATATGAACCATTTGTGTCTTCAACGTTTCTCTTCTGTTGTCGCTCGGTGGTGTTATGTGGATGATCCAAAGTACCAGTGTTTCCTAGAAAAAGATATTTTTAAAAAAAAATGATTTTTTCTAAATCTTGTAACCACGAATAAAATCCCACTCACTTTCACTGCAGTGGAGTAGAGGCAGAAATCTCAGGATGTACAACTGAAAACTTTGGCAAATAAAACCAACACTATTTTCACAGCTAGAAACCACAATATGCAAGTGACATTTTTTTTTGACATATTTATTGAGCAACTGAGCCTGTGGGCTGCACGGCTGTGTGTTTTCAGAAAGAGTGTGCCCACTTTGTGTGAATTGGCGAGTGTGTGTGTGAGAGAGTAGCACATCTCATTAGGCCCAAGCAGTGCTGTTGTCTGCAAGGGTACGTAAGTCCACATCGCTCCGTCTCCGTGGGATGTTTATTAAATTAATAAAAAGTTGCTCAAGGCGAGCTGTACCAGGGAATGCCCAGGGCTCGGCCGTGATTGGCACTCTCCGCCGCCTTGCGTTTTCTCAAGGGTCCGCCTGCGTTTGCTTTAACTAACTGGCCGTGACTGAGGAGAGCGGGCTGACATAAAGCTCCTCTCTTCTCCCTCCTCCTCTTCTTCCTATCTGTCTCCCTCCTCATCTGACTGGGTCCTGTTCACTTTGAATTGGGTGTTGCAGGAAACCAGTGAAACCTCCAGCTTTATCTTCTTTTTAGGACGATCTGCTGTTTAGCTAATTAAATTTAAAATTATTAGCTAAATAGAGTATTTGACCCAGTAGATTCTGTATGGGAAATGATACAAATATGTATAACTTGCAGAAGAGCTCATGAAATCTGTAAATCATGCTTTCTGTTATTATAATGACACTTTCTATGTATGTTAGTTTTTCTGTCTTCTTCAGGTGAAGCTTTTTTTAAGTATAAACATCACTTTTAGAGCATTTCCACATCTTTCGATTATCTTACCTCAATTTTGAAGATTTTATTCCCGGTGATGTGATGTTAACACCCAGTTCTTCTTTACATAACTCAGTGAGACAGCTGTGCAAATGCCTATAGAAAAAAAATAAGAGCAGAGGTCACAAAGAGGAAACAATATTTATATCGACAGAGAATCGTCAGACTCAGAGACTCCTGTGGGAAAGATGAGCCTTGTTTGTTGGAGGAAAAAGAAAAAAAAAAGAGAAAAGAGTCATTATACAACCGTTTCTCACTTCACACAAACACTTTATTTAGACTACTGGTATTATGTTCCAATTAAACTCAAAAGAAAAGTCTGGCATTTCAAACTCTTCAGAGAATCTGCATATTGCCTTTCAGGAAAAAAAAAAAAAAAAACAAAGAACAAAAAAAAAAACAAAGGAAAAAATTAAAATATATTATCATCTTTTAAAATCCTTTTAAAAATAAACAAGACAAACACAAACAAAACACAACAAAAAAGCCCCACTCTGTCTCTTTCACTTTCTATCTCTCCGTCTATCTGACTCTTTCCAGCTCGGCTGGGCGACTCTCTGAGGAGGAGGAGGAAGCTGAGAGAACTCATTTGCATATAAACTGTGAGAGGCAGGGATTGTCATCGGCGGCACATTAGACGCAAGGAGAGCGAAGGGAGAGGATTTTCATGTGCAAATTTCAGCCTCGCCAACTCTGTGCATTATTATTTCATCAGTGCCTAAGAAGGAAACCCCTCCGATCCCCAAACCCCACCATCATCCCCATGGACGCCTCAAGATTCAGACCAAATCCCCCCCCCCGCTCAAGTTGCGCCACTTCCCCAGAACGCCCCACTGCTGAGTAGCTGTTTACACTGGGGGTCCACAACACAGGAGGAGTCAATCCGCCTCTGCGTGAGATCAGATAAAAGGGAGCTGCAGGAAGAATGAGCACACATACACCAATTGTGACCAGCAATATTGGTGTTCCCTTGCATTAATTGCTTGTAAACTGCGAGGCTGGAGGCTTGCTGGCTTTCAAGTTTAAAAAGGAGATTACAGCCAATTAGCAAGTCCTCTGAAAGCACTTTACTGCCTGGGGAATAGCAGCTGATCCCTAATATGGGACAGCTGTGAGCAACAAAAGAACAGTCACAGTCCTGCTTCTGAAAACACACTTGCAAGAGGAGCACTTTCAAAAACACACACATATTGTATGTGCTCACATGCAAATAAAAGAAAACCTGATTGATGGCTGCAAAGAAGTGCCATTATGGGCATGAAAAATGAATGAATGTGAGGCATGCAAACAGGCACGGAGTGCACGCACACATTCCCAAAAGTGACAAAACGGGAGCAGGCAGGGAGGTAAATATGTTTTAAAAGGTGAGAGGAAAACGTTTGTGGGTTGGGGAACGTATTTCATCCTTTTAAATCAATTTGTCAGGTTCTTCTCGGAGCCGCGTTACCAAAAGAGCCGAGTGTTTCCCTGTAAACTGCCATCTTTAATTTCTTTGTCTGACATGCTCCACTGTACCACGACACACCAGAGACCGAGCGTGAGGTGAGCAAAAGGTTCAAAGCCCAGATGGGAGCAGAGCCTGTGTACCCCTGAGCACCGCGGATTAACTCATTCACTCTCATGTCAAACAGTAGGTAGGAAGAGGAGGAACACAAGTCAAAAGATCTCCACAGGCTCGGTAATCTACGATGATTTATGCCGAGCCCCACGACTCAAACATTACGAGTCAAGCTCGCTGATTCCCTTCTTCCTCTTTATCTTTTCTCTCCGTGTTTCATTCCACTTTCTGCCTGTTTTCTGCCTGTGTACCTTTCTGTCACGTTCGCTCTGCACCTGCACATCCTCAGCTACACCCCGCCGCTGCCGCCCTGCCATCTTCTTCTGCCTTCTTTCCCGTCCCCGCACGCACATTAGCGAAAACAGCTGTCTGCCAGCTATTGTCACTTCAGGTAATGAGACTCTTAGGTTTCATACAAAACAGTTTGTGAAATCTAAATGTCGAGGTCCACAGTCCTAAAAATGTGTTTTTGTTCGACAGATAAATTGATTTTGGTGCTTCAACCTTACCACAGCCTTAACGTGTGGATTTAAGGCTGTTAACGACCCTGATAGGTAGCCAAAATTAGAAGCTATTGCAACTGGTTATTGTGGTTATTGGGACAGATACCTGAACCTGCACCGATATCACAGTTCAATGCGGTTTCATTGCATTACTATTCTCCTTTTGCCAAAACTGGAGCACATTCAAACCTTCTAAGATCAAGTTTGTCCACTTCTGGTGCTAAAAGAGGAGGATAAAAAAACATGTGTGCTCTGACATGTAATGACGTTGCATCTCCAAGTGAATCTGTAGCTTCACAGAGCTTAACAGATCTCTTCAGTCTTGCACCAGGACTTTGATAACAGATATTTTGGGTTCAGTCTTTTGCAGGGTGAGGTTTCCTTCAGTCAAACTTGTTCTGAGAGGATCAGCAGACTGGACATTTTAATTTTAGTTAGGCTTAAGCACAAAAAAACCCACTTTGGTAATCTTTAGTAAAAGATCACGGTTTGGGTAAAATTGCAACAGTTACTAAGTCTTTTAAAATGTTGTTTTCCTTGATTGGTGACACCTCCCTGCTCATCATACACAAAACCTATGCTTCTTACAAAAATATATTTCCTATTACTCACAAATCTGTACTTACTGACACAGAAACATAACAACTTTTTTGTGGCTATTTCACAAAATGCTGTGACACTGGGCTGAAAATGTTCCCCAAAGCATTCCTGACAATTATTTGTTGGCGAAGACCTTTGCTGTTGGACCGTACCATTGCTGTCAGAGTATGTGTTGCCCTGCAAGAATGTTTAGGTGTGTGATTTGTGTCAAAGTAACATCCAACTCAATGCTCAGACTTTTTTTTCCTAGTAAAACACCTGTTGGTCTGATTGGTGTATACTTCAGAGTCTTGTTATTATGGCTTTCTGTTTTCTTCTCTCTTTCTCTGTACTCGCACCTCATATTGCTTCTCCTCTAACTGATAACATGATCATTGTTTTCTGCCTTGTCTGTTTTGGTGCACTGCAATAAAGTATATTTATCAAGGTGGATAAATATATAAAAAAAAGAGTAAACAATCAACTGGCTCAAATAACTTGTCACTGTTGACTTTTTGCATCCATAGGGTGCCCATTTTTGTGGGTAAAGCACATTAATATGATGTCAGAGATCAAATATCATTATTTTGTATTATATTATTATATAAAAAGGGTTTTTTTGAGACGCAGTTGGATTTCCAGGTTCTCATAAATCTCTGTGCTTCTAAGCATTTTAAGAAATGCCCAATTTCTATCCACTAAATAAAATGTAGAGACAAAGCAGCACATTTTATTTCCAATCATATACTCCATTCAACTGCTGCTTAATTCTGCATGCCAATCATCTTGTAAGACTGGGTGTCCCGTGCTCTCGCTGTGCTCAGGGGAGTATTTGTTTATAGCATGACCCTCTCTGTAAAGTCAACAGCTGTTTCCAGTCGGGCTTATTCGCGACACCACCATCCTTCAACATGATGGGTTTTGCCTTTTAACGCATCGCAGTTAACCACATCCTAATTAGAACTAATGACTTCCTTGTTAAAGACCTCTGCAGCTAATTGGCATACTGAACTGAAAGCAGAGAGAAAACCACTAGGAGGTGAGGAATTTAAAAAAATAATATGTAAGTTGTAAAACGAGGGAGGCTGACCAGAGAACGCTGCTAACCTTCTTATCAAACTGCATTTTTAATTAGAGATAATCAATATTCAAGGCAACAGATTTAACACAGTTTATATATCCATCACGGATCATAAATACTTAATGATTAAAAAAAAAAAAAAAAAATCTGAAACCCCAACACTCCCAGATTTTTATTCCCCAAGTTTATGGCAATCTGGCAAATCAGATATGATTAATTATAAATTAAACTATTAGAGCACGCTTCAGAACCTCACGTTCACAAATTGCATCCACAACTGGGGTTGAACATGAATTTGCTCTCCTGGTATTTCTGCAGCTTGTATGCAAAGTCGCTGTGTCTGATTCGCATGCAGGGTCTGTTCTGCACCCTGTAGTTTCATTTAGATCAAAAAGACTCAAATAGACAGAGAATCACAGGATATCCAGAATATCTGATCATCCCCCCATCACACCTCACCTTGCCTCTGAGAATCTGAGCAGCTACCGAGACAATCTCATTAAATCGGAGATGTAAGAACCGGAGGGAGAAATATACAGCAGTAATACTCCTTGCTGTTGAGTTCGCTGTAAGATACAGTGAATCCTAAGTGCTTCAGCAACCCTCCATGTTGGACCGTTCAGGGAAGCAGTGGACATAAGTGGAAGCTTTGACAGTCACACCACATTAGTGCAGTAACTGTAAAAAGGCCTTTCTGGGATTTGTTCCCTAAAAATACTCTCACACCACTGGAAGCTGAAGTCTCTCTGGAGCCTTATTTGAAGCCTCACAGCCTGAGGACAAGGCAGGCAGAAAAATAAATAAAAATAATCAAACATGCCCTCAAACAGCTCCTATTACATACACAACATGGCAAACAGTGCAGAAAGAAACAGGACAGAGAGCAATGGCATCTTGGGGCAGAGGGCTGCAGGGCTGGGTGGGGGCCGCTCGGGTGGAGGTGGTAGGAGGGGTGCTCTAATGGGCTTGGGGAGGCTGCTGAGCCCTGCTGGAGGCCCACAGGAGGCCTTAGCCTGTGGTCTTGCCTTGGGCAGGCCTGCCATAGCAGCAGTCAGGTGGGCTGACAGACTGAGGGAGAAAAGGCCCTCCCCATGTGGCCTGCCATCACTCCCACAGCCCCCTCCCCTTTTCCTCCCTCTGCACAGATATTCAGGGTTTGGGGAGCAACAAGCTGCACACAAACAAACAAAGACGGGGATTTAACATCTCCAAGTTGCATCTGAGTGATATCCTTCAGTGGATTGCTCTAATTGAGTCTCTGTGGTAGCTTTTAATTTTGGCATGTGCCGACCTCTCTGCTGCAAGATTAAAAGTTAAATGTTTGCTCATGCAATATGAAGGAGCCTGTAGTTTAAGGGTTATTAATTAATGGTCATTTACAGGCATGAATTAAACATTAACACAAGTCTGACATGTTGACACGTGTTAGTACAAAGTTTAGATTTGTGGAGTTGAAAGCGGCAGCAAAATCAATCTGCTCGTCAACACATATAAGTCTTTTCTCAATGGTCCGCTCTGGACTCGCTCGGTACTTATATAGCCGACCTTTGGCCCAATAGTTCCCCGAAGCCCCATCTATACAGCCCGCTGTAGGAGGTAAAGATCAGGGCTACCCAGCTTGGACTCACCCCTCCTGACCAGTGACGTGTGTAAAGCCTCTGGCATGACTCTCAGCATGGGAAAAGTGCAGCTTTATCACCACTGTTCAAACATTCATCACACAAACCTCTCTTGCAGCACAGGGAGACAATAACGCCTCCATCAATTCCCATCTGAAGCTGCCGATTTCGGCAAAAGGTGGCACAGAGGCAACTTCAAAGTTCTGGGATACTCAAAGAAGAAAAAGGAGAAGCAAGCAGGGACAGTCGAGGAGGAGCATCTCTTTCCAGTCAGGAGGGAGGTCATTATCAGGCCATGTTTACGCCGGTACAGAGCACACTCATGCGTGTTGCTGTTTTAACATTTGAAATACAGTACTGCAGCCATCACTTCAGGCAAAATAGTTTATGTTCCTATGTCTGTGTGCGTGTGTCTGTGTGAGTGTTGTACAAAAACTCCACCGAGGCGCCACTTTAAAAGGTATTTGCATTATTTCTGCATAGAAAGGTGAAGGTCAGTGTTTCCCCAGCCAATCGCAGCATCTCAGCATAAACAGCAAAATAATACTTTAGAAAGTACGGCACCGGGAGACTAGACGGCAAAAATGTCAGATTTAACGAGTCATTTGGTTTGTTTTCAGCTTTTTTTTAACAACCCCCTCCCCATAAAAATAAATAACAATAAACTGCCATTAAGACCTATAATATTTTTCTGCTGACAGCAAATAGTTGACATGAATGCACTCAAGCAAAGGAGGGAAAGCAGCTCTCGCCTGAATAGTAACAAATATCTGCTTCTAAAACTGAGTCTGAGGTAAAAAGGGGACGTGGACTAATGAATCCCATCAGAATACATTTACTCAAAAAGCAACAACTAGCATTAACTGTCTCGTTGAAGGCGCATAGCATATTTTATCAATTCTTGATCTGAAAAGCATCTTTGATGCTTAATGGCTATTAAAAATACCTGACTGAAATACAGCAATTTTATAAAATAGAAGATCCAGAAAATTCTTTACAGCATTTTTACTGTAAAGGTGGGAGAAACAAAATCGACACAGCACAGTATTGCGATATTTTGTGATGTGATATCATATCAATATAGCAACACCAAATATTGAAATTTTATTACATTAAATAAATAAAAATACTGTGGGAATACTATGAATAATGGGGCTCATATTGCCTGGTAGGAAGAAATCTCTCTGCAAACAGTCACAATCTGTTAAACTTGAACTGACTGCAATCAATCTCAGAGAGAATGTTAAAGGTTTACAAATAATTGTTATCTAATTTACAAATGCAGATAAACTGCTCACGTTTCAATCAGTTTGAATGAGTCTTTGAGGGGCTCGACTCAGCTGGCTGGCAGCTAGTTCTATTCTGGTTATTAGTTATTATTAATCCTCCACAACATGGTTTTTGTCCTGTCTTTCTTGCTTCATACATAAGATAAGATAAGATAAGATAAGATAAGATAAGATAAGATAAGATAAGATAAGATAAGATAACCTTTATTAGTCCCACACGTGGGAAATTTGTTTTGTCACAGCAGGAAGTGGACAGTGCAAAAGTTATATAGCAAAAATTTGAATCCAATAAGAATAAATACTGTACACAACTGTACAGAATAAAATAAAATACTATATACAGTAGAATAAATAGAATAAAATATACAATAGGATAAAAATAGAATACAAATGCTGTATACAACTGAGTAAAAAACCAGTTGAAGCAGATGGGTGCTCCTCTTTCAGCCTGGCTGTGCTGGTGGTTTCTTCCTGCTAAAAGGGAGTTTTTCCTTCACACCTTCTCACTTTTATGCTCAAGTTATGCTCAGAGGGGATCATTTGATTTGTTGGGGTTTCTCTCTAATATTGTAGTGTCTTAGAATATAAAGCACCTCACAACTGTTGTTGAGATTTGGCACTGTATAAATAACTTGAATTGAATTGATTATAGTTCTATAGAACATAAATGTTGCTAACTGCAAATGTAATAGTTAAATGTGCAGTTTTGTTAAATGTGAATTTCTTTCTTTGCAGCAATAGATATCTTTAACAATTTATCACAGTTAGTTTCTGTATTATCTGAACCAGACTGTGTGTAATTGCCAACTTGACCCCATTCAATCACAGACTGACAGAAGACTGATAACAAATTGGCTTCTTCTCCTGCTTTTGTCTGTGGCTTTGTCAACACTTCTGTCTGACGTGGCCATCGTGTTCAAATAAAGCAGGCTTCTCTCTTAATGTTAGTGTTAGCGCCCATGTTGCGACTGCTTGATCAGTTCAGTACAGCGTGGGCACAGAGCACAAACACTTTGGTTGTGCAGAAGAAACCGCTGAACTCAATTTTTTTAAAGAATGAAGAACAGTTAAGAACAATGAAAGTGCAGTTATTTCTGTGGCAGAGCTGTTTACAGACCTGCTGCGCCGCTCACTGTCTCTACAAACCAGTTAACCCATAATTCATTAACATAAAGTGTGACTGAAAATAGCAAAACAAAGTCAAACTATGCCATATCAGTGATGTCAAGTGAAGTATGATAACATATTAGAATTGGAAATCTGGCAAAGTGATGATAACAACCTTGTGCACTCGCTCGGAAGGCGAGAAGAGGGTTAAGCGAACAAAGCCTTGAAAAAGAGTCCAATTCTCCAGCTCCTGCCCCAATCCTCGCAGTTACCCCCACAAAGTACACAAGAAAAAAGAAAATAGTATCATGCATATCATTCATTAGCAGCAAATAAAAGAAATTCTCTCTAATAGTGCCCCCAAATCCCTGAGCTCCCAGCACCACGGCGCAGGGAACTGAGGAAATGGGGGAGAGAGATGCAAAAGGAAGCCGTCTCCCTCAAGTGCTTGTTAGGCCCAAATTATTATGGCGATGAATAATTTTAAAAATAAATAAGAAAATAAATAAATAAAAAAAGGAACATTTATAGATCTAAGTATTATCAGAGGAGCCGCGGGTCTGTTGCCAAGCTCTCTGGGCCCGTTTGAAATCCGCCTTTGTTTTTCACTTTGATCTTTAACTGCTAACCTATCCATTGACTTCACCTGAATCCCCCACCCGTTAGCGCTTCTTCACCCACTTCCTCCTGTTAAACTTTTCTCCTACGAGGCGCAGCACTGCCCGCACTAAGTGGCAATCATGATCGCATCATCATCCTCATCATCCTCGTCATTAACTTTCTGTTCTTCCACAACAATAATTAACATACTGCACAGGGAGCAAGATTAGGCAGAGAGAGAGATGCTGTGGTAAATGAATATAGAGCAACACAGAGCAAAGAGTCGAGGGAAGGAAGCCATGTTGGAGAGAAAAAAAGACAGAAAGGAGATGAGAGAACACTGAGACCAGCTCGAAGACTCGGCTTTCTCTCCTCCTATCACAGTTTCAATGATTTGCTTTCTTTTTTCGCTCCTTGCTTTCATTTCTTTTCCTCTTGGTTTCTTCTGCTTACTGTTTATCTTTTCTTCTCTTGTTTGTTCACTCCTCTTATCTTTTATATTTCTTCTCATCTACTTCCCTCTGACTTTCTTCCTCCTCCTCGTCCGGTCACGTCTTCCTTCTTCTCATTTCTGGTTTCTGCTTCTCCTGCCATGCTTTACATTCCCATTTGGTTCCTCTTGTTTTATCTTATCCTTTACTTTACTTTCCTTTACCTCCTTCCTTCTTATGTTTTTGTATGTCTATTCTCATTTTCTTCTCCTCTTTCATTTCAGACTTTCCATTTCCTTTTCTCTTTCACCCATGTTCTACTTTTATCACCTTCATTTCATTTCCCTTATTTCTTTCTTCTTCTTTTTACACTTCCCTCCTCAGTATCTTCTTTCCTTTGCCATCCTCTTCCTTCTTTTTCTTTAATCTAATCCCTTTTCCTCCTTCCTCGCATTTCATTTTCTCTCATATATGTTTCCCCCCCGCTATGGGTCCCTCTGGTATCCATTTTCATAATTTCTTCCTCTTTTTCTTATTTTACTTTCAACTTAATTCCTTTTATCTCATTTCCTGCCACATTCCTTCCTCACTTCTCACTATAAAATCTCCTCTTACCTATTTGTATCATCCTTTCTTCTTTTCAAATATCATTACCTCTTTCCTGTCTTTTTTTATCCATCATCCTTTACATGCTTTTTCATGCCTACACCCTTTGTCTCATTTCCTTCTCTTTACTTTCACAAGTTTTTGTCTTTTTTAAAATCTACTTTGCTGTTCTCATTTTCTCATGAGCCCACTTTTCCATTTTCACTGTTTCTCATTTAATTTTATTAATCTCTTCTTCCCTAATTTACTTTCCTTTTTCCTCATGTTCTCATTTCTGCTCTTTCTTTCTTCCAAGTTCTTTATCTAATTTCTTCCTCTTTCGCCCAAAACTTCCTTTTGCATTTCCTCGAATTTCCTTTCTCTCTTTCCCTCACATTGACTTGACCTCCTGCACTGATGCTTCTTCTAATTTCAACTTTGTTTCCTCTTTTCGTAGTTCATATGTCCATCTCCTCTACTTTTCTTCCTTTTTTCTTTTACAGTCTATTTTTCACTCTTCCCTTCCTATCTCCACCTTCTCCCTAATTCCTCCATTTTTATTATCTTCTTCTTGTCTCATTCATTTCCTTTTCCTTTTTATGTCCTTCCTTCTGCTCCATTCTCATCTTCCTCCTGAGCATTTCAGACCTCCAGTGAAGCAGCATCTCAGCTCTGTGGTCTGTGCCTGGCCTCTGATTCATATTATAATGAGACGCATCCCAACATCCCATTTTCACTGTACTCTTCCCCACCTCCTCCCCACCTCCTTCCCTGGCTCTCATGTTTTCCCTGGTACCCAACGTCACCCCCCACTCTCCCCACTTTGCTCCCCAGGTCCCCGAGTGGCTCGCTCGATTCCGTTTCATCACACTTCAAACGGGCCCAACGCGATCCACGCAGGGAGGACCCAGGGACCCGAACATCTGCACGGGGAGGCATGTGTTGTGTGGTACTCCAGCGTCCGAGGGGCTGGGGGGGGGGGGGGGGGGGGGACACGCAGTGCTACGAGCAGATGTCACTGGGAGCTGAGCAGCAGGCTGGGGGGATGCCGCAGGGAAAGAGAGACATAGTGAGGGACCCACCCCTGCAGCCCTGCCTGGGGAAGGGGGAGAGACAGGAGATAAACCTGAGTTTCTCCAAACACTCCACCTTTGCTCTGCTCTCCTCTCCTCACCTTGCAGCTCAACTTCCCCTCCTGCTCCCCATTTTGACAGTACATTTAGGTAATTAGTCACCTCGGCACTAATAACCTAATCATTGCTTGTCTGGGTGTGTTTTCTCTCCATTTCAAAGTCTGTGTCCTCCACGGGCTCTCCTCAGAGTGGTGTGGAGGTGGAGGGGCAGAGGAGGCATACAATTACCTTTGTCTGGTTACTCCCCATGGCACAGAGAAAGCCAAGGGTCTGATCCCAACCAAAGCAAGGGCCCCTTTTACTGGAGAGAGAGAGCCTGCTCTTTGGAAAGGGTCAAGATTGCTCTCACATCCATTAACACCGGAGCTATTTCATCACTGCCTTGTTCTGGCAGGCGGGAGCTGTTGGGGACTGTGATCAGCCTCAGTCGAGCACAGACGCTGACATTTCCCCAGTTAGTGAAAGTGGCAATCCGGAGCTTCTGCTGTCAATGAGTCATCAAAGGGCTTGTTTGAGAACAGCTGTTGACGTCAGTGCACTGCCACAAGCGTTAACCCTTGTTGAGATATGAAGTTGTTTTTTCTTCCCGTCTGCATGCATGGGCATCATACAGGCAGATCTCTAAGTTCACAGCTAATCTGCCATCAAGCAGGCAGCGTCTTCTGACAGCTCGAGCGGTACGGTGAATATTAAAAACTTGATTTTTGCAGGTGTCTGGTGTTTATTACAAGTATACTTTGCTCAGCTGCCCAACATTTTCCAAAGTATACTTTAAAAATTTGTTGTTTTTGTTTTTTCGTGGGGTTTTTTGTGCCAGGAAGGTATTAAATTTCTTTTATTTCAGAGCTGTGAAATCCTCCAGCAGTAATGTGTTGTTTTCAAACTACTTCACTGTCTCACAGCTGCAGTCACTGTTCAAAACTGCAAAGTTGTTTCTCCAATTTTAGTGCGTTCGTGCGTTTTTAAAGCCAGAATGTGGAAACGACACAGACGCTACATATAAGATTTGTTGAATTTTAATGCTCAGAGTGTTTACAAAACATGCTGGAAGCTGCGTTTCCAGTATAAGGAGTAATAATAAAAACACAGCTGTACCTTACCTGCAATTTTTCCACCATTCTATGATTTGATTTGACAAATTTATTTTCATTCACCGTGTTTTTGTGTAGGACATCAACAAGTTGCCAAAATTGTATCTGTTTTTTTTTTTAATACAACTTGAGGAAGAGTTCACGTGAATTTTCCCAGTTGGGAATTAATTTTTTACGTTACTCCAACACTGCATGAATGCACAATGAGATTTGGACACACAGGGTACAAAAATATAGATTTGTCTGCTGTGACTTAAGTGGGTTTGTATTAGGCCAGTATGGTGAGTATTATAATGCATTTATCTTACATTTACAATGTAGTTTAGCAGATGGAGAATTTTTTGATTATCATTCAATTTAAAGTATAGCTGAAGCTGCGTTTAGTTTTGCAAACATGTTAGCACAAACTACAGTAATGCACAGATGAAAAGGTTGAAAAATAAATAACAGAAATAGTCACAGTGAGTTTATGTAATAAGCAGTAAAAGAGCTAAGAAACCTCCTAGATTTTCAATCTGTATCTGCTTTTCAATTTGGAATATTTTTCAAATCTCAACAGTTTGGACTCGTGTCCTGCAAGCACAAAAAAAATCTGCTTATTGTTGCTCTGAAATCACCCTCATTCATTCCTTATAATCTAGTGTTGTGTTTTTGGTTTTGGATCTCCAGCTGTGCTCACTGCGACAGCCGTCATGTCACCCTTTTTTATTATTCAAGTTTCTTGGAGCCAAACAGCTGTTTTGCATGGCAGATTGAATCAGAGCTTGTCATGACTCCTTTACTTACTCCGGTGATGGATAGAAGGACTGAATTCTTGCATTGTGGCACAGTTAAAAAAAACACAAAAACAAAAAAAAGGAAAGAAGCCGATGTTGTAACCCCTCGGTACGTCGATGATGAATTGCAAAAGACTGTAGCTTTTAAGTGTGCTGTGGAGGTTGTTAGAGTGAGATTTTCACAATGTACATTTATACTTGTATATAAATTAAGTTTCACAATGAATAAAACATCTAAACTTCACATGCATAGACTTTTAGTCAGAGGCAAGCGTCAAAAGCAGAGAGAAACAAAATTAATCGTTGCAGCCACTAACAATATTCTTGTCCGTAACAAACTCCTTCGAATGGATTTCACAAGGAAACGCGTGGTAGACGGGCTTTATTAGACGGAGCTGAATGCATTGCTTTGGCTTGATGGCGAAGTCGATGTGCTTCATCACAGTCTGGGTAATGAGAGATAACTTCCCTGCTTCTGCAGGAATCGAGTCCGGCACCACAACCCCCATGCATTTTTTATCAGCTGCAATTACTCAGAGCTTGTTGATATTTCCCATTCGTTTCATTTGGGAAAATTTGCATCTGATAACCAGAGGCCTGCTGTAGGGCTAAGCGAACTGTGCTGCAGTAAATTATAGGTCTCAGACTGTCCAACAACAAACTGGAGGATTTGCTAATGGCCACTCTGCAGAACAGGTCATCTGCAGAGAGGTCTTCCTTTTTAGATGTACTGTGCACATTCATTCTCCTGGCAGTTTAGTCAAAACTTGTGAATAGTACACATTGTGCTTTTCAATATTCTTCATTTGGATCATTCTCCCCCTCCTCACACGAGGTTGCACGTAAATGATGAAACAGTCTGCGATTTATGACGTCGCTCAAGGTGTAAGGTATCACCTGTCTACCAAAAATGCTCAATTTGCTTTAACCAAGATGAGCTTTGCTTCATTTCTCCAACTGCACTCTAAAAGTAGCAAAAATTATCTAGATGTAGGCCCAGCATCCTCAAAGTGGTTGCATGTTGTGGAGCCCTTGAATGGCAAGGAAATAAAACTACAGTGTGGTACTTTTCATTTGTCTATAATTCATTTGATACAAAGATAAAGCACCACAGAACAAGACTGCGGGAGTCTTCAGTTTCAACTCTTCTGTTCTACCAGACTTAATCTCTACAACAGTGACAAACACCACCATGTTCAGTGTGTGCGTTTTTCTTGTGTAGTCCTCAGTTACATGCTGACTCTTAAAATCGCCACTCGATAATCAAAACTTTTGGAATCTTGGCCTAGGCCTGGAGTTTTTAGAAAACTGGTTTATTTTAAACGATTAAACTATAAATAATCTAGCTTCAGCCAAAGTCTTGTAGGAATTGGTGTCTCTTAATTGGACTGCCCTCATCCATACCTTGCCAGGTGTAGACAGTTAGCAAGGCAACACTGTAAACTCATGCACTGCCACTGCAAAGCAATGAGGGGTTGTCATCACAGTTAAATTACTGGGCAGCTGCAACATGGTACAAAACAAAAATGGACAAAAATGAGATTGCCAGGAAATACATAATTGAGACACATTCCAAAAGTCATTGCACGATTAAGCAATCTATGATGGCTGGGTCAAAATATGTGATTATAGAGCATTTAATATATGCAGACTATGACAGGTGGCCGCAAGCCTAAAGATGTCAGCCACTGCCCCAGAGTAATAAAAGAAAAAAAGCACTGCATGATGTTGCTTTTGTACTGTCGGTTTCTCTGGCGTACAGCGCTTTCTTTAATCAACTCTAATTAGCAGCAGTTCTTTTCGATTAATGCCGCAGACCTGAGGTAGAGATGAAGCTTTGAATATCAGTATTTCCCTGACAGGACGGGGAAGATGAGAGCTGATTGACAGGCAGCCTTCTACCCTGATCAAGGTGAGGAGACCAGGGTGGCTGCTTCCTGGTGTCTTGGATTTCTTGTAATTGACAGGTGCAGAGAGACGTTCGGGGGTCCTCGTGGAGCTCTTTGCCGTTTATGCAGATTAACACGTCACAAGTACAAATGAATAAATAAGCCAGTAAGCGCGAATCAGGCATTTAGCCTGAGGGGACGCCATCATTAACAGATTAAACAAAGTGACTAATCACAAAAACAATCCGCTTCAGAAGTGGAGAAAGTCAAAAGACGGCAAAGTTTGGGGGTAAAAAGCTAAGCAATCTCAATTATTCAGCTATTGGCAAACAAAAGATATGAATACATAAAAACCGAGTGCTGACAGATAATAGATTTTTTTTAACAGACAATTTTGATGAAAAAGAATTTGCTTGCTTATCTGCATTTCTTCCATAGCCCACAGAAGAACTGGAAGTTTATAATGAAGGAAGTTCATAAATGATCTTCGAGGGCAGGATCACACGGATGGCTTAAATTCTTAAAGCAGTCAGGCAGTGTGGGCATCTGAGGCAGAAGTCTCATGGGAATGCTTTAGGTCAGTGTGAAGAAAATGGTGGGATAACAGATGATGAACAAACGAGACCCACGCAGGGTGTACTGACACTAAAAAGAAAATCCTGCTTCCTTTGAAGCCCAAATGAGCTGATGTGAAGTCCTCATATTCCGCACACACACCCATGCCACTGCTCATGAACTGAATCCTTAAGAATCAACCCGAAATCAGATTTTTTTTTTTTTTCATGGCGTTTTATATATATATAAAACTCAGATGACCAGAGCGGCCGTAACCTCAAATTCAACTCCATTCCTGGAAACAACTCAGCTGTAAACACATCACTGCTTGTAAATTGGCCTAAAAGCGCTCCTGGTTTCTAGACTTCCCTTCACGCACAGCGGACACCAGCCTACTTTGACCTTCACACCGAGCCATGGCCCAAAACCTCAGCTATTGATTTTTCTAACTATCTGTTTACTCCTCGTCTTCACACTTTCCCAGCTGCTTGGAGAGCATCGTTTGCCCCGAGGCGATCAGCAGGGCTCAGCTTGTTCCAGTCTTTGATCATCGTTCACCCAGCGGATTAACATATGCGCACTCTCTTCCTCCCTTTGTCGCTGAGCTTGATAATAAATCTACGGCCTTCCTCTATCTCTCTCTCCCTCTCTCTCGCTCCAATATAGGACGAGCCATGAATCAATCAGCCTCGCTTTACGCCTCATGTCCGACATGGATGCAAATCACAGAAGGATCTACGGGTAAAGCTCTGCTTATTAAAACCCGATGCCTGAGTCATTACAACCCGCTTGTGCACGTGCGTGTCTCTGAGATGAACAGCAGGTAACACTCGTGAAATACAGCAACTCCGGTGGAGATAGAGGAGATAGAACACAGACGGACAAGATTAACTGATTTCTAAGACTATTATCTCAACAGAGGCCAAAACTAAGCCTAACCCACTTTGCCAAACCAAAAAGAGAATGGGAAGCTAATGAAGTTAATTACTGAGTCATTGTGGGAGGTTACAGCCTCGTCTAAAAGAGGCTTAATCTGAGGGAAACTGCAGTGCAGAGGCTCGAGTTCATACCTGCCCTCGCTGTGCAGTAAGTGTACTAATTAAGGTTGGTTTGAGCCTACAACCATCCCAGTTAGCTCACTTAAAGGGCCAGGGCTTCTGGGGTTTGGAACAACACTCTTAAGGACTCTGCAAGTAGGACACTGAGCAAATGTGTGCGAGACCAAGCGGGAAGAAGAGAAAGTGTGCGTATTTCCAGGTAGACGGGTGACTTTTTTCTTACAAAGCAACCCATGTGGTTTCTCTAATGGCCACTGTTGAGGCACGCCCTCACTCCCCGTTGCCTTTCTTATTTATTACGACCTAATTATATCAGTGTGTCAGCTAACACAACCAGCTCCTTGCCCTAAATGCCGCAATGCTCTTGTGACTGAACTCGTACTTACAGACCTTATGTTTCTGAGCTGTGTACCATTTAACCACAGCTTCTCGAGGCTCACATGGTTGTTTAGCCTGCTCTTTTTTTGTACCCCCACTCTGCCCATCAAGAATGCAACGGACAAGGCAGAGGACCACATGTGGCGAATGAAAATACAGTAACAACATGAGCTCAGGACTGGCAGGACGAGGCAGAGGAGGAGGAGGAAAAGGAGCGGGTCTGGACGAGTTCCCCTCCTCATCATCAGCATGTCGGCCAGAGCAGGCCTGCGAGGTGCCATAGCTGGGGCCCTATTAAAAAAAAGAGGAGGGGAAAAAAAAAACGAAGCCCAGCTTGCTGGAAAAGATCCGTCCTCTCACCTTGGAAAACAACAACCCCACTCGCTCCGACAGTGAGACAATCAGCCGTGAGCTGCTAAGGGTGAGGCGGCAGGTGACCCGGCGTGCCAAGATGAGGCCGGTTCCACACACTGATGAGCGCTTTCACAGACATCAAACCAGAGTGCCGCAGACCTCCCCACGACCTGCCTGTGCTGCCTTGTCTCCTGCTCTCTGCTTTTATTTGAGGTTGATACGGGCAGGCGGATTGGCAAATATCGATCACGGCGCTCTCGGTAAAATTCTCCCTTCAGGTCTGAGCGGTGATTACAGGCCTTGGACCCAGCTGATGCAGCCTGTGTGCGTGTATGTGTGGACATTTAGGTTTTCTCCTACCCCACCTCCCAGACAGGCTGAGGAGAGCAGCCCCATATTCTTTGGTTCGAATGTCTCCAATCATCTGCAGAAGAGAGACATCTTTAAAAAACACCCAGACAGACGGGCGGGTGGGCAGGCAGGCACACTGTACAACACAGAAAATAGGTTATAAAGCACGGAGAATAATGCATGTGAATCTCAATCATCGAAATTCAAATGATTTGGATGCATCCCCAACCAGCCCTCCTCTGCTTGTCTGCCTTCTGTCGAGGCCTCAGAGCTCACCAATCGGATCGGAAGGAAACAGGCTGCAGATTCAGAGGGTTTGCATTAGGAATGGCCCGTTATTAATTAAGCTCGTGGAGAAGAGTTTTTTGACAGCGGCTCCCGAGGCGGCGAGCGGTGTGGATCTTGGCGCTGACCTGGCCCAGCAGGGGAAGGAGCTGTGTCTTTGAGGTGGTGGTGGCGGTGGTGGAGGGGAGTAGACGGGGGCTAGAATAGGTGGTAGGCGGGAGAGAAAGAGGAGGAAGGTGGCGGATGAGGGGTGGGGGTTGGGGGGCTGGCTTCATGCCGACAGCCAGGCCTGCCACGTCTGCGTGCCCGCTTTGAAGTGTCACCTTGAGGGAAGAGCCGATGGCCGGGAAGCCGGGAGGGTGGGAGCCGCGGAGAGGAGTGGCACGGTTGGCATTGCCAGACACGGCGCTTTAATATTGCATGGGCTCCCGTCCATCTCTGTACACACTCAGGACATTCCTTCTGCTTGATTTAGTTTGAAAGTAGATCTTTGTTTTTTTTGTTTTTTTTCCTCCCTCTCCTTTCCCCTCCTCTCTCGCCATGCTGTGGCTCAACACCTGTGCTTGTTTTGTGCTCATTCCTGCCTGAACAAATGTCAAGCTCTGCAGTCAGAGGAACTTTAACAACTCCTTGCATTATGAAAGTTGACAGCGTTGCATTTGGCCTGCTGAGTGACATAAAGTCTGTGCAATATTACGTATTACAGTGCAATAAACATTCTGTCGATCAAAAGCTAATATGTTGACAGAAATATTGATGTTTTCGTGAGAAAAATTTCTTTTTTCATAAAGCACACGCATACACACACCAAAAAAAAATCTGTTAGTACAGTGAAAATGAAACCAATGTGTTTCCAGTGCTGAAGATAGAAACTTTAAGATCAATATACAATTAAAAGAAGATGTGCAGACATTTTATACTTTCTGGTCTCCAAGACGCCCTTAAACCCTTGGATGCTGAGAAAATTTAAACTTGGCAAAGAAAATCTTTAGTATGAAGCATTTCACATTTCAGAATAAAACCAAAGAAACTGGCAGATCGATACTCCCATACCTTAATGGCCAACTTTCTGTAGAATCTTACCAAGTAAAGGCAAAAAAGAAACTCTCACTCTAAATTTGCTAATTTCTAATACTGCTTTTATCCCTTCCTCCAGTGCCATCCTCCCTTTATGAAAACTAAACCATACCGTTGGGGACTCAACTTAAACTTTTATTACTTCTCTCCCATCATCACTGTGCTTGCCTGACCTGCTGCCAACACAGTTACAGAACACGGCGGAGAATTAAACATGCCGTTAGTTTGAGAAGATGCATAAGAGGGAAGTTTATCAACAGAGGCTGCAGGAAGGAGGTGTTTTGAAGTGAGGAAAAGCGCATTTAAAAAAACACTCACGCTGCACGCACTTTCTACCCACTTTAACAACCGTCCCAGTTCACAAATAGTAGTTTTAACTCCCCTGATTAGCACTGACATCTGCTGCCTTTCATCTCTCCCTCCATCTTGTTTTTTTAATCAGATTAACCCAAACGGGCATCCTTTAATGGCCTCTTTTTTAGGAAAGCTGAAAGAGGAGAGATAATTAAAATAATTAAACCGCTGGGACCGGTCTGTGCACGCTCATCTCCGGCTCTTTTCTTTTCTTCTTGCCTTTAAGTTTTGATTCCGCCTTGCTTACCAATTCAAGCAGCACAGAAAAAGAGAGGGAGAGAGAGAAAGACTCATCATCCTCACTTAATTGCATTAAGTTGACTCTCGGAGGTCCAATTTTTCCCTCCAAAACCAACAGCCAATGTAGGATCTGATCTTTAGGTGCATGTCAGCCTTCTAAATGTGGAAGCGGTGGGGGGAGGAGGGCACACTTCTAAACAGTCTTTATGGAGCATATTTATTTAGTCAGTGAGTGTATTTTGCATAAGGCCAAAGATAAAAAAAGAAAAAAGGAGGGCGGGAGTATCCTCTTTAATGATTATTTATTCATGGACTTTTAAGCTTTTAATGAGGACAAATGAAGGCGTTTTTCAGAGTGTCAGTATGTAGTATGCTTACCAAAAATATTCTTGTTTAGCATTTTCTTTTGCACTGTATGTCCACAAGGAATAAACACTAACATTTAAATATAACTAGGAGTTTGGAGCAATCAGTTTATCTTGATCTTGCATACAAACATCAAATCTCCCGCAAGTTTTGATCAAATTCTGTAATGATGATGCAGATGATGCTGATTATGATTTAACAATTTTCAGCGTTCCTTGTAACTGGCGCTAAATCTCATTGATAACCACTACAAAACAACAACAACAACAAAAAGAAACTGAAATTATAGGAGTCTGGGTGTTTTTCAGAATAAGAGTTTTCTCATTTATTTCCAATTAAAACACCAATGACAACGTTGTCAATCAACAGCCTTGGAATTGAACTGTTTTACATCAGCTATTCACGCCGGTGTAAGTTATTCCCCTTCATGCAAACACACGTCATACACTGGTATATTGTAGCTTCCAAGCTGACAGCCCAAAGGGAAAAAAGTAGGCTATACTGCACCATCTGAGTTATATTCTACATTATAGGTGTACATATCTTGAATATTATAATTACACGTCTTCAGATGAATTCAAACTTCCTGTCAGAAAGAATCTAATGAATTCTTGCATGAGGATTTTACTGAGAGCAACAGCCCTGACATCTTCCTCGGAGTGCAGCCCCAAACTTTACACAAGCTTCGATGTCTTTTTCCCCTCTCATACACTTTCACTTCATTCAGATCATTTTCACAGGGCTTCATTTCAAGTTTGCACCAAAAAAAAAAAAAAGAAAAGAAAAGAAAAGGAAGAATCCCTTTGCTGGAAATACTTAAGATTTATATTTAAATTTTCATGGAATCTTTGAGAACATTGAGGAGCAATTTCACATTTGCACTGACATCTAATTTCTCAAGTAGAGTCTGAAAGCACAAATTGCCAAGGATTCCCTATGTGCCCAATTATCCTGCATCAATTTCCTTGACCCTGCGGAATGCTGGTAAATTAATCATATCACTTTTCCCCCCCCTTCTTCTTTTTTTTTAGGGCTCTCTCTCGTGGAATACATATGCACACATTTGATAAACTAATCATACTTGGTCGGTTGTATTCAGAAAAAAAAAATAATTCTCTGAAGCAGGATGAGAGTCAGCAGTCAGGCCCAGAGAACTGGGAACTGATGCAACATGCAAAGTCACATACATAAACATGCAATCCATAAGCAGAAAAAATACAACGCAAAATGACAAAAAACCTATTCATTTTTGTATTAGTAAAAACTCAATTGTATTTATTAATCAGTAAATCATTGTGTCTAGTTTTCTGTATGCAGTATTTATAGACAGTAGATGATGGTAGAAGTATTAAAGAAAATAATTAATGTGAAGAGTCATTGGCAATATTATCAATACTTTTATATAAATAAATATACACATATTTTTTATGTTTATACACACACTTTAACAGCACCATTAACAGCCTAAGGATCTAAAACATCTACGGTGATTGCCTGCATAACAACGTATTTACCAGGCTGCCTTACCTGTTGATCCCAAAGACTATGGTTGATCCTAACATGGCTGCAGAGTCTGGCGTCTGTTTATGGAGGAACAGTGTCCTCTAGTGGAAGCAACACAACACACACAACAGTACAAGTACAAGTAAATAAACAAAAAAGAGAGGGCCGTGGAAAAACAACAACCATAAAACACTGATCTCAGAAATGTACTCATCATTTGGGAAAATGCAGAACAAGTGTTCTTCTTAAATGTCAAACAGCTAGGAAAAGCTGTATTTTTTAAGGTATTAAACAAAATCTAATGGGGTCGGGTACAGATGATACACAAGGTTCTTAAAAATGTCTTTACTGTACATTGTGTAATTTCTTCTGACTGCAGAGCTTTTACTTTTGTTTCATTTTTTAGTTGTCCACCCCCCTCACGTTTTTATATAAAAATTCTACTGTCTAGATTTTTGTTGTTTTGTATGTAACTTAAACACAAAAACAAAGCAAAGGGCAATACAAAAACCTTTTAATCATGTAATACACGCTTGAAATCTTCAAAAAAAAAAAAAAAGGCAAAGCAGCACTGATAGTTCGAGCAGTTGTTAATGATGCTGAGAAAACTAGATGAAAATACTATCACGTAAGTAAAAAAAAAAAAACAACTCTAGGTTTAAAGAACTTAAACCTTTGTTTTGGTTAAGATGCTGGTATGTAAAAGATGAAGATTTTCTTTTAACTTGTCTGAAACTGGATGAAGTGATATTTGCATGGGGCGGGAGGAGTGGGAGTCTCTGTTTTTTTGTTGTTGTTTTTTTAGAATTCTGACTCTAATTTCATAATTATGAAAAATCTGACATTCTGAGAAAAAAAAGTCAGAATTCTGACATTAAAGAGATTTTGGCCCTGATCCTCTTCCATAAAAGTCACCTCATTGCTACTAGCTATTTTGTTTATATCTATTAAATAATGCGACAGAGCCAGGGAGCATTAGCTCGATGTCGTGCTTTTCTCCGGTAGTTTAGGATTTTTGTTGGGGTATTTGTCCAAATAGTTGGAATAAAATAAAAGCCATACTAGGTAAAGCTGGGCCCAAAAGTCCTAACTAGTCAATTTGTGGACGCACTAGAAAATACTTTTACATAGTAGGCCTATTTGCTATAATTGCCCAGGCTAGTAACTTTGAGGCTTACTATTTAACTAGTTAGCCGTAAAACATTCCCACGTGACATTAAGGACATTTACCCCCATTTACTCCTCATTAATCCTTAAAAGAGTTTATAGTAGGTGGACTTACCTTTAGTCTGGACAAACCCCTTTCCCTCCCTGCTAGCAATTTTAGCTTAACTAAGCTAATCTAATCCTTGCCATATTATCAACCAAACTTTAACTGCCATTTATGGAAGCTTGTTTCTGCTGACACTGAGTATCTTGAAATTTTTAAATTCCGAGTTATTTTGACTTTTTGGAATTTTCTCATTTCAATTTCATCTGTTTTTTTTTTTGTTTGTTTTTAAGTGTTTTTAATTATTGTTGTATGGGGGACATATGTCAGAGGTAAGAATAAAAAACCTGTACAGGTATTACAATTAAAACGTGGAATTTTATAAAAGCAATGACTTAGACTTGGAGCAGTTCAAAGTCTGAATAAACATGTCTCCCTAACCCATTAAGCAAATTGATACCTTTTTTGTTGTTGTTTTTTAACCAAATTAACACATAATCAAACCAAGGATATCTCCTACATTTTTATTTTAGTTTTACAAGTTCACAATGTCATTTGTCTTAGTTTTTTTTTTTTCCATCTAGTTCTAGTTTTTAAGTTTACGTTAACTATTATAATACTGATTCTGAGTAAGTTAACCATTTCAGATAACTTTTCAACTTACTCAATTTTAAATTTATTAAGTCCAAATTTAAAGAACTTGAACTTTAAATTTCTAGTAGCTTAACTGAGGAGAGTAAGCTTATTTGTCTACTTCAATTCGACTGGGAGGTGACTTCCTAAATTAATAATATTGTCAATGAAGATCAAGAAACTAAAATTCAGTCAGAGCTGAAAGTAAAATATTAACCCATTTGGTTTTGTCCAAAGATTAAACTCACAATGACCAGAAAAAAAAAAAAAAAAAAAAAAAACGAGGAAAACTCAGAACTGTAGTGCAAAACATTGAAGACGATCTTTATTGTTCACAGTTAAACACAAGCCACTGCTTTACGAACTTCCTTTTTTGCCATTTTGTCCCAGATTCTCCAGCTCCGGTGAGAGTCCTGATTTCTTCCTTCAGTTTGTGCTGATTGTACCTTCTGTCTTGGTTTCTTCTGTCTTGGTTTGCTGTAGATACTATGGTTGGCATTTAAAGTGGATTGTTGAACATGCTTTAGATAGCGAGGCAGAAGGAAAAAACAGCAGGAGTTCCCGGTGGACAACAGGATTTAGATGGACTTCCACAGCCAGAGTTTACTTCTAATACTTCCAAAAGGGGAACAGGTTACTCCATGTTTATCAGACCTGCAGAAAGGAAAACCCATCGGACAGAATATGTCTGTTTTCAAGCGTAGTGAACAAGTTGAGAAACAACACTTATGTTTAGAGATGACTGAGGTCAGCCAGAATGCAAATATATTGCTTGGCACTTTCAAAATAATCGTATTGAACTGAATGTTGTGATAAAACCTGGGTCGTGCAACCCTGTCAGGTCTGATTCAATTTTAGTTCATGTACCCCAAAATTAAAAAAAAAAAAAAAAAAAAAAAAAAAAGGGGGGGGGGGCAGGGGGTGTAGAAAATGTAGCATTTATAAAAATTCATAAAAATGTTACCAGTTTCCAAATCTCATTCACTCACTTTCCTTTTTTGTGGAAATAATTTTTGTGTGTCCGCAGCACCTACACTTAAACATTTGGATGCAAAACCAATTTTCCTTTTAACAAAAACGTAAAGGTTTGTCGGAAATGTTCTGCTTAAACACAGGAACAATAAAGTGTGGGTTCAAAATGTCACTAGAACAAACCAAAAACTCAAGCGAACTTATATTCGAACTTTGATTAGAAGTGATAACTGATGAAAAATAAACAGTGTTTTCTTTTTTTTAGAATTGCTACCATTTAAATAGGAAAAAAAGAAAATGTTTCAAACAAAAACAAGAAGAAAAAAAAAAGTGAGTAAGCTGTCAGTTTACCCAAAATTCAGGTTTTCTGACTTGTGCCTTCAGTTACAGTCAAAGAGACAGTTTCTGCCTTCTCAGCTTATGCAATAGTGATGAGTGGAATTTTGCTCACAGCTTTTAGACATGATCTCTAAATATTTCAACAACAAACCGTCTGTTACTGTGGATAGCCACACCACCACAATAGAAAGTAGCTCCAATTTAGGTGAACTGACTTTCTAAAAAGTAAATAGTCAAGGTGTCCTGTGTAGGGAGCTTCATGATTCTTTATCACTGTTATCAGCTTCCTGTCAGTGAAGCTTTCAGCACCTTTGTTTTGTCAAGCGTAGCGTGCTCACTGGTAACATGCTGACATTGCTTGTATCACATTATCAAAATTCTTCAGGGAAATAAAGCATTATGAAAAAAAACACAAACAAAAAAACCCCCCAAAATCAATCATAAGTAGAAGAACTTGGGGTGAAAATCCTGTTGTCCACCCAGAGTGACACTTAGGGAATGGGACAAATAACACTGAATTGCTGACATGTTCCTCTTGTCGATTTTGTAGCTCTTCTCCGTCATTAAATTTCAGTCTCCCTTCATACCGGCTCAGTCCTATGTCCCTAACTGTGCTCATGATGGGTCTCGTTATAGTCCATGATCTTAAGCTGCTGCTGCCGGGGGCGACTTGACCCTACCTGTACCCTCCCACCACCAGGCCCCGCCCCTGTCTTTCTGCAGAGACTTTCCTGCCTGGAAGCCCTCTGCTGCTTCGGCTCAGAGGCGGGCTCCTTGGTGGGCACAGTGAGAGGAGTAACAGGGGGAGGGGGAGGGGGAGGGATGGGCGAAGGTGCGGGGCTGACTGGGGCAATATAACTTGGGCTTATCGACTCCACGCACAGCTCAGTCTTCAGGCCGTGGGCGAGGCCAGCGAGGCGAGGAGGTGGCTGGTCCTCATCACACTGGCTCTCACTCTTGTTGCGGAACAGCTCACGTGCCCTCATGCCCAGGAAGCTCTTGGCACTGGGGTAGGAGCCCACGGTGAGTGGTGTGTCTGAGGCGGCCAGGGGAGTGAGCAGGCTGGCGTGGGGGCAGGACAGGGAGGGCTCCACCAGCAGGGGTGGGGCAAGTTCCTGACTGCCGTTGATGGAGTTTGCTGTTGACTTGGAAGAGTTGCTCGCCTTTGGTTGCCCTGGCGATAAAGTGCTGCCATTGCCATGAGGGGAGTCATGTGGTGGTCTGCTGTCTGTGTCCTCGTTGTTGTGAATGTTACTTGGTCCATCTGGCACGATGCCACTGTGGTGGGGAGAAAAAACATTATTTCAGAGTGGACCAAATAGCTGAAGTTCTTTTTTTTTTTTTTTAAATGAAAAGAAACAGTGAAACATACATTTTCCATTTTTTCCCTCCTCCAGGTTATTTATGAATAAATTAGACAACTGACATTTTTTTCCCCTTACAACTAAAGATTTGCAATGTTAAAAAGCCTATGAACCATCTATGATCCGCACAATAATAGAAGTTATCTATGAAATACTATGCTATCCATCCATTTGTGTCTGAACCAAAGTGTCAGACTCTAGTTTTCAGCTCTGCCGTTTTAGCACTAAAAAGAATATTATATAATTTGTAATGTACTAATAATACGATTTCACCAAACTGAGTGTTGGTGGATTTGCACACACTCTTACAGGTGCTTTATTATATGCCTTTAAAAAAAAAAAAAAAAAAAGCGCTGTCACACACTCACACGCTGATGGATGCATTAGAGGCAACTCAGGGCTCAGTGTATTACTCAAGGATACTTTGACATGCAGGTTGGAGGAAGCAAGGACTGAAACACTGACTTTACTTTTGCATGGCAAAAAGTAACATCACAACTCCACTCTGACCTGGAGTCACAAGGCATGTGTGGGTCATCTCTGCCCTCTGGTGGTGAGCAGGAGGTGGTGCTGGCTGGAGCCTCCATCTCTACTCTGCTGTAAAGCTGCAGGAGTTCAGTCTGCAGCAGCTGAGTGATTCTCCTCTGAGCCTGATACCTGCTGTCTGAGGCCTGCAGCTCAGCCCTTCAAAGAAAAGAGAGAAGACACTGGTTCAATGTAGGAAAAGACAAACATGGAGAGAGAACATGAGACCAAATTGTGGGGGGAGCCAAATGTTTTGTTTGTAGGAAAAATGATCTTGCCTACTTGCACAACTAGTTTATGATCCGTAATAAAGTAGCGATCCATCTTCTCACACAAAGATTACGACAAACGCTAATTTTCAAATTACACAATGCTGCTTTAAGTTATACAGAAAAGAGTTACATTAAATTCTCTTTTTGTTTGAATCCTGGTGCTCACTTTGCTTGACATTTTACGTCCTCGAGGAACTTCTTTTGCTCTGCAATAAGGTGTTCCTTCTTGGAGAGAAGCGTCTCCAGCTCGGCGACTCTCTGCTGCGCTGCCTCGAGTTTCTGACCCTGAACCAGCAGACTCTGCCGTAGAGTCTCCACCTCCTTTCCGTAAGACACCTGCAGCATCTGGGCCTCCTGGGTGGTGGGTCACAACACAAGAAAAATGCATGAAAATGGGAACAAAATACAGATTAACATTTTCTGCGAGCCTTACTACAAAGCTGTCATATTCTACAAGGTAAGTTATCTGCAAATTAGCAGTAAGTGGTACATAAGCACAGTCATGTCTTTGTTTCAAAGCATTATGATTAGCTGACTGCCTGTGACTTCATTCACCAGAGTTCATATTGCCATGAAGTTGAAAATGCTTCACTGGGAGAGTTTTGTTTCACACCCAACAAACCCAATTAGTGTCCATTTTCACTTCAGTACGTCATCTCTGCTGTTCCCTGCAAACACACACATACCTTTGTGTTATTGGCGTCTGCGTGCTGTAATTCCTGCATGGACAGCTTATGTGCCTCCCCGAGGAGCAGCAGCTGCTTGTTCAGGAAGCTCATTTGCTGCTGGGTGCTCTCGCTGTTGCTCAGCTGAAGGACAAATGAGACAAACAATGATGATGGAGGGCAAATTAGCAATTATGCTACAAATACCCTGTTCGAAAGAATTTGAGAAAAGCAGTCCTTAATGATCTGACTCTGATAAACGTCCAATGAGTTGCGGCAAAAAGTCATGTGATATTTCAGTACACAGAGAAATCCAAAAGATTTCAACTTTGTTTAAATGTGTCACACTTTACAGCCATTCTGTGAAATCGTCCTAAGAAATTACTTCCCAGGTCGTGATATTAAACCATATGGCCATGGTCTTGAAGAATATCTTGACTGCCTAATAAGTGAGAAATTTAAGGAATAATTCAGAATATGGTGAGGCATCTTTTGCCTCTGCCAACTTGTACTTAACCTGAATATCGTGAACAAGGACCTTATATATGACCCTATGGATGCTGTCTGATCTGAAATGAATAGACGCCTCCCTGCTCATCAGGATTTCGGTTCAGTCTGGGTCAGAGGAGGGAAACAGACTTCAGACCAATCCCAGGAGCCAGAAAAAACACTCAGACCCCCTGTGTCGCTGACGCAAAAATAAAGAGGGTGAGACAATATCTCCAAGGCAACGAGCCCTGGGACAATCTGCATGTTTTTTTGGAGCTCCCCAAGTCTGACCCAGCTGTCTGCAAGCCTGCTCATGGTACTGCACAGTTTTTCCATTTACAGGAGAAGCAAGCACATAGAAAAATAGAGTAAAAACACAACCTGACTGTGTTAGGAAGTTAGTGATGTCTCACCAGTGGTCATATAGGTCTGTTGGCAAAGACACGTTAATGTCCCTGAAGTTGAGAACTTGCTCTGACAGAGAATGATTAGATATGATATAAGGATATCAGAGCTTGACTTAAAAAAAAAAAACCAGGTCAGGCACACATACCACTGGATTGGAACTTCCTATAGCAAAAGGTATAGGAAGTCTTAATATGAAAGGCAATCAAAGACTGTGGGGGGTGCACCTGCAGCAGCTTTAAGTGCAGCTGCTACTTTTAGATTCCTCACCACAGGCTTGAAGCTGGCTTAGAAAGTTAACCACTTCTCTCTCCAACTGACTCAACTTTCATTTCAACCCGTGGTGACTTCTACCGCTCAGATACCAGACAGCAATTTTTGAGTCAAGGAATCAGTTTTCAATCTGGTAAGGAGCACAATGTCTTCGACCTTCTCATGTTGGTGCACTGAGAATTTGTCTCCCAAGGTTAACCTGCGAGTCCTGCTGCCTAAAGACAAGCATCCAGTTTTTAACTACCTGAACCTTTGTACAGATGCACAACCCTGAACTAAAACCAAATTTAAATTTTGCAAGTCTTACAGAAGGAGTTACAGTGTGCTGTAATCACACCACGTACAGCATAGAGACACCTTCCTTTTTTCTATAACAAGTGGCAAAGCCACCAATCATCCACCAGGTGGAGGTTATCGCACTAGTAATGTAGCTACAAAGGTAGAATGTCAAACTATCAAAACACCAACAAAAGCCGAAGTTCTGACTGTGGTTTGAAATGATCTCACACTCTGTACTTCTTTACCTTGATAGTCATCTGATTCAGGAGGTGACCAGTGTGACAAACTTTGTTGTTGGCCCTTTGAAGCTCAGCTTCCAGTTCATCCATCTTCTTCTGATACTCCTGCAGCTTGCTCTGAACATGCAGGACAGATTTAGATGAATACCAAACTCTAATGTATACCGTATAGAAATGTTAGCACATCATAATATAAGAGTGAACGTGCATGTGTACCTGGAGCTCCTGGTTCTTGGTGTAGTAGTCGTCTCGACCCTGCTGCAGCTGTCTGATCTGACTGTGCAGCCTGGTCACCACCGTCTCCCGGTCCTCCCACAGCTGCCTGTATCGCTGCTGCTCCACTTGCAAGCTCTCCCTTAGAGATAGGATGTCCACACTCTGCAGGTTCAGCTGGTCCTTCTACACGCGCACACACACACACACACGCACACACACACACACACACACACACACACACACACACACACACACACACACGATAAGCACAGAATTTTCTGAACCAGAAACTCAGATTGAACTGTTTTTGAATGATTTACAAAAATACTGGCACACGTCTCAATACAACCTCCTAGTAGACACACCAATGGTAACATATGTCGCCTGGTTCTCAAGTTAATGCATTCAGAAGAAACTTTACTCTGACCCTAACATCAAGGTCACGGAGCTTCGAACTCCAAGATTGCTATTAGATGCACTTGTGGTATCAATTTGAAGTTCCTACATTGCCTCGTTTTCAAGTTACCAAATTCACAAACTCTGGTGTCCATGCTGCCCTGCTGCTTGCCTGGTGGAGTGGGCAGAGGGGTAAAAAGTTATTCTTTTGGTTGATTGCGACATGGATGTAATCAAACACATTTGATTACTGGAGGCAAAACAGCCTTTGTGACTTCTTTGTAACTGTTATTTGTTGGAAACTAATCTGTGTGCAAACAAAACTTCGGTTACAGTTTCATTGGTATGTATGCAGATGACCCTCAGCTGATTAGACAGCTGGTATTATGAAATGCCCGAATGCCTCAGTGATTACTGAATGTCTCTGAAGAATTTAGATGAGCTTTGTCCCTTTTTTTATCGTTCCAAATGAAAATAAGCTATTGAATCAGTGCACATCTAGTGTATAAGATAGCTACATCACCTTTTGTACATTTTCAACACTGTTTGAAAGTGTTCAATCTGTGATAATGAGCACTTGCAAACTTGCCATGGCGTTGTTCTGCTCCTCTAGTGCGGTGGCATTGATGATGCGTCGGAGGAGGCGTCGGTTGCGGACGGCGTGTTGCTCCCTCTTGTAGCGCTCGTACAACAGCTGGTTGTGCAGCAGGAGCAGCTGGCTGCGCAGCGTGTGAAGCTCATCCAGCGGAGCTGAGCCTGAGGAAGCCCAGGTAATAATAATGTAATTAACACACACACACACGACTAATTAGTGGAGTTAATTATTATTAGAGTGTGAAACACAAGATGAGCACAGGTAATGGTTTAGGTATAAAATTATATTCTATAATCTATTGCTTTTCCTAACTTTGCTAATCACTCACACGCAGTGGTATAAAGAGCACTTAAAATAGCAAACACCTTTTACAAATGAGTTCAGGTGTGCAGTTTAGTAAGAAAATGTGAATTTTTTTTCTTATTTTCAAATCAAGATTGGCATTTGTTTACATCATGATAACAGAACAAACATTTGATCACTAAAGGCTGAAGTTCAACAATTAAACAAGCAAAAGTAACTAGTACTATGGTCTGGTTGGCAGTTTGACGAATAACCTGATGTCATTACCAGTTATTTACATCATAAATATTATATACATTATGAATATTTAAAATTATGTCAAATAATAATAAAAATCTAGGAAATGCCCAGTCTAACTTTGAATACACGGCTTTGCTTATCAAAAAATGATAGACTAATTTAGTGAGTATGTGCTGGAAAGTTTGATCCAGGATCTTTACAGTCATCCAAGGGCTCCATGCCCATCAGCCACAAGTGAAGAGTGAAGTTTTGTTTTAGATGTAATTTGAAAGACGTGACTCCTATCAGTCAGCCAAGGGAGATTATCAGATTCCAGAGTTGTAATTATAGGTTGGCAGAGTTTTATTTGTTTTTCCTTTTTATGAACTGCAGCTGGAGAAAATTTGATTTGTGCGCTTAAGCATAAACAAAGGCAGAGAAGACATCTTACATCTCATTTCAAAATACTGCAAATGTCTTAAGACCTCACGGCCAAACTTAGTCATGCATATTATTTATATACTGCTCCATCTGCAGTGTTGATAATGGCTTCTTTCATCTGTGTACAATGGTGTTCTGAGTGTTGTGAAGGATTTACCTCCAAAGTGTGTCCAGTCAGCTGACTTACTTGGCAAAGGTAATCTGTTAAAGAAGATTTTTTTATTTTTTTTTTTTTTTGGGGGGGGGGGGGGGGAACAAAAACAAAACAGGTCAGTAACATGAGCAGTTTTTGTCGTATTGTACTCTTAATCTGCCCTTTTTGCATTCTAAAAAACAAAACAAAGCCATGTAGTCACCGGTAAAAGCAAATGTTAGCACAGGTTAATGGCCTTTGCACACCGGATGCAAATAAAGCGATCTGACCAATCAGACCACTGTATTGGACAGCAAGTGTGCTTTAGCTCAAAAAGTGCACTTGTGCTAAATATACAATAATACAGAAATGACTCATTTTTTGTGATGAAAGTCAGTGTCAGAGGAAGCATCTGGATGCACCTCCTATCTTTCTAGCAGAACATTCAGTATTTTTGCAAACCAGATCACGCCAGACTCTAAGAGCCTACTCTGTGGGCTCAGTCTTGGGACTTATGTTCTGCTGAAGTGACAAGACACAACAGCTGGCTTGGCTTTGTCCAACAGTATCAAAATCTACCTAGCAGAGTCTAGAATTCACTAAATGTCAAGATATATCAAGACTGTTTATAAGAGCTATAATTATGCTCCTACAATTTTCCCATACGTTGTCCATATTTCCTCCCCTTACAGGTGACCACATCGCAGTAAAAATGGCATGCTTGTAACTTGTCTTATTTCTCTCTCTGCCTTGATTTTGACATGTGTGTGTGCCAACTTCATTCTCTCCACCTGCCTGTATTAACACAGATAAAATCTAAATATGGCAGTAGCAAGCAACTAAAATTGAATGCAGTCTAAATGATCTGTGCTTAGTCCTGGCTTTGCTGACACCGCTTGTGCTGTTGTATTATTGGCACTGTGGACAAGCCAGCTGTGTGTGTGTGTGAGTGTGTGAGAGAGAGAAAGAAAAGAAGGGGGAGGTGGATTTCAAACAATGTCATGCTTGTTCAAACCGGGTGTTTTCCTTTGGAACTGCGGTAATAGACTGGAAACAACCCAGAAACACTCTGAACATTGAAAAGCACATCAAAACAGACTCATGAGGTTCTTCAGTGTGATCAAGATGAGTGGCTGACTCACAACAAAGAAGTTAAAGAATGAATACCTAAACCACCGCAACATACATGTGTTACTTCAGTATTTTCATACTGAAAGTTGATATTTAATAACTTAAATTTTCTTTGAAACTGTATCCATCTAGCAGAGTTTGTATCACACTCACTAAAGCTAATCAGGAAAGGCACAGAGCTTTTCTGTGCAACTAAAACTACAACTGAAAATACAGTTTCGGTGCATCTAACCTCATGGCATGTGTTTCATGCCATTCAACAATGTTGAAAAAAAGGTTTCTGCATGCTTTTCAAAAGTTAATTTAAGATGTTTGACAGCAGAACACAGTAATAACTTGAGCAATGCACACTGATTATCTATTAAAACTAAATGTCTTCACACATTCTGATTTAGGAATCATCAACTTGAAAATGACACAAATGTTGTGGATTATGCAAAGGAGCCACAAACCCTCTTCTAAATACTTAATAATGTTGTGGGTGTTTCATTACGCCCAACATAACCAGCTTGCGGTCCACGTGGCACTGATGATGAGGTAACAGTGGAAATGAAAGACTCCACTGGCACCCTTTTTTTCTAAACAATTTGAACCTTATATTGGACTCAACTGGATAAAATTTATTTTTTAAGTTTAATTTTTTTCCAAAACATTTAGAAATCACCTAACAATTGGAACCTCGTGTCCTTGCTACTTGCATTTCCCATCTGTCACCTTCTAATTGTCATTTCACCTCTTCTAAACAGCCTGTAATAGAAAACAATGCCGACTACATGTAGTAATGCATGTCTGATATGGTCAAAGTATTAGGACATTTAAAATTTATGATCTCTCACAAGTACTTAAGACTTTTAAAATATTTTATGGCTTAAAAATCAATTTAAATACTGGAAAGAGCTGAGCGGATCCTGTAGGAGTTGGAGATAAGAAATACTCAAATACAGGGACTTGACTTTTTACTCAAGGGGCTAATCTGATAGATTACTGGCTGCTGCGTTTGTAATAGCATTGTGAGGAAACTAGATGCAGTTGCTGCCATTACACATGACATTTTTAGAAGAAATATTTTTGGCAAATCAAACCATTTCTGGTCTGACTATAGCACATCAGAGGCTGGGTCATGACCAATTCTAGTCTTTTCATGCACAACAGAACATTTTAAACTATTAAAATACACTGTTGCTAATGTTTCCAAATAAGCTACAATCTATAGAATCTGTAGTGTTCGCAGAAGCTGTAGCAGCTGAGTCTACACAGGATGTGTGCAGGCACAGGATGGAGTGCAGGTCACCTGTGTTTTAGACCACAATCACTGTAGATATGAGTGTTAAAATGATGTAGACTTAAAAGTCTCTCACCTCTTGAGAACTTTGTCGTGGGCGTCACTTCCCTGCTGAACAAGGCGATCCAGCACCTCCAGTGGTGAAGCAGACACTACCCCTTCCTCCTCTCCATCCTCCAACCCCTCTTCCCGCTGCAAAAGTCTCTCCATGGTGACCTTGTGCGCCACCTCTGACGTCTTCTGGTGCACAAAGAGTGAAGCTGCCCTCGGCAAGGCCAGATCAAAAAATGACTCATAGGGAACCGGGGCTGGCGTCTTGCTGCACGGACTCGGGGAGAACATCCCAAACTTAGTCACTTCATCATCCGGGACAGAGGGGCTTTGGTGCAGGTGGTGCTCAATAGGAGTAAAACATGTGTGAAAGGAGCATGACTGCTCCAGGCCAACAGCTGAATTCCTTCCTTCTCCTGCTCCCGCTCCTCTTTCACTGCCAACAGTGCTGCTACACACGGTGTTCTCCGCTTTATCTGGTGTTGATACAGCATGATGGGTGTCCCGGACGGTGCCTCCAGGCTGGGTGCTGGAGCGGGTCTTGTCTCGTGTCTGACAGCCAGTCAGCGTTTCAGTGGTGTGATAGAAAGGGGAGTCAAAGCCCCTGACACCCGACAGCTCCAGCTTTTCTTCAGTGAGCTTCCATAGCTCCTCTGTGATGGCAGCTGCAGTAGATGGAGACAATGACATTCAGAATATACATGCAGGTTTAAATATTTCTGCAATCACAAAACTAGCGCCCAATTTTTTTTTGTATTTTTTTTTTTATTATTTAAGAAGGAATGGATGTTTACATCTAAGCACCTAGCTTTAGAAACAGAGCTTGTGCCATTTGGCAGATGCTTCTGTTAAAAGTGGTGTTCGCAGCACTGCAGGTGCATTTATTTTTATTATAAGTGGCTCAAGTGGGATTTAAACCAGTAACTATGCAGAGAAAGCTCAACATACAGGGAAATAAACAGATGTGTTGGCATCCTGGATGTTTAGTTCATGAGCTGAGAATTGTCCAACTTAACTGGGGGAATCTGTTTATCAGAATGTTGATTTAATTAAAAACAGACCATCCTACTGACTCATTGTTCTTATATATGTGTTATCCAATTTTATTAAGGTGTCTGTTCTGAAAAATCAAATTACTTTGCTTTAAAGAATGCAACTAGTTTAAGGGAAAATCTATTGGGCTAGGAAGTACAGTTTCCTTAACTTTCCTTTCATTTCTTTTTGAGAGGCAGCGTAGGCCATCTCTAGTCGTATGACAACTGGGATAGGCTCTTGTCAAACATGGTTGTGGTAGTGTGATAGCCTGGGGCTGCTTTGCTGCTTCAGGACTTAGACACTGTAATTAATGGAACCATGAATTCTGCTCTCTACCAGAATATCCTGAACGAGAACGTTGGACATCAGTTCACACCCTGAAGCTCAAGCTGGGGTGTGAAGCTGGATGATGATCCAAAACACACCAGAAAGCCTACCTCTGAATGGCTTTTACAAAAAAAGGCAGCAAAACAAGGGTTTTGGAGAGGCCTAGTCAAAATCTGGACTTGAATCTGATTAAGGTCATGCCAAAGCATCTCAAACAGGCCTTAAGAGAAAGGTGGGCCTCTCCAGTGATGTGAAACTTACTACAAATGCTCGACTGCAATTCTTACTGCCAGGGTGGCAAAACCACTTATTACGTTAAACAATTTAAAAACTGAATTTTACATTTACTTTTTTTTTCCTTTTTGTCTAATATAAAAATGTAATGAGTTGAAACACTTAAGGGTGACAAATATGAAGAAAAAAAAAAAACCAAACAAACCAAGAACTCTGCAGGTGTAATATTAAAGAGAAAAGGAGCAGACTGCTACATTAAGAGCCTCTCAGGATTATCAATATGGCTTTGATGGCTCCAGTGATTGCCAGTAGCAACCACTAAACAGAAAAGCCATATGACATTGAGAATTTTCAAATGTAGGTCTTGTGCCAGAATCACCAGTTCATACAGCTCTTTTGATGAATATGTGCCTGTGAATGCTGCTCAGATCCAATGTTTGAATAAAAAATGGCTAGCATGAATTTATTCAACATCTTGCTAGCATTTTGTGTGCATTTATAATTCAATAAGAGGAATGAGAGCAGCAGGTAGTCTGCCTTTAACACCATGTGAATAACTTGGGGAAACTATAGACTTCTTTTTTGTTAACCTCAAAATAAATATTTTTTTAATAGTACAGCAACATTTTCTTGGGTTGACTTTAGTCCTTGTGGCTTGAATTTGCTGACAATGTACATAAATGTGTTTCTGCAAGAAAGAAACTCACCCTCTTCCTTCTCTTTTTCTTTCTCTGTTCTCAGCTGCAGCTCCAACTCCTGTTTCTTCATGAAAACTGAAAGCTCTGTCAGAGTCATGGAGATGTTCTCTGCAGCCCCTGCATCTGATGACGAAAAACATGCCACATGTTTGCATATGGTATCAAAAAATGAAAGGGAAAAAAAAAGAAGAAATACTTTTACCCTAAACTTGAGAAATTAACTATTAAACCTCTATAAATAGTAAAGCAGAAATCAAACACATTTTAGGTCATTTCAAGTAGAAGTGTGCACTTCACTCAGATTACAAATGTTTATGCTGTTGTAAAATATCCAACATTTTAAAATTAGGCAGAACGGAGTCTTGCCCAGGAGGGGTGGACCATCAGATCAAATTACAGTTGTGAGTTAACTGCTTCATCTGGAGCTCCATCTGAAATGTATTTCAGTCAGACTGGTTTTCTATTGGATCATTCTGGATCTAATCCAAAAAGTGATGGCCTGTGAAGACTACTGTAAAATGAATGATAATAAACCGTATCAATGACAGACATCACGTCTAACCTTTGCTTGTGGCCACTTCTGAACTCTTCTCAGGCTCTTTTACTGGGTCTTGTCTCACCAGTGTGGGCTTTGTGCCTTCCCCATGTCTCCGATCCTGAAAAGTCACACACAGTTAACAGTCTCATTAGAGACAGTTTCAGGACACATCGATGGTTTGTTCCAGCTCTTCTTTCCCAGTGTAATTCTAAAATACATTTTAAATAAAGTTATAATTTTTCCCTCATTAAACATAATTACTCAAATCATATTGCCTCCTGCTGTTTTCATGTAAGGCACATTGAATTGTTCAACATATTAGTCATATTTTTTTCAGATTCTTAAGTGATTAAAAAAAAAAATGAAAACATCATAGTGTAATGAATAATCACAATCTGCCCACTGCCAATGACCTTTTGTAATTCTATCATGCAAAGTGTTTGGCAGGATTTCTAAAATCTGCATCTTATGGACATTTTCAGGATAGCATTGAGAGAGCATACTTTTCTTGGTGGACTGGACTGTACTGTGTTGGCTGGTAAGGAGATTACAGGAAAGTCATCTGATAAGGTGGGAGGCGGAGAAGACGTGGCTGGGGTGCTGGAGGCAGGCGTTCCTTTTCCTCCTGCTCGGATCAAAAACAATCAGCAGTCACCAGAAAAGACACGACAAGACGTCACGTCAGAAAACGGTACGGTACGTACAGCATGATGTAGCCTGTACCTGATGTGCAGTGGAAGCGGGTGGGAAGATGTGAGGCACTGTGGGAGAGCTCCAAGTTGGGCGACATGCCCCTTGAGGAAGGGGGTGTAGTCATGCCACACAATGAGGAGGGGCTCCACAGAGGGTCTTTCCCACCACAGGAGGAATTTAATTCACAGGAGTTCTGCAAAGAAGAGAGTCATTATTACTGTAATATAATAAAATTTGGGAAACAAACTGGTCTATAGATGATATACTGTTGTAGCTTAGTAAACAAAATTATTAGATCATTCTCTGTCATATATGGTGATTTGGTGCCCTCTTGTTATAAACTATAAAGTGGGGACTAAAACTTCCTGATGCATTTCGTCGCCCACACAGAGAGGGACACAGACCACCTGTGTATCACAATCAGCTTTATGAAAGATTGGCAGTGCTACATTAACTGGGGGCAATTTAAAATTGCACTTCTGGAGGAAGCTTGACTATCCTCATTTTGCAGGACCATTCGCATGCCCATTTGCCTGGATACCTGAGTTGAGCTTCTCAAAAATTACAGGATATTTATTATTCTAGAATTTAAAATACATCTCAATTGGCTGGGGTTTCTTATTCTGTTAATGCATTGTAAGAATTAATTTACTGTCAGATGGTAGCTTGAATGAACTAGAAAACATTGAATAGTGGCTGAATAGTGGAACAGGTGGATGTGGGTGAAGCAAGCCAAGTAAAAAATGGCGGCTCTCACGTGTTTTCCAGATTATCCATCCGTCACAGTCGTGGGAGAGAAAAATTCTCAGACAGACCCCAGGGGGCAGAAAAACACCCAGACCCCTCCTTCATGCAGCTGGTCCGATAATAAAAAGGGAGACAGCATCTCCAAGGCAACAAACCCTTTCCAGCCCTTACGGAGTGGTGGCAGGATAAGCATAGGGGCATGAACCTGACTCTGCCCGCCAGCTGATTTTAGGGACTCAAAAACACTTTTTCTTTGCGTTTTTCAAAAACATGGAGGACAGCTATTGTTCTTTTTGAACTCATTCATAGGGCTTTCTGGACAAACAATTGCCTAACTCTGTCTGACAGGTGCTATATGGGGTGTAAACATGACCCTGTGTACAACAGCCAGCATCAAGCAGAAGCTTAACAACAACGTGCTCTGGCACTACCCTCTGATCATCAGTTACTGACAAACCCTGTGTCCTAAAGCAACAATTATGACAGATTTTGATCGAATTATGGATGATCTTACCTGCCGTCTGGAGGTCTGTGGGCTGCGGTACGAGGATTGTGTCCCTGAGAAGGGGGGCAAGGACAGGGGTGGGGGTAGAGGCTGTCGTGGAGTTGAAAATGGGGTTGAAGAAGTGCTTCCTGTTGTCAAGAAGACAAATGGTATGAACAAGCCACTAATGGATCCAGCCAGCAACTTTCAGTCTGTTCTTAGGACACCACTGTTCCAGTGCTCTTTAAAAGCTGCTCCAAGTAATGCTTCAAAGTAATACTTCAAATGATAAAATGTTCTAACCTGAGCTATGGTTCTTGATGCAGATGCAAAAATGCAACATGTCTATTATTATTCTTACTCGTATCAGTATTGTTTCATATGCAAAACTGACCATAGCTACTGTGGAGGTCTGGGTAGGGGCTGGAAGTGCAGTCCTGTGGTCGCAGGTGGATTTGGGGGTAAAAGTTCTCAGGCATGGTGGCATAGCCCTCCTCGCAGGAAGCCTCCTTGGGGTCTAGAGACACTTTGGCACATTCAATGACGATATCATGGATTTCATACTTTTTCCACCTACAGAAAAGCAGAGCAATGTTAGTCAAAGTCCTGCTGGAAATACAGAAAAATAAAATAAATAAAATTTGTCTTACCTGGTGGGGTCAAGCTCATGATCCTTGGTTCCCGTCACCAATTCTGGATGAATGCGAACGTGTTCAAGCATCGGCTGAAGGTTGGACACAAATTTAACATCCATCATCACTTTGCTTCCAACTCTAATGAAGAGCAACAGATCACTGCATCTGAAGTAATGCGCTTACCTTAACTACTTCCTCAAAGGTTTCCATGTTCTCCTTCATGCTGTAATGGGAGCGCAGGTAGGACACAAAATTGCAAGGGTACATGCCATAGAGACGGTGGAAGAGGGAATAGACGCTGGCGTGTAGGTGGATTAGGTAAACCTCTGAAACATGGCCTTAAAGTGGGGAAAAAAGGGTTAGAGAGACAAAAACCTAAGCTTGCTCAGCGCCTATAAAAACACCCCTTTACCTCCCACACAACTGGATCAAGACCCTTAAAAATGAACTAGAAAACATTCAAAAAGCCGACAACATATTTTTGAGACATGACAGGAAGTTCCTACCTGGATTTTTCAGGTTCCACGATGCCAAACGGCCAAAGATGTCAAAATACTCCCACAGGTGTTGTTTCCCAGCTTGAGGGATCATGGGCAGCAGAGTGATCAGCACCAGCACTCCAGTGATAAGCACAACTACATCTGTATCTGTCTGCCATGATATCAAGGTGAAAGTATTTAGGTTTAGGGCACACAAAAGACATTACATAGGACAATCAAAAATCTTAGGCTTAGCGTATTAGCATACAATTTGCTGACAAGCTCTAGTAGAGCTAAGGCAGATTTTGTGAGGTTTGGGGATGGGTATGTTGTAGCTATTAAAAATAATACAAGCCAAAGTACAATACAATAAATATAATACAATTCTTAGCCTATACTCTGTAAGTAATGTTGTGTTTAATGATGTTGTGTCTAATGGTTTTTAATGTAGACATTTAAATACTTGCTAGTAACAGCTCAAAGATGTGTGTATATGAACAAAACCCAGGTAAGTAACTGCTTTGAAAGCAGAAAACTAAACAATCTACTGCTTTGTGTGCTCACTAGAATTAAATCCATTCTAAAAGCTGCTTGGATGAAAAACATCTGATCCGCATCCATCCACACACGACTCGGTGCCTTTACAAGATTTCTTTGTTCATCGAGTCGTATCTGGGTCGTTACCTTTAGGCATTTGAGCAGTGAGAGTAGCAGAGGGTATCGAGCAATCTTGTGGATCCAGGACGGCTGCTTGCGGACTACATGGCCGAGCAGAGTGAGGGTGGGCAGCCGGCAGGCCTGTTTGGTCATACAGTCATTCATCTTATCTAGAAGGTGCTGTGACAGAAGGACATTAGGGTCAGGGTAGCAAACACAATCAGTACTCAGCACAGGCAGTTAGTCTCCTTTTTAAAGCATGTTGAAACTAATCTGTGACAATATAAGCTGCAACTTTATACAGGACCATAATGACCAATCAATACATAGAGTTTAATGTTTCTAGAAGCAGTGCTTTTTGTTTTGTTGGTTTTCTTTTTTTTTCCACCCACGTCACAGGTAAGCTACAACAAACAAACTCCACCTCACCTTATCATGTGGCTCTCTGACAGATGACAGGATATGCACAGCCTGGGCGGAGTTGGTTTCTAAATAGTAGTCCACCAGCGTGTTTAGCAGCATGGACCCACGTTCTTCAAGGAAAACAGGGAGGAGATTTTGAATAAATATGCAGTGAGGTAAGTTAAACCAGGTGATAAAGCAAGCATTATTAAAAGAATGAGATGCAATCGGCACAGAATGGCCAAGGTTATCAAAGTTCAGTGGTTTCCCCACACACAGATTTTACTTTTATGGGCTATTGATACCCAAGTACATTTTGTGATGTATTATTTTATCTGTCTGAAAAGATGATGCAATTGCTCAAGTAGCAGTATCACTGCTTACCAGCTAGCTTCCTTTCTCCTACTTCCTTACAGCCAGGTTGACTAGGCTATCTTTTTCATGGTCATATAGCCTTCAGCTGCCTCACAAACTCAACCTCCACGTTCCTGGCCTACAGCTAGCAATGGAAGTCCATATTCTAGTCTAATGGCCAATTTCTGCTTAAGCTGGTAATCTATCTTGCAAATTACACATTGAGTCGACATAGCCTGCTACGACTACAACTGGTGTTGAAGGTTACATCGCAGGGTTAAGAGGGGTTTCCGGTTATGACCTAAGTTAACCAAGGCTGCAGAGCAGAACAAGGACTACCATTGCTAGGTGCAACTTAAGAGAGTGGATCAGAGTTTGTGAACAGAATGAGAAACTCACTGAAGAAGCACAAGTATGCATATAATTTTTAATTATTTATTCTGTTAAGTTGTAGTGACATCACACACACAGGGAGAAAGAAAGCTGTGCCCAGAATAAACTGTGCTGACACATAACAAGCCAAGTGCCTACCAGTGCTGAGCTGCTCATTGATAAGGCCTCTGATCTCTTCTAGCTGGTGGAGGTCAGAGGTCTCCAAGAGTGGGAGGAGGTCCCCCACATTTGGCTGCTCCCTGGCCATGGTGGTGGCAGTGCTGGACGTGGAGGCAGCGTCTCTGTCACGGCGTCCGTCCCCACTTGCCTGGAGGACTCCTGGGACCCACCCACCAATACAGTCTCCAGGCACCTCTACAATGCACCAAGATCAAATCAAAAACATTTCCAAGAATGTGTTTAAGCTCTGATCCAGGATTACTGCTTGCGTGACAATATCAACGGTGTAATGGGAAGCAGGGTTTGCAGTAAAGAGAATTCTCTTAAATGGGGAGAGAGAAAAAAAGTTAACCCTAAATGAGTGGACTTCTCTTTTGTGATACCCACAAGAGCTCTGATTTGACTAACATAATGGCCTTGTCATCGTATCCTATCAGGTGAGGGAGGTGTGAATGACAGACAACGCAGCCATATTTCCATGTAATTTCAAGTTATAAGCAATGAATACAACGTCTCTGCTGTAAAGACACGCAGTGGTCCTTAAGTCTCTCAATCATCCCGCAGATGAGGCCAAATAAGGCCTTTAAGAGGGCCACATAAAGCAATATCAATTATTTTTCTGTTATTTCTGATCGTTTGCGAAACATAATTGTGTTCGTGCTGAGTTTATGAAGCCAAATTAACATGTTATCAAAAAGTGCAGCACCAGAAGGCATAGAGGAATCCTCTATTAGAGCTAGTCAGTCTAAAATTCCTCTAAGCAGGAAAAACCCTGACTTCACGATGCCTGCTTAGTACCCAATAAACTGGTGAGGATGGTGGAACATTCACCAGCCTTTCCTTCTGAAGTTCTAACTGGATGCTATTGTGTCAATGTTTTCACACAATGGCAGCCAGTTAGAAAGAAGATGGCTTAAAGGGAGGGTGTCCCTAAGGGAAAAGAATATAAAACCGTGGTTACAGTTGACGCGGTGCTCAGAGCTTATGCAAACTGTGATGTCAACATAGACCAGTAACCATTTATACTCAAGCCTGAGGCACACTGGACTCCTTACAGTCTTCTCCTAAACAACTAAAGAATCACCACGTCAGTGCTCACAAAAGAAAAAAGAAGAAACAGAGAAATTGTTGAGGTTTTCTACAGAATGCCCATGTGTTCTAACCTGGAAGCTCAGGCCATGCCAGAGTTCACCCCCAGGTTTAACACCACTTTTGAGGAGCCACCATTTTTAAGGGTCAAAGGCAAGAATATACTGCCAGTTCATGAGGATGAAGTAGTGGTAGCACCAAAGCCAGTATAAGATAAATAAGGACCACTCTGGGCTATGCATCATGGGTCCAAGAATAAAAGTATGGAGTCAGTATAAGAGATCCCTATTATATAAAATATCTGAAGAGATTAATAAGGTTGAATTAACAGTGTGATAACATTTTGAAAACTTGCATTTACTATAGTTTCAGAGCAATAATTTGGTAATAGTTTGAAAACGGCAAAAAGTGACACAAACAAACCAAACAGTTGATGATAAGATGTGGCTCAAAGAAATGACAGAGTTCATGTTATTTTTCAATTATATTAAACAAACCGACTGTTTTCCTCTGCAGACATTTTAACTTTGTCACCGCAGAGAATGCAGAGTTTTTACCATTAATCAAACGTCCAAGGAAGTCGTGACAATTTGACAATGGAGCCAATTCATAATGTTACTTAAACCCACGCTTTTTCCTACAGTGACAAGGCAAAAATCTGGAACAAGCCTATACATTTTGCTTTTTGAAGTAAGAAAATTAAATCTTTTCCGCAGGGAAGCACAAGCTCAGCAGGCTATAACCGTTTTTCCATCAAAGTCCTGAACCACACGCAGCTTTATTGACACAAACACACATAAACCACCTCACTTGTCAAACATACTGCGGGACAAATAAAAAAAAAAAAAAAAAAGGTCAGAGAACGGACTTGGAGCGGATTAAGCAGTGTCGATGGATCCAACTATGTGACCTGCTGCTAATCTGACCTCAAGAAGACAAGAGAATCCTTTCAAATCCTGCCTGTTTACTATCTGAGCTTTAAGTGAGAAGTTGTTTAATTTATATTGAGTATACACAAGTATGTGCTTTGAAAAAACAAAACAAAAAAAACTTAAATACAACGGGACCTAATGTGTTTACCATTTCAGGGGATAAGTCTGTTTATGTTGTCTGTTTAGGCTAGACGCTGAGTCAGCTGTTCGAAGTAAAGGAGGCCAAGGAATCCTCGCAAATCTCCATCTGAGAAACGGGCATTAATAATACTGATAGACAGGCCATTAGCATCAGGGTGTCTGCACCCAGCAGCTTCTTCCCCAAAAGGAATAATGAATCAGCACCAGAGATCTCATTCAAGCTCTTAAACCACAACCCCTAACAAGTTAGAAAATGATGAGACTCTTGTTTGTTTTTGGTAGCTCACAGGGTGTAAACTATCAGTGCAAAAATATTGAAGCTTTCAACATGGAGTCACATGCTATGAAACCCAAGATAACAGGAGCTTATCCGGAGAAAATAAATGAATCGATATCCAGTGTATTTCCACTGAAGTCATGTGTCACTTCCCCTCTGGATGGAAACGTGACAATATTAGTCGCTCCAGGATGCTCCCATTCAAAACAAATTTAAAAAAAAAAAAAACGAAAATGCACGATTAACATTTGCACATGTTCCCGTTTGTTCACTCACAGGACAAGTCACAGCCCAGTTTTCTTCTTTTTTTTCTAAATCAATTAACTGCTGAGTCACGGGGGTTGAGAATTGGGGTGTGGAAATGAAGTCTTGCAGGGACAGGTCAGTGGTGTAAACAAGAGTTAGCCTCAGTGTGATCTCAGGCAGCTTGGGAATGCTCAGGAGCACACAAAGAAGCTTTATGCAGCCCGAGCGCTTCCATGTACACACTGAAAATTACATTTGGCCGAGCGCGAGCTGTTAGCAGTAGCCTTCTCTTCTCCTGCGTGAATATTTAAAAGAAGAAGGACATTTGCCTTCTTTATAATGTGGCTATATGGTCCGTTTGAATAAGTTTTTAATCAGACACAGTTTGCAGAAGTTTACTGGACTGAGCAAAGATACAACTAACTTTCTATTCCTGAGCTATATAATGGGTGGAAAATAATGAAAAATGCCCCATCAAGTCTTCCCAGAGCTAAAATTGCTTCTTTTGTTTAACAAACAAACCATCCCACACCATATTAAATCTTACATGAACTTTTAAATCGGTGTACATCTATTCTTATCATTTTCTTACCATCTGGTATTTTTTTTTTAAATATAAATCATCCAAAAAAAAAACAGCAAAAATGTCTGTCACAATTTACAAGAGTCTGATGTTAAATGAGAAAACAGTATTATGTTTAATACAATGATTAATTACTATAAATGTAATAAATTGTGTTGGACTAATTGATTAAATAATGGTAGATAAAATAGAAAAGCAGCAGGTCACCACATGCAAATATGAAACTGAATGAACTGAAAAGACTCCACATTTAAAGTATTTATATGAAACACATGTGTGTGTGTGTGTGTGTGTGTGTGTGTGTGTGTGTGTGTATATATATATATATATATATATATATATATATATATATATATATATATATATATATATATATATATATATATATATTTAATTCAGACTTGTTGTGCACACCTACATAAACTGTCTTTAGGTAATGTTGTAAGAATGAGATCTGGATGTTGTACAACGTTATGCTTCCTTCAGAAGCTAAGGCTACACTTACTAATATACTGTGTTGGGGTAGGTGAGGGGTGCTGTCTGGGTAGTGTACATGTGAAGCCGAACACATGACACCCACTTGCTCGCTGCAAATTTACCAGACAATTATCAGCACCACTGGATGTCACACAGACTTTGTAACACTGTCAAATGTCCGCTTAGCTAAGCTGGACATTTCGGGGCAGAGTCTTGAGGAGTTTAGTGCTGCACAACTAATTAAAATTTAATTTCTTTCCTTCACAACAACATCCTGAAAGAAAGAAAACACCTCAAACACTTGAAAACAAACTCTAAACAGTTATGACTGGGTGGCTATCATTTCAAAATTCCCAGAACCAGAAATCCAAACAGGCAGTATGAGGCCATGTCGGTGGCTGGGAGCTTGTGGTAAACTGCATTAATCTGAAAACAGTCAGTATTCCCTGGAAATAGCTCGGACCTTTTCTCACCATGACAGAGGGAAGCCTTGGTGCCTAACTCTTAAGTGCTGGTGCACAGTATTCCCATTTTTTAAAATGAGTTATGTGCAAAAATAATAATAATAACAATAACAATAATAATGATGATAATTTGAATTAAATAAAAATTCTGCATAGATAACCAAACCAGGAAATTCTGCAAACCTGGCTTTAAGTATTACTGACATTAGTCACATCTATTTATTTTTTTCCATCCCATGCATGCTGCTGACCGGAAAAATGAAAAAGGTCAGCTGCATGCATGGGATGTGGTTCATTTTATATTGCCTGGGAAATAATGAGTATATCACACATTAATCTTATCTCCTGGGCACCAATCTGACCAGCTGTCTAAGGACATCTATCATCAGCTCAGCACAGTAGTTGCCATTTTCGTGTTGCTAATTCGTTGAGAGCTTATATTAAAAACAAATACCTACAGAGGACCAGTTCAACTTGGGACGCTGCCATTTCTGGAGAGACACAAAGCTTATGTCTTTACGCATTTATGTCAAGACTGTGAGCATGCACAGAAAGAATGCAGGTTAAATCACACATGGTCTAAAATATTTGTGAAAAGCTTTAAATACCCCTGTGAAACCCATTTATTCATGAACATGTTGTTAGGGTGGCTTACAAATGAAAATAAATGACTGAGATGAATAAACATGAATGGATTCTAAAGAAGTGTCACATATAAACATTTATCCCTTCAGGCAATGTGTTAGGTTAGTGTTTATATATAATGCAAAGGCCCAGCTACCAGTGCTGGAATTTTAACAGCTTAGCCAATGTGACAGGCAGAAATGAGAGCTCGAGGGGGTCAAAGTGTGAAACTAGTGACCCATTTCGTCTTTGGAGTGATTGAAAAAGCTGAGGCGTTGACAAGCCAGCAAAAAACAACAGGATATTAATGGCTGGTGTGACAATAGAAAAAAAAACTGCTGAGGTGAATTTGAGTAAACTGCTGGCTGTAAATGAGACGCTGCAGAAAGGAGCAGCAGATCTGTCACAGGGATGAATAGCGAAGCGTGAAAAAGCAAATAAAAATACACAAAGGCCGTAAAGACTGGAAAAATACTGACATGGAAGAGGAGGGCCGTGCAGAGCCAGGACAGGCCGAGATGTGGAGCTGAAAAGCAGCAGAGCTCCCCGCTGTATGTGGACTGACCAGAGGCTGCTGCTTGTCGTAAACAACTCGCAGGGAACAATGGGCAGGGTTGGGTTGACTTTATCCGATTATAAAACTATGCAGACGTCTCCTCTCTGGCAAACTGAGCACTGCTTTTGTAATACATAAACAACAAAAGCCAGATAAAACCAGAACGAAACGCTTAAAGCCTTAACATCTACCCATCACAGGTCTCCCCAAAAACAAGTCAGTCCCACCGCTGAGAGCTAACGTTAGCTGGGAGCTGCGACCCACACTCGGCGGAGAATTCACTCTGTCAGCCGCATTCAACCAGCTGAGAAACAAGCGAAACTAATCGCTTTCACCAAAACGTAACTTGTGCGTTGAAATTCGTAGTGAGAAAAACAGACGAGATGTAAAAAAAATCGGACCTGTTTACCTGTTAGAGTAGCTGCACTCCACAGGGCGCCGCCATCTTGAACAGCTCACAGCCCATCCCACCACAGTGTGCCTCCGCTGTCAGCCTGCATGCAAAAATAATCCCAGGCGTTGGAGCACTGCGCGTCATGACCGCAACTTTTACCACTCGAAATCAAATTACATCTAAAAAAAAAAAGGAGCTCCAAGTCTCTTGCTCGGCATACTTTACCGCTAGAATTAGCATTTACAGACGTTTATCGGAATGAATAAATAAATAAATATATGATGTATGTAAACATATATATTTATCTATATTTTCAAAGCTAAATAAAGCTTATAATATTTTTCAATCACCCAACTGGTGGAAGAATGAAGCCTGCATGCAGAGAGTGAAATTGTATATATTTTTATTATTATTAAATCAGGTGGCAGTAGTTGGTAGAAATATATGGAAGCTCATTCGTGCCATAAAAAGAAAACCAAAATTGATAAATAATTAAAAACATAAAAAATAAAAGATATAAAAAAACAGATAAATAAATAAATAAATACTGGTGAAAATCCACCATGAAATACAATTATTTTTCTTTAACCTGAATAATTAAGTCAAATGTATGAGGCAGGGTTTTTTTGTTTGTTTGTTTGTTTGTTTTTTTACTTTATACATTTAATTATATGCAAATACACATCAGGGCGGCCCAGTAATTGAACACATGCCTGCACACCACTGGTCAAAGCTACTCCACACAATCTAAAATCAAAATCAAATCAAATCACTTTTATTATCACATCACATGTGCAGGTACATTGGTACAGCACATGTGAGTGTAATTCTTGTGTGCGAGCTTCACAAGCAACAGAGTTGTGCAAAATACAATAATGTAAACAAGCAAAATACAAGAATGGCTACATCTGAAACTAATAAATATATGTACAATATATAATAGTATATGCATTTCTGGATGTGTATACTAAATGTTTTTCTACGTGTGTGTGTGTGTGTGTGTGTGTGTGTGTGTATACACATATTTTACAAATTAAATAGAATAAACAATAAATAAAATATATAAAAATATACAGAGTTGAGACATGTGCAAAACAGTGGCATTACTGTACAGTATGGAGTGCATAATGTTAAAGTTCCAGTAGTGAAGCTGAGGTGTCTATGACGTGTTCAGCAGTCTGATGGCCTGATGGAAAAAGCTGTCTCTCAGTCTGCTGGTACGGGACCGGATGCTGCAGAACCTCCTTCCTGATGGAAGCAGTCTGAACAGTTTATGGCTGGGGTGACTGGAGTCCTTGATGATCCTCCCCGCTTTCCTCAGGCACCGCTTCCTGTAGATGTCTTGGAGGGAGGGAAGCTCACCTCCAATTATCCGTTCAGAGCACCGCACTACTCGCTGGAGAGCTTTGCAGTTGTAGGCGGTGCTGTTGCCATACCAGGTGGTGATGCATCCAGTGAGGATGCTCTCAATGGCACAGTGATAGAAGGTCCTGAGGATGCGGGGGCTCATGCCGAATCTTTTCAGTCTCCTGAGAAAGAAGAGGCGCTGCTGCGCCTTCTTCACTGTTTTGTTTGTGTGTACTGACCACGTAAGATCCTCAGCCAGATGTACACCAAGGAACCGGAAGCTGCTCACTCTCTCCACAGCAGCGCCGTTGATGGTGATGGGGGTGTGTACTTCTCTGCACCTCCGGAAGTCCACTATCAACTCCTTTGTGTTTGCGACGTTGAGGGTGAGATGGTTGTCTTGACACCAGTGGGTCAGGGCGCTGACCTCCTCCCTGTAAGCCGTCTCATCACTGTTGGTGATAAGACCCACCACTGTAGTGTCGTCCGCAAACTTCACAATGATGTTGGAGTTGTTAGTGGCTGTGCAGTCGTAGGTGTAGAGTGAGTATAGGAGAGGGCTCAGTACACACCCCTGTGGAGCACCAGTGTTCAGTGTGACGGGGGATGAGGTGATGCTGCCCAGTCTGACCACTTGGCGTCTGTCAGACAGGAAGCTAAGGATCCAGCTGCAGAGGGAGCTGCTCAGTCCTAGATCCTGCAGTTTCCTGTCCAGCTTCGAGGGAACGATGGTATTGAATGCTGAGCTGTAATCTACAAACAGCATCCTCACATACGTGTCTCTCTTCTCCAGATGTGACAGGGCAGTATGTAGTGTCAGGGCTACGGCATCATCAGTGGACCTGTTGTGGCGGTATGCGAACTGTAGAGGGTCCAGTGAGTCGGGTAGTGCAGAGCAGATGAAGTCCCTGACTAGCTTCTCGAAGCATTTGCTCACGATGGGGGTCAGGGCTACAGGTCGCCAGTCGTTCAATGAGGAGATGGTGGAGGATTTGGGTACAGGGACGATGGTGGCCATTTTGAAGCAGGCTGGGACTACAGACAGAGAGAGGGAAAGGTTGAAGATGTGCGTGAACACTCCAGCCAGCTGAGCCGCGCATGACCTGAGGACGCGGCTGGGAATCCCGTCTGGACCAGTAGCTTTGCGTGCGTTCACCTTCCTGAAGCACTTCCGCACATCCTCCTCAGACACAGTGTGCGCACTGACGTCATCCGCGGTGCGCACACTGTCCGGTCTCATGGTGTTCGCTGTGTCGAATCTAGCGTAGAATACGTTTAGATCCTCACACAGAGAGGCCGTGGTCTGCGGTGTGCTGGTTTTCCCTCTAAAGTCTGTGATCGTGTTTAGTCCCTGCCACATACTCCGAGGTTTGTCAAACTGTTGCTCCACCCTGTCCCTGTACTCACGTTTGGCTGCTTTGATCGTCTTCCGGAGTTGGTAATGTGCGTGTTTGTAGTCCGATGTGTTCGCGGAGGCAAAGGCGGTGTTCCGTGCCGTCAGTGCCGCGCGAACATCTCCGTTAATCCAGGGTTTTTGATTTGTGAAGGATTTAACTGTTCTGGATGGGACAACATCTTCCACTCATTTCCTGATGAATCCACAGACTGAGTCTGTGTACTCATCAATGTCCCTAGCAGCCACGTGAAACATTTCCCAGTCCGCGTGATCAAAACAGTCCCGCAGCACAGACTCCGATTGGTCCGTCCAACAGTGCACCGCCTATTGAAGCTCAAACAAGATGGCGCCGAGTATGGCAGCCTCGTCGCGAGCTCCCCCAAGCAACGGCTTTCTTCTGTGTTTAATTTTACTTTTCCTTTATTTTTTCACGAGCAGCACTTGTCTCCTTGTGTACGACCGACAAACCTTACGGGACATAAAAGACGGTCTTTCTTATAACTTTCCGGAGTTCAAGTTTTGCAACACGGACGCTCCGTTTGCAGACCCCCCATTCATCTCACCTGAGACGCCTTTATTCTCTGGCCCTGGAGGCCGCAAACGCCGACGCAGAGGGAGAAGATCTGGCGTTCTGGTTCGACTGAGACGGCGCACTAACAGACCACCGTTACCCAGTTTATTACTGGCTAATGTGCAGTCTCTGGAGAACAAGCTGTGCGAGCTTCGGGCACGGATCTCATTCCAGCGAGAGATGCGGGACTGCTGCGTGATCTGCCTCACAGAAACCTGGCTATCGGACAAGGTACCGGACTCCGCAATACAACTACCGGGGTTCTCTGTGCATCGCGCGGACAGGTCACAGGATCTTACTGGGAAAAGCAGAGGCGGTGGTGTGTGTTTCATGATCAACAACAGCTGGTGTGATTATGCGAACGTGCACCCGGTCAAATCCTTCTGCTCACCGGACCTGGAGTACCTGATGATTAAGTGCCGGCCATTCTGGCTACCGAGGGAATTTACAGCAGTGATTATTACGGCTGTTTACATTCCCCCACAAGCCGACACTGACCGAGCACTCAGGGAACTGTACAGCGCGATCAACAGCGAGGAAACCGCACACTCAGAGGCAGCGTTTATCACGACCGGGGACTTTAATAAGGGAAACCTGAAGAAAGTCTCACCGAAACTCCACCAACACATCCACTTCAACACTCGTGGAAGTGGCTACTTGACCACTGCTACACCTCTTTCCGGGATGCGTACAAAGCCCTCTAAAGCTGTATAGCTGTGATAACATTTAATTAAACTGGAACTGTGACTTCTTGTTCAGTTAGAACAGTGGTTCCCAAAATTCTTTTGCTAGGCCCCCTTTGTTTTACAAGAAAAAAGTGTTCGTGAACTAAAAATCAAGAATGTGGGATACTGTTTGTCCATGATTTGGAGAGCCCAGTATGTGCTCCCGACGCAGGGGAAACGAATTATGTTGGGGAAACCTACCTTGGCACTTGTGCAGGTGAAGCCAAAGGAAAGATATGCGACCCTGTTGACTATTTTGAATGAAACGCTTGATTGTTCGATGATCACGCTTCAGAAGCTTTGCAATTTTGAGACTGCTGCATCCCTCTGCAAGATATCTCACTATTTTTGACTTTTCTGAGCCTGTCAAGTCCTTCTTTTGACCCATTTTGCCAAAGAAAAGGACGTTGCCTAATAATTATGCACACCTGATATAGGGTGTTGATGTCATTAGACCACACCCCTTCTCATTACAGAGATGCACATCACCTAATATGCTTAATTGGTAGTAGCCTATACAGACAACATGCATGAAGAGGATGATGTGGACAAAATACTCATTTGCCTAATAATTCTGCACTCCCTGTACGTTAAGAGACCTACAAACTTCTTTTCAGCCATCAGCACTCCTGTATAATGGCACACTGTAATACTCATTGCAAGTATTGCTTTAGAAAAAACATTCTTTGGTTATTTTACCATAGCTGAAACGAGCTCCACCGAATAAATGAGGAATTACAGATGTAGTTTCAAATGTATCAGCAGATCAGAACACTGATCAAGCCATTCAGTGTTGTAAAAACACTATGCACAGTGCTTCACTTGTTCCATGTTTCGTTATGTTACAGCTTTATTCCAAAAGGGATTTAATTACTTTGTTTCATCTCAAAATTCTCTACACAATGCCACTGTCATGGTTTGGCAGGGCAAACCGTGGGGATGTAAGGGAAAGGAGGACCCAGGCGCAGAGCTCTGAATAAAGACAGTGCGCTTATTTACAGTGAAGTTAACAATAAATGCACCATTCTTCCCCTTTGCTCCCCAAGACTCCCGTGTGTGTCTCCCACTCAGACGTCCGTGTTCGTGCTCCCCACCCTGTGCGTGCTGCCCTTCCTCTCCACGTTCCTCCTGTAGGAAAACAATAGAGGCAGCCGTTAAACACTGACCCCCGCGGGCACACACACGATCTGCACTTCCTAAACACACACACTGACTTGGGAGTCTAATGTAATGATCCCGCGCCGGTGGGAGCTCCAACACTCTCCTAAATAGCTCCCCCGACGAGCCCTGATCAACAGCAGGTGTGTGGCAGGAGCTTCGGGTGTTTGCCAGTCCACCAGCAGAGCCACACCCACCAGGCCTGAAGGCGCCTGCAGAAACACATACACACATCCGCAAACAGGGAGAAGAGGGACAGCAACACCAAATATACATACAATAGACAAGTCCAAAACTGCTCAGGGACCCTGGGTCACTCAGACCCAGGACCCTGACAGCCACACATACCCACATATATATATAATTCTTCACAGCTTTTTCTCAATACTTTGATTCACTTTTACAGCACCTTGTAGCTTCAAGTCTTTTGCAGTATGATGCTAGAAGCTTGGCACACCTATTTCTGAGTTCTTTGCAAAACCTTTCAAGCTCAATGAATTGGACAGGGAGCATCAGTGCACAGCCATTTTCAGATCTTTCCAGAGATATTCAGGTTCAAGTTTGGGCTCTGGCTCGGCCACTCAAGAACATTCACAGAGGGGTCCCAAAACCACTCCATTGGCATCTTGGCTGTGTGCTTTTGTTTGAGCTTGAATAGTCTCCCAGTTCCTGGTGCTGAAAAATATTCCCTCAGCATGATGCCGCCATCACCATGCTTCCCTGTAAGGATGGTATTGCGATGGTGATGAGCAGTGTCTGGTTTTCTCCAGAGACGATGCTTGACATTCATGCCAAAGAGTTCAATCTTTATCTTAGATCAGAAAATTTTGTTTCTCATAGTCTGAGAGTAAAGTCCTTCAGGTGGCAAACCTTTGGAAAACTCCAGGTGGGCCGTTTACTGAAGAGTGACTTGCGTCTACTCTACCATACAATTGTGATTGGTGGTGTCATGGTACTGGGTCTGTGACCCAGTGTTTTGTGTTTGTTGGTTAATTTAGATTCTTTGGTTATTGTTATTCATGGTTTTGGTTCTCTTTCTTGTTTTCTGCTTGTGTTATATTCTTAGTTCCTAGGATTTAGGTCTCCGTTACTTTGCCTACCCAGTGTTCCACATCTAGTCACTCTTCTCTCCATGTTCCCTCTATCTCCCCAGTCAGTCATGTCTCTATGTCTAAGTGTCAAGTTGGCATCTTTGTGATTTTCTCCCATTCCCCGTTTTATTTTGATAATCCTTGTCCTGTGTGCATCTAGTAGACTTGTAGTCAAGACCGCCTAAAACAAGATCAAGACAATACCAAGACCAGAGGGTGTCGAGACCAAGACCAAGACAGACCGAGTCAAGACCAAGACAAAGTCAAGATGAGACCAAGACCGAGACAAAAGTCTTTAAACTGCAGCCAGATGCTGCTTTGTTTACGGGTGTCAGGCATATTTATGTGTTTTTGCGATGCGCTCGCAAAGCCCTCCTTAACCGCTGTCTACTGTCTCACTCACTTACTGAGAGGACAGACACACGCTCCACGTGACTGTCGCGTCTCTCACCCTCTGTTTTTCACATAATGATATTATCCTATATCCTCGCATGCGATTGGCCACAATATGGAGGGACTGGAGCATAGCTGAGCCACTGTGTGAGCTGAGCAGCGAAAGGAAATTAAGTGAGGAGCCGACTCTCGCTGATGGGAGTCGACTCTTCTGATTCACTACAAAGCATTCTCTAAGCACGGCTCTTAGAGCTGATGCTTTTGCGCATGACACGATGGTTGTGTCCAAATTCATGGGCTGCATCTTCCTGAGGACCCGGCCTTCGTGGTCTACGTGGGCCGGGTCCTCAGAAGTAAACGGCTCAGAAGTAAACGGCTGTGGAATTGGACGGACTAGCCCAGCGGTCCCCAACCCCCGGGCCTCGGACCGGTACGGTGGGGAGTCGTTTGGTACTGGACTGCGAGAGTTGAGGCTCAGGTGTGAAATGTATGGTTTTCAGGGTTTTTATCGATTTTCAGCGTTATTTTGTCATCGTTTTTATTGTTAACTCTGTTTTCCTGGGTCTTTTCACCTGTGTTATGAATAAATCTTCTTTTTTCAGTACCGGTACTAGTTTTATTTTGTTGTATTTATCCGCGACATCTTAAAGGCCGGTCCGTGAAAATATTGTCGGGCATAAACCGGTCCGTGGCGCAAAAAAGGTTGGGGAGCGCTGGTCTAGCCTTCTGATTAGCGCCACCGCTGTCTCAGTGGAGTTTAATAAACTCGGCCGTCTGCTCCTTGCTATCTAAAACATAACAGGACACTGGCGTGAATTCTCGACCATCTCACACTTCTGTTTAATCAGTTTTCTGTTTGACGTTTAGTCAGCTGTGTGAAAACCAAGGAGGAACCCACCCGGGGGATTAATAAAGTTTTATTTTATCTAATCTATTCTAATAACTCTAATCTCAGCCAAACCGATTTACTCACTACACTTATTTTTTTTCTACCAAAGTACACTATTTAGATTCAGAAAAGTTAATATAACTATTTAGCCTTGTTGTGCAAACAAGCCTGCATAACTTAATAAATATAGAATTTGAAAAGTAACAAATGGTATCTAAAAAAGATATGAGAAAGGATGAGAAAGGATGAGTTTTGGCAAACAACAATTTGACTAACATGTCTGTCTCACCTGCTCTTGTTCCATCTCTGTTCTGTCCTCATTCTCCTCCATCTCCCTCTCTGTTCCTCTCTCTCCCTCTTTGTGCTGACAATCAAGCCAAACACCAACATCATCAAATATACAGTTGAAACCAGACACTTACACACTCTTCAGATAAAAACAAAAACACTTTTTTAAGTGTAACATCAAATCAGTCTAAATGTTTATTTTTTTAGATTGATAAATCTAAAAAACATATTTGTTAACTTTAAGAGTAAAGAGAGAAACTATCTGTATTTCTTAATTTCAAATGGCACCAAATTGTATTCAAAATTGAGCCACACTTATGGAGCTCCACAATTCTTTTCCTGGTGTTTTGGTTGACATCTCTTGATTTTCCCATGTCAAAGAAACAGGCTCTGTGTTTTGCCTTATATGCATCCACAGGTGTGCCACCAATTTACTCACATGGACTCTACTAACCTATCAGAAGCTTCTTCAGCTCAGAATGGAATCGTCTGGAGTTTTCTTATTAATTAACAACAAACTTGGTGTATATGTGCTCCTACATTTGATGAAAGTGATAAAAAATAGACAGCTCTGTCTCTCTTTATTCTGACATTTAACTAATTCAAAAGATATTTCAATATTTATTTAACCAAAACAAAACAAGTTTACTCTAAATTGATGTTTAACCGGAAAAAAAAAAATCTTTTCATGTTTTTTCCCCCTAAAGTGTATGTAAATATCTGGTTTAAACTGTGAATATACTGCTGCGTATTGAAATTCCTCTTGTTTTGCATCGAAATATACTGAACAACATACAAAGCATAATATATAAAATACTACCAGAGTTTTTTCTTTGAAAGCTAAGACTCTCTAAAAAAAACAAAAAAACCCCAGCATTATTGTTGATCGGCTTTTCATTTCGCCATTTGTTGATTCACTTGAAGAGCAAGTGACGTAATATCGGTCAAGTGATCAGTTTGATATCAATCTTTTGTGATACACCGTCATATTTACATTATCTGTACAGTGCAAATGATTTGCTTTGGTACCTGATCAAACTTAAGCTCTCCTCTGTCTGCCTGGCTGCGCTTCTCCTACAGCAAACTCGCAGGCAGCAGCTTCTCCCCCCTCGCTCACATGCTAAGTGCTGTGCTCTGTCGCCTAGTGCCTGAGCTCGGATCATACCAAAATTAGGGGGAATTTACGACTGTGCGCTATGCGCTTCGAATATTGTGTGTAGTTTTTGTTTTATACAGTTTTCAGTCAGGCATCTAACTATGAAACAAATTACACTCCAAAAGACCCCGGGTTTCTGAAAAAAATGATCCGGGCTTAAGCCCAGTAAGCCACCCCCCTGCTTTGCCGATGGTTGACTCCAAATCTCCCGACCACTATGTCGATCTGAGACAGCAAGACCGAGACAGCGAGACCAAGACAAGACCGAGGGATCCGAGACCAAGACAAGACCAAGACCACGTAAAAGTGGTCTCGAGACCAAGACCGGTCTCGAGACATCCAATTCTAGTATCTAGTTGTACTTCCCCTTGTCTCATTATATCTGATTAAGCTGGGCATACACTGTGCGATTTTTGGCCCATTTTGAGACGATTTTTCAGTCGTGCGACCATTTTGGGGATCGGCCCGAGTTTCGCCTTAATCATGTGTCATGCACCGTGTAGTATACATGGGGTAACAAGAAGCGATTAACACCTCACGACCAGCTCCCGATCAGCAATCGTCTAGTCGCAAGAAAATCAAACCTGTTTGAAATCCTGGTTGCCCCTTGTGAGGGTATCGCACTGTTGAACCAGTGCAACGAGTCGATTTAACGCAGGCTCTCACACTGCACACGCGCAAACACAGAAATGGAAGTGAAAAGGAAGGAGTAGCATGACAGTGCAGCGTGTGATCTGGACACAAGCGATGAAGGCACAACTTGTAGAACTTTGGCAAGCTCATCCAAGCCTTTTCGATGTGGCCTCAAAAAATGATCACGACCGCAACAACAGCGAAAAGAGTTGGATGGACATTCCTGCTAAATTACAGCTGCCTGGTCAATGTTTTTCATTCGCAATTTAGCAAAGTTGATTGTGGTGGTGTGTGTGTCTGTGTGAGTGAAAGACAGAGAGGGAGAGAGCACCAACTACCTTGTGGCCGCAGCTCAGTGCAGCGGCTTCGGCAATGGAGGTGCTGAACATGGTCCATTCGGACTCAATGTCCCCAGTCTCCCTCGGAATGCTATTGAAGCTCTGCCGGAGGTGTGAGTTGAAGATCTCGCGGACTGGGCCTCTGCTCGACGTTACCAACACAACCTTAATGTACGTTTGGGCGCGCCAGGTCTGTCCGGTGTCCTCCCTCACCACCTGATTAAACTCACCACCAGGTGGTGATCAGTTGACAGCTCAGCCCCTCTCTTTATCCGAGTGTCCAAAACATATGTACTCAGGTCTGGTGATACGATTACAAAATCGAACATCGACCAGTGCTCCACCCAGGGATTCCAAGAAGGCTGGGTACTCAGACCTGCCACTCAGCGCATAAGCACAGATGGCAGTCAGGACCCGTTCCCTGACCCAAAAGTGAAGGGAACAAACCCTCTCGTTCACTGGGAGAAACCCAGTAAGCTGAGGGGATACCAAGATACCCACCCCAGCCCGACGCCTCTCACCAGGGGCAACTCCAGACTGAGACATAGTCCAGCCCCTCTCCAGGAGACTGGTTCCAGAGCCCAGGCAATGCATTGAGGTGAGCCCGACTATATCTAGCCGGTACCTCTTAACCTCACGCACTAGCTCAGGCTCCTTCCCAACCAGAGAGGTGACAATTGGGCAATTCGGACATTCCATGTGCCAATTGCCAGTCTTGGTAGCCAGGAATCGGTCCGCCAGGATCTCCATTCCTGGCCGCCGGCCAACTCACATTGCACCCGACCTCTATACGGTGCCTCCTGCAGGTGGTGGGCCGGCAGGAAGACGGGCCCATGTCCCTTTTTCGGGCTGCGCCTGGCCGGGCCCCGTGGACTAAGGCCCACCAGACGCTTGCCCTCGGGCACCCTCACCGGACCTGGCTCCAGGGCAGGGCCCCGGTAACCCTATCCCGGGCAGGGTGAACTGTTCCCTTGATGGTCTTTTCATAGGGGTCTTCTGAATCGCTCGTAGTCTTATTTTAGAATAAAAGATACACAGATATATACAGGTAATATGTGCAAAATAAAGGAGCAGGTGCAATATAAGGTGCAGTGTAATCAGTGGTAGTGTACATTAAGTAAGAGGTAGAGACCAAAAGTAGGAATTGAAGAGAAAATTTCCGTCCCGGTTTCCCTCCAAGGCGTGAGCACCGATAAGCAGAGTTTTGTCCTTTCCTTATAAGATTCCTAATTATTCAAAGTAACACTCAGGTATGCCGCTCAGCTGGGTTAGTTACGACGTCGGGAGCAGCTTGGGAGAACAAGGAAACACAGACTGCTTCAGGTTGCCTTCCCAAATCGACTCAAAGGTTTATTAAGTACACAACAGTTTATATAGAGGAAAAAAAGGTTCGTGTGTCAGCAGATTCTCAGTTCAAACCGGTACAGACCAAATAAGGAAACGTCTTCCTGCCTTGTGAGCAAAGAAGTATCCTTTGTGTAGTTTATCAGTTCAGCTACAATTTATGATCATCCCATCAAAATACACTCCTAGACATAGAATACAGAGTTCTTTCATTAGTGAATTCTGAAACGAACCACCTGGCCTTTAACAAGCTCTTTTCTAAATCATAAGGAAGGGAGGATGGGAGTAAGGAAGTGGTCTCGTCTCTGTGGTATTTTCGACCTTGGGGTACCAGCCTGTGATTCTTACACATCAATTCTTGGGTCACAGAGAAAGAGAAAAACAACTAGTAAATGGGCCTTATTGAGTAACAGTTCTCCTGTATAATATTACTACAAAACAATATCCTGTAAATGCTAACCGTAGTATCAAAATATCACAACAGTTCTCTCCTTTTATCATGAAATGATAACATAGTATAAAGACAGAATGTAATAACATAATCTAAAGACAAATCATAAACATAAAACAAATCATAAATGTAACTGGTCCTTCGAGCAAGCTTGATATCAAAAATTCTGAGAGCGTATACATGGTATCACACAACAGACAATAATCATCGAAAACATGCTGCAACGGTTACAAAGGCTACAATTAGTTCCTTCCATTTTCCAAACATGTCCTGTAGCCACTTGTCTAGCCACTGACCGTGACCTGCATTGGCTCTTAGTTCTATCTGCAATGCTTCAAGTTTATTCATAGCTTGTGTGAATGAACCGTTAGGGGCGGTGTTATTGGGAATGAAAGTACAGCATACATCAACGGTCACTAGACCACAGGTACCGGTCCAATTAACAGGTAGAGCTAATCTAAGAGTATTATTGCACAACCAATAACCGTTAGGGATTGCTCTAGTTAGACGCGTGACCATGTGTGATTTAACTAACTCCCCCCAGTCAGTATCATTTAAGACACCCTCTGGGGGAACAATGATCGATTCTCCGCTCGAACTTGAACTGTGTGTGTGTTCCTCCAGATATGATAAAACTTCAGCCACAGAGACAGCTAGCCATGTCTCATTACAGCGTGCACCTGGGGAGTCAGAGAAGAATGTATAGTTATCCTTTGTATAATCTATGTGGGTGTCTGGGCCAGTTAACTTTAGTCTGCGCAGACATATCATACTAGTATTAAAATGGAAAGGGATCTGTCCTAGGGGTAGTGAGGGCTTTAACCTAGTCTTAGGGCGTTTCATTGGGGCGCAGGTCCCTGCGGTGTCATTAGATAACTTCAATAATTCGCCTAATGGAGTCTCAGGGTTAGTTGGTGTGTGTGCGTGTCTAAGTAAGCAGTCGAGAGGGCTCAGAGTCAACTGTAAAGTGTCTTTAAGGAGAGCATTATCTCCGCCGATTTTCTCTAGTCCCTCAGTGAGGGGGAAACCGGATATGGGGTATCCTACTATAACCTGTTCTGGATTACCCTTTGAACAAACATAACAATTACTGTTTCCTAAATCACGAGCAGCTGTTCTAGCATTTTCATACCAAGAGTTAACTCCTGCTCTAGAAGGCGCATAAAAGGGTTTATTAGTGGCGTCTATGTTGTCATTTACTGATTTTAGGGAGCGTGAGGAGTACATTAAGTAGGTGTCTTGCAAAATAGAGCATGAGGTATCGTCAGCAAAATATGACCTGCAGAAATGTGAACATGGTTGCAGTTTACAATACAAAATAGCAAAGAAAAATCCTAAGGTTAATGCGATAGATATGATAAATAACCTAAATATATAAGAAAAAACACAGTTCTTCAGTCGTCTCCTGGCCTGGTCCCAGGTTCGAGAGACATTGAATAAGCGCTGTGTCATGACAATGGGCATTTCATTTTCTCCATTATCAGGATGAAATGAGTCTAGCTTTATCAGTTTAGACATCATGTGGTACTCTTGGCTTTCTATTCCTGCTGGATGTTCGAGTACCTTGTTTTTGTTCAGGTGAAGCATCAAAGAGCTCTCTGAGTCTTGGCTCTCTCAGGCTTTGTGTGTTAATCAGTGATTGCGTGTGTGTAGGTGGATTGGATCCGGGCGCTGGCTCGCCTGAGATGTCATCTACCCGTGTGTGTTTATTTGTTCTGGTTCCCGGCGCTGGCCCGCCTGAGATGTCGTCTGCTTGATCCGACGCCTGAGGTGGTCTGATTGGGCTGGTCTTAACCCTGCTGGCGTGTATCCACTGAGGTTGTCCGTCCGTGAGGATGCTGGTTCTCGTCACTGCCAGTACAGCCTGGGGGCTGGAAAACGCGCGGCCTCCCAGAGTGTCCTTGGTTTTAGCGGCTTCACCAACACCGCATCTCCTGGTCTCCACTGGTGCGTTGGAGCTGTGGGGGGGAGAGGCTGGGAGAGACAAACTTTCTGATAGTTATTATTCAGTGTTTCTACCAGATTGTGAACATAGTCGGACAATGCAGTATCTACATCACCTTCTAATAGCGGTGCCCCTCTGGAAGCTGACCATGGTGTTGGAAATGGTCTTCCCATGATTATTTCAAATGGAGATAATTTGGTTGCTGCGGATGGAGTCATTCTAATCTCGCAGAGGACTTGAGGAAGTAATTTGATCCAGGTCATTCCTGTTTCTATCATTGCTTTAGTCAGGCGATTTTTTATGGTCCTATTCATTCTTTCTACAACTCCTGAACTCTGAGGGTGGTATGGCACATGATATTTCCAGTCTATTCCTAAAGTTTTGGCACACTTTTGAATTACTTCTGATGTAAATGAGGGTCCTCTATCACTGTTAATCTGGTGAGGTATTCCAAATCTGGGTATTATTTCATTGCTCAACTTTTGATAGACTACTTCTGCAGTTTCTTTTGAGGTTGGATAAGCTTCTACCCATTTACTAAATTGATCCTGGTAGTACTTGATGCTTCCTTGCGCTGGCATGTGTGTAAAATCAATTTGTAATGTATGAAATGGAAAATCTGGTTGTGGTAAATGCTGATGTTCTGCTTTTGGTTTTCCTACATTAGTTCGTGCACATGTTAAACAAGTTGCTAATATGCTTTTTACTGCATGCAATGTTTTTTCAATTACAAATCTTGATTTTATTGCCCCAATTACCCCTCTTTGTCCGACATGACTCACGCCGTGAAAATGTCGGACAAGGACTGGCAGCAGGGAAGACGGGAGGGCAATCAAACCCTCAAGATTTTGTATAAGCCATCTCTGTCATCTAAGGTACAGTCATTATTCTCCCAATAGGTGTAATCACATGCAGAGGCTTGCTCTTGTATGAATTTTAAATCAACATTTGTGTCTAAATAGTCTGGGAGTGTAACAAGTGGCAGCTGTAGGGGCACAGATAATACTTCCTGTGGAGGTGGGAGCTGCGACGCAGCTGCAGCCTTGGCAGTCACGTCTGCTAGGGCATTACCTGTTGCTTCGTCTGTGTCAGCTGTACTGTGTCCTTTTGTTTTTACAACTGCAACGGCCGATGGTAGCTGTATAGCCTGCAAAAGTCTTTGCACAAGATCAGAATTAGCAATCGGTTTTCCATCAGCAGATCTAAATCCTCTTTGTCTCCACAATGTGCCAAAGTCATGTACAACGCCAAACGCATAGCGGCTGTCTGTGTAAATTGTCACATGCTTATCCAAATGTAGCTCACAGGCACGTATTAAAGCCATGAGCTCTGCTTTTTGTGCTGAGTGAAATGGTAATGAGTGAGCCTCTAGTATGATGTCAGGCAATGTCACTACTGAATAGCCACAAAGAAATGAGTTGTCATTCGGCCTTGAACAGGACCCGTCCACATAAACCGTGGCTGAGTCTGGGATAGGTGTTTGCTCTAAATCTGGACGTGGTGCTGTGGATTCCTGTATACGTGTCATGCAGTCATGATCGTCAAGCCTGTCTGAGCCAACCTGTCGGTCAGAAGAACACAGCATAGGATCAATAAATGTGCTGGCGAATTGGGTGTGCTGCTTGCTTTTATAGTGAGATTTGCATATGTTGTGTAGTTATGTTTGCTAGAATGGTCATGACCTGGTAATTGGTGTGTAGAATAGTGTCATGTGAGAGTGTGAGCTTCTCGCAGTCCCTTATCATGATAGAGCAAGCTGCTACTGCCCTCAGGCAGGCCGGCATCCCCACAGGCAGCACCTTTGAGTGGCGGAGGTCAGCACTCCCTTTAATGCATTGAAAGAGGCAGTCATTTCTGTGGACCACAGTATTCGAGGAGGCTTGTCTTTTTTTACAACAGTCACGCAGAATGTGGTCATGAAAAGAACAGTCTGGTATCCACTGTCTGCAATAGTTCACCATGCCTAAGAAGGACAACATTTCCTTCTGTGTAGTGGGCCGAGGGACGGAGGTCACAGCTTTGACCCTGTCTGCAGTCATGGAACGTTTTCCGTGAGACAGTGTGAATCCCAAATATTGAACAGAAGTCTGACAGTACTGCATTTTCTTTGCAGATGCTTTGTGGCCAGTCTGTTGGAGGTGCTGGAGAAGCATGTGTGTAGCAGTTTGACATAGTTCCTCACTCGGAGCACAGAGGAGGAGGTCAGCCAGTACAGCCCTCCGGAGGAGTGAAACTGTCCAGGGTAGCACGGACCACCATTGAGAAAGCAGCAGGGCTGTCTACCATGCCTTGGGGCAAACGGGTCCAAGTGTACTGCTTATTTCTATGTGTAAATGCAAATAACGGCTGTGTGTCTTCATGCACAGGTACTGAGAAAAAGGCAGAGCATAAATCCACCACGGTAAAATGTGTAGCTGTGGATGGAATGCATGTCAATATGCTGGGAACGTCTGAGAGGTGGCAGAGGCCTAATGACTGCATTTATTTGCCTTAAGTCTTGTATGAAACGCCATAGCCAGGTTTGTTAGGCTTTGGCACAGAATTGACAGGAGTGTGGGCTTTGTTACTCCTGTAGTCAATAAATCTCCTATGATGACGTCTAGAGCTGTGGCTTTTTCGGCAGAAATGGGACATTGCTTGACATATACTGGCTTGTTGTTTTTCAGCTGTGCGTGATAAGGTGTGCAGTCAATGAATCCTACATCATTCTCACCTTTAGACCATAATGTCATATTCTGGTATTCAGCTGGCAACGTAACTGCAGAAATAGTACAGTGGATAGGGTAGGTTAGATCTATGTGTCGACATGGTGTAGTTATGTCATAACCTATGTCTGAGTTATGTGACAAAACCACTGTTTGACCTTCACTTGTGTGAGCAGTTATCATGTTGTTGAACAGTGTGAGAGAAACAAAAGTGTGGCTTGTTGTATTTGTACACGTTTTTTTTTGGCACAGTGTGTGACATGGAGTACCGGACAAAAAGATGTTGAGTTCATTCTCTGCTGAGGCGTCCAGCTGACACAGAGGCTGTTCCTTCTCCATCATGTCGGTACATAGGGCAGAGAAAACATAAGCTGTTATCAGTGTCAGCAAACATTTCACCCTTTGTGTTAAATTAAATACACAAATTCATTTTTGCTCTGGGTGTCTGCGGCTGCTGGAAAACTGAGCTAAATTTGCACCTCTAGCTTGTCCAACAGTGCATAAAGCGTTTTATGAATACTAGGATAGATTCATCAGGCTTCTGTTTACACATAGTTACTGCATTTAAGTCAATTTTGTCTCTGGACATTGTTAGCAGGAATTTCTTTAGATTCTTAAAGAAATCGGTGATTTTGTCATTATTTACCCACAAAAACTCTGCAGTTGTGGATGCTTTATCATGCTTTGGATCTAATTCACCTATCTCTCTTATGAGTTGTGACTCGGTTACTCCAGGAATGCATTGACACAATATGTACCTGTAATCCGGACCACCCAAATGGTGATATCTGGTACTTCTCTGTAGTGCAGAGACAAAGGCTGTAGGATTTTTAAGAGGATCGGGAAGCTCTTTAATAGTTGTCACTAATTCTGAGATTTTAGGGGGCTGAATACAACATTGATCTCATAAAGGGGTAAGCGTCATTGACGTCACTAGATTTTGGTTCTGTTTGTTTACTACCGCGAGTGTTGGCGTAAGGACCTTTGTCATCCTGGCTTTGTTTTTCCTTTTTTTCTTTTAGATAAGTCTTTATTAAAGTTCGGGTAACAGGTATTTCTTTAGCTACCTCTAAACCTCTAGCTACGATATCGTGGCGTTTCATGTGGGTGTCTATCGTGGACACTGCCTGATGCAAAAGTTTTTCTTCATAGTCGTCTAAATTTTTTCTCATAAGTTCCTCACATTCTTCTTTCAAAAGTTTTTCTCCTTTTTTTATGTTCTGCTAATTCTTCCTTGCGGCGTATATATTGTTTTTCCTGATCTTGTTCAATTAGGTGTCTAAGATCCGTTGCATGTGATTCAGATTTTTCGTCGCTTTCTTTTGAGCTGGTTGGATCAGAATGCTGACATTGTTTACGTGCAGCTGCTACAGCGACTATTAATTCGGTCTCATCGTAAGGGTGTGGGGCTGTAGGCTGAACGGCTGAACATGCAAGACTAGCTTTTCCTGCGGTAGGTTTATGTTCTTTGCTAGAGCCTGCACTAGTTTTATTTGATGTTAAAGCATCTACACCTGGTTCCGGTCCCTTTTTCCATAGTGGTAACATTTGATGTATCACGTCGCGGCATTCTATCATGTATTTTCTACAGGACTTTTGAAGCAGACTACTTTTCTTATTGCAAATGGTATTCAACATTTCTACTGACCTGGTTTCTGGCGATAATCGTTCGGGATAGGGCTCCAAAAAGAAATTAGAATGCATTGTACTTACAGTTCTTAAGTTGTAGACAAAATCAGTCACATAAGCACTTCCACACGTTCTGGATACGTAATCATGGAAGTCTTCACCGACTCGCGGACGTGGGTTGCACGTGACCGGAAGTGGGAGGCGTACTGAGCCGTTATTTTTATATTTTATTTTTTTTGGTTTTACAGTTAATTTCGACTTTTTCTCGGACCTGTCTGTGGTCTTTGAATTATTCTGACCCATGTTCAGTGATTTCCAGAGGGGTTTACACGCTTTGAAGGATTTATGTTAGTATTTTGCTGTGGCACAGCTGAGGTTACTTTAAATTTATTGCTAGCAATTTTTGTTTGGGTGAGCAACTTCTCACTTAACGAGCAACTTCTCGCAATACAACAGGCAACTCCCTGTGTCTTTCTGCTTTTAATTTACTTTATTCGGGGACTAAGGAAGTCATCAGTGTATCTCTCTGGATCACTAAGTGAAACTTCGTCAGCATATCCCGTTTTTTATGGGTCGATCACTGAGAGAGGTATAATACGGTCTTTATATAAATATGAAAGACGCATATTTACCTTCGTCAGCGATCCCACTTCTGACACCAAATTGAAGAGAAAATCTCCGTCCCGGTTTCCCTCCAAGGCGTGAGCACCGATAAGCAGAGTTTTGTCCTTTCCTTATAAGATTCCTAATTATTCAAAGTAACACTCAGGTATGCCGCTCAGCTGGGTTAGTTACGACGTCGGGAGCAGCTTGGGAGAACAAGGAAACACAGACTGCTTCAGGTTGCCTTCCCAAATCGACTCAAAGGTTTATTAAGTACACAACAGTTTATATAGAGGAAAAAAAGGTTCGTGTGTCAGCAGATTCTCAGTACAGACCAAATAAGGAAACGTCTTCCTGCCTTGTGAGCAAAGAAGTATCCTTTGTGTAGTTTATCAGTTCAGCTACAATTTATGATCATCCCAGCAAAATACACTCCTAGACATAGAATACAGAGTTCTTTCATTAGTGAATTCTGAAACGAACCACCTGGCCTTTAACAAGCTCTTTTCTAAATCATAAGGAAGGGAGGATGGGAGTAAGGAAGTGGTCTCGTCTCTGTGGTATTTTCGACCTTGGGGTACCAGCCTGTGATTCTTACACATCAATTCTTGGGTCACAGAGAAAGAGAAAAACAACTAGTAAATGGGCCTTATTGAGTAACAGTTCTCCTGTATAATATTACTACAAAACAATATCCTGTAAATGCTAACCGTAGTATCAAAATATCACAACAGGAATGTTGGTTGCATTTATACTATAATAAATATGGTTTATAAATGGAAGTAGGAATGTTATTTGACTACAGTGAAAATTTCCAAAATGTCCAAAAAGGTAAACAGCACAGTTAACCTCCAGTCAGGGTGGAGGTAATGGATGTTTGACAGCCTGTGGGTAAAACGTTTGAGACCGTTTGTCTTTGACCTCACCAACCTGTAGAGTTTACCAGAGGGGAGGAGGGAAAAAGTGATTGTCCAGGGTGTGAGGGGTCCTTGATGATGATACTGGCTTTCCGCTGAAGTCTGCCAGTATAAAGGTCTCTAAGGAGGGTTAGTGGACTAACTGGGATATCTTTGAACATCAGGACTTGGAAATGTTCACAGACGGTGTCCTCTGCTATATAAAACACTGCATAGACACTGTTACAGCAGTCAAACGGATCCGGGCTTATCCCAACCAAAAGCCCTGGATGACCCGGGAGGTCAGGCAGCTGCTGAAGGAGAGGAACATTGCGTTCAGGTCTGGCAACAGGGATTACTACACCACAGCCCGATCCAACCTGAAGAGAGGCATCAGAGAGGCAAAGGGGGACTATAGGAGGAGGATCGAGGACCATTTGAAGAGTAATACCAGCCGGCAGGTGTGGCAAGGCATCCAGCACCTAACCAACTATAAGATCAATCTCGGAGCTGCGGACGGTGACCTGGAGCTGGCAGAGGAGCTGAATATCTTCTTTGCCCGCTTTGAGACCAGGGTACCGGAGGTATTGGAGCCACAGCAGCAACACGCCACCCATAGCAGCACCACCCTCACCCTGGAAGAGCACAAGGTGAGGCGCATGCTGCAGGCTGTTAACCCGAGGAAGGCGGCGGGTCCTGATGGTGTGCCAGGTCGAATATTGAGGGATTGTGCAGGACAGCTGGCTGGGATCTTCACCAGGATTTTCAACAAATCCCTCGCACAGGCGACTGTCCCACTCTGCCTGAAGTCCTCCACCATAGTCCCCTTGCCTAAGAAGCCCCACATCACCGGCCTGAATGACTACAGACCGGTGGCACTCACCCCAGTGGTAATGAAATGCTTTGAGAAGCTGGTCCGCAGACACATCACAGCAGCCCTGCCCCGCAGCCTGGATCCACACCAGTTTGCCTATAGAGCAAACCGATCCACGGAAGACGCTGTAGCCACAGCACTCCATGCTGCATTAACTCACCTGGAAGAGCATGGTAGCTATGTGCGGATGCTCTTCGTGGATTACTGCTCAGCTTTTAACACCATCCTTCCACACAAACTGGTGGCCAAGCTACAAGACCTGGGGCTTCCATACAGCACCTGCATGTGGATCAATAGCTTCCTCTCGGGCCGTAGACAGAGAGTCAGAGTTGGCCATCACACATCCTCAGCCCTGAGTCTCAGCACTGGCTCACCCCAGGGCTGTGTGCTCAGTCCACTGCTCTACTCTCTCTACACACACGACTGCACTCCTCGCCACCACAGCAACATCTTTGTGAAATTTGCAGATGACACCACAGTGGTGGGGCTCATTTCCAAGGGAGACGAGTCTACGTACAGAGACGAGGTGGAGCAGCTGACGTCATGGTGTAAGGCCAATAACCTCCTCCTCAACACTTCAAAAACCAAAGAACTCATAATAGACTTCAGAAGGAAAAAGGCAGAGATCCAACCACTATTCATAAATGGGGACTGTGTAGAAAGGGTGGCAAGCTTCCGCTTCCTGGGAGTCAATATAGAGGAGAACCTTTCCTGGAGTGTGAACACCTCCGAGCTGCTGAAAAAGGCCCAACAGAGACTGTACTTCCTGAGAATTCTCAGGAGGAATAACATCACACAGAGACTGCTGGTGTCCTTCTACAGAGCCACCATTGAGAGTGTTCTAACTTACTGCATATGCATCTGGTACACTAGCTGCACAGGGGCTCAGAGGAAAGCACTCCAAGGGATCATTAACACCGCCCAAAAGATCACTGGCTGCCCTCTCCCCACACCGGAAGTTCTACACAACGCCCACTGTTTTAAAAAGGCCCAAAACATCATAAAAGACATCTCACATCCTGGCCACTCCCTGTTCGAACTGTTGCCCTCAGGCAGACGGTACAGGGCAATCAGAGCAAGGACTAATAGACTCAAACACAGCTGTTATCCAACTGCAATAACACATCTGAATACTACAAAAAAAATGTCCATCACGCCACTCTTGTGTTAATCTATGCACGGTCTGAAGCATGTGTGTGGGAATGTATGTGAATGTATTACTGTTATATCTTATTAGTATTTTTAAGTATTCTATCTATTTTATTTATTGAATTTTATTGTTTTATTTATATTTTGATATTGCTAGGGATGATGCAATGATCGGGGACCATTCTTAATTTCGTTGTTCTCATGACAATGACAATAAAGTTTCTGATTCTGATTCTGATTCTGATGTAGTGTCAATTGGCCACTCTGTCACCCTCACCACCCGCTGTAATTTTCTCTTGTCCTCAAAAGTACAGCAGTTTAACCAGAGTGTACAGCAGTAGGTCAGAATGGTCTCAATGGTGGAGCAGTAGATGTTAAGCAGTAGTTTTTGGGGTAATTTGGCCTGATGCAGCTTCCTGAAGAAGTACAGCCTTTGTTGTGCTTTTTCTACCTGGTGGGAAATGTTTTTGGACCAGGTAAGGTCGGCCAAGATATGGACCCCGAGGAACTTAAAGCTCTTTGTACCCTTTGTAATTCTTTCCCATTGATGTAGAGGGGGGAGTGTTCAGATCACTTTGTTCTTCTAAAGTCGATTACCATCTCCTTGGTATGGAAGCCCGTTTCCGCCACTAAAAAACAAACAAACAAACAAACAAACAAAAAAAAAACAAGTATCCATAACTCTAAATTTCGAGTTACTTTTCTCAAAATTTCGAGTTAATAACTCAAAATTTCGAGTTAGCTCTGCCAATCAGTAATCTACATGAATGAGGTCACTTTCTTGTTACCCGGAAACATATGGCGCAGAATAACGTGCACTCAAAACCGGATCGCAACAAATTCGCAAGTATGTTTGCTGATAGTAACGCCATGTGATTCAGCTAATAACACAAGGCCACGCTGAAAATACTCAGCAATCTGTGCATTCAAGACTGGACGTAATACCGGTAGCTTAGCTGCAGCATTTGTACCTGAGGGCTTCAGCTTCCAGGTAACAAGGAAATTACGTCATTGACGTAGATTACTGATTGACAGCGCTAACTCAAAATTTCGAGTTATGGATCCATTTTATTTTTATTATTATTATTTTTTAAGTGGCAGAAACAGGCTTCCATACCTTGGTCTTAAGCTGTGTTCAGATGTAGGTTGTTGTCACACCATGGCTTCATATGCTGAACCTCCTCTCGAAAGTCTGAATCATTGTTGTACTCGATCAGTCCTATGACAGTGGTGTCATCAGTAAATTTTATAATGGTGCTACTGGTGTGAATTTGAGAACAGACATGGGTAAAAAGTGAGTATAAGAGGGGACTGAGGACACAACCCTGTAGAACGCCTGCATTCAGAATGAGGGTAGAGAAGATGTGCTCTCCTATTCTAGCGTTCTGGGGTCTGTCGCTCAGGAAGTCCAATATGCAGGTGCACAATGAGCAGTGTTGGGGAGTAACGGAATACATGTACCGCCGTTACGTATTTAAAATACAAAATATGAGTAACTGTATTCCGTTACAGTTACCGTTTAAAAAGGTGGTATTCAGAATACAGTTACTTTGTTGAAATAAATGGATTACACTGCGGTACTTTCCTGTTTCATTTTGTCGTGGGTCAGGCCTGTTTGGGTTTTGTTTGACAGCTACGTTCTGTTGTTCCAGGCGGCAGCGTTATGGTTGCCATGGTTACAGGGCGACGCTCTCTCTCTCTGCGACTGTGTGCTTCCTGGGTGAGAGAGGCCTTTTCGTTGTTGTTGTTGTTGTGCTAAGCTAACAGGCAGAATGCTACAAGCATAGCTCTAAAGAATGTAGCATCATGGGCAGTGTAGTCCGTGTTGCAGGGAGAATGGACTGCCATACACGTTATGGGTCTGTGAGTGCGAGGAGGGAGAAAAAGGGGAGTGGAAAGGTACGAGTTGTCATCGAGGAAAAACGGGAGCTGGAAGCATGTAAATATAATAATAACCACTGCAGCCAAGAAGAGTGCCTGACGAGCCCAGTTGTAAGTAAGCTATTAAGACTCAACTGTACACCGTGTTCGTGTTTTCCTCCGAAAACAATAAGTTCCGTTGGAGCAGTCTTTCAACGCCTCTCTCTGTCTCTGTCAAGAAAAGTTGACCCACACAACAAAGTAAAGCTATTTTTCGGCAACGAGCCGACAGGGACCCCGCCGTATTAGTCAGAGGTCCCTTTACTACAGTTCGGAGTCGCGGACCTTCAGTAATAGTAATAAATCACACAGCAATAGTACATTCACGTTGTTGTAAAAAGCATGATAATATATTAAGTAATCCAAAGTATTCAGAATACATTACTGTCATTGAGTAACGTAACGGAATACTTTACAGAATACATTTTGGGGCATGTATTCTGTAATCTGTAATGGAATACATTTTAAAAGTAACCTTCCCAACACTGACAATGAGCTACTGAGTGTTACGGCCGAGAGGGCCCGGCTGTGGGTGTGGACTCAAATGCAGACACAGAGGGAGGCAAACGGGCGTGAACACAGTGCTTTATTTACAAGTGTCTAGTGAAATTACACAACAGGAGACTATGAATGCTATGAATTATGAAATGCTATGAACTGTGAACTGTGAGGCCAAACTGTGAACATGAAACTGAGTGCTATGGCTAGGTGCTGGATTTCACGGATGGAAAAAAGGGGCAGTGGCTTGGATGGAGGTACGCAGTCACTATAATGAGAAGAGACAAGTAGTCAGTGGCAGTCCAGTGAATCACAGCTGCAGGATTAGGCTATGGAGGTTAGGGCTTACGCGTTGCAGGTTTAAAGTGTCATGCGAGGAAGGGGTGTCCAGGGGGTTCCGGGTGAGGAGTGTCCAGAGAGGATCCAGAATATGCGTGGAGTGAGGGACTTGGCAGGGAGGCAGGCAGGTGTAGTCCGATGGTGGAGAGGAAGAAACCAGATGACAGAACCAGCGTCCAGGCGGAGATGAGAGTAGTTCGGGAAACGTGACTGCCAGGTGGGTCCTATGACAAAGAAAAACACGGTGAGGGAAAAGCAGTAGTTGAGGGTTCTCACAAGGGGTTCGCAGCCTAGCACTGACATGGGTTAGCAGAAGATCTGGCAGAGGTCTGTTGTGAATGCTGGTCTTATATGCAGGTGACTTGATTGGAACCAGGTGTGGAAGCTGATTGGAGTCTCTGCCTGAAGGTAGAACCCAGCGGAGTGGAAAAACCCCGTGCTCACCCGGACCATGACACTGAGTCCCAAGTTGCTTAGCTTTTTAACCAGTTTGTGGGATTGACATCCCAGCTAGTGAGTAACACATAGGTAAGGTTTGATTAACTTGGCAATTGTTAGCCGATTAAATATCTTTTTTAGGGTACAGTAAAAGCAAACTAAAGGGAGATCGCATGCTAGGCTCCAGTGCATTTGTCTTCACCAAAGAACTAACCTTAGTGTCCTTCCTCCCTGACAAAGCTTCAAGAAAGAAGGTTTTCCTGCCCCTATCATCCATGGATGCGCAACCAAGCATAGGACCTACTTGCAAGCCTGAAGTGATTACATTTTACAATCAAACAAAGGGAGGTGTTGATATTTTTGAACAGTTGCGCGCTCACTATGGCTATGGAAGAAAAACAAAGACATGGCCCCTTTGCGCGTTCTCTGGCAAGATCAATACTGGTGTGATAAACTCATGGATCATTCACAATCAGAATGTGATGAAGAGAGGTGACAACCAAATGCAGAGCAGGCCTTTATGCAGGCTTTGGCACTGGCACTTATCAAACCATGGACAGAGCAGATGCTCCCCTCTTCAAATCTGTCACGTCAACTCAGAGTCCTGATCTGTAGCATGCTTGACATCCCCTCCCCTGGTACTCTTGCAGGTGTGGCAGGATCAGTGGCAGCAGAAAGCAGTAGTCCCCCTTTGTCAGGTGTGCTGACTGCCCCGCAGGCTTGGACAGGAAGACACAACACAGGTGCCATGTCTGCCATCAATCAGTTTGTCCACACATTACTACCCTGCGTCAACTGATTGCATGTAAGGAGTAGGGAAGTAAGAGTGGTCCTTTGCATGTTATTCTTATTTGGTGCAGTGGTTATGAATAAATATCACAGAGTGGTGATTTCCAAGGGAATTGATATGGTGAAAAAAACTATTTTAGTCAACTGGTCATTTTTACCCTCTCAAAAAATGCCATTTTTGTTTCTCTATCCTGCAGCTATGTGTGTGTCAAGGAGACTGTGCCTTCACCAGGGAAGTCTCAATTGTCCCAGGAATAGGTGTACCAAAGACCAAGTTTCCAGCGTCATTATTGTTTTTGTTTGGGAATTTTTTGTTCTCGAATTCCTAATTTGTCAGCCACCTGAGTCCACCCCAGGCGTCTTGCCACCAAGTAGTTGTTTAACTGATTCAGTGACCTCACCCCTGGAGAGAGCGAGTCGTCCCCCTCATCCTCATCCTCAGACTCTGCTGGGCGAACAGTTTGCCTGATCATCTTCTCACAGGGGTTTTTTGAATCGCTTTGTCTGAAACCTCACCCAGGACTAATTTGCCATACTACCAGGGGACCCCCCCCCCAGCAACATAGTCCCTGGAAAATAAAGAAAATAAAAAATTGTTTATACAGTTATAGGCATTTAGGGTTTTTTGTGTGTTTTGTTTTTGTGTACAAAAGTTATTGGGGTTGGACTAGACTTAACAAAAATCGTGCCTTTTGTTTTGGCTGATAACCAAACCTGAACAAAACAAGGAAACCAAACTAAACGAGGACCTAATCATGAAAAGTCTAAACCAGGAACACAGAGACACATGGGAGGGTTAACAGGCGCACCAACAAAGGACTGAGGAAGACAGGAAAGTGGAAAAACATGGGAAGACAGCAGAAACAGAGACGTAATGAGACGGGAAGTAAATAAACATAGAGGGCACGACAGACACTCACAGGAGACACAGGGATGAGACAAAAATAGCCTAACTGACAAGAAATCATCAGTTTAATCATTAGTCTACATTTTAGGGTGTCATTTTCTCAATATTAGTGGATAACGGAATTCAGCTACAACATATCACTACAACACTGGAATGTGTCATGCAAGTCTCTATGAATATACAGGGAAATTAATCATCATCATTATTTCTCTTTATTAAAACTCAGATATGTAATAGTGTCTAATCCACATAGTATTTATAAATATACAAGAGGTTCCTGATTTCTATGCAAGACTAACATCTTAAATTTTAGTTTTTTCTTAATGAAGTGTTTGCATTTTTTTTAAAGTCCCTGTGTAATTATAAATTATAAAAGTTTGTAAACTTTTATACTTTAGGTGCTGGACAACTTGGCTCCTTTCCAAGGTGAAAACTTCAAGCAACCACAAGCAGCAGTTGTTATCTAAAAAAGAGCTTGCCTTGTTTATAGGGGTAGGTTTCGATAATCAGTTTTCCAGTTAAAATCAATTTTAGCTTAAATAAAGAGATATCGATTCATTAAATCCTGAATCAATTTTTAAATAGAAATGTTTTTTACCAAAACTGCCAGAATCTCAGGTTAAACCTCACAAAACTATTTCAACAACCACCAAACAGCTAATACAGTAAATGAGAGCAGATAAACTGATTCCACACAAAGATGTAAACAGAAGCGCGGACCCGACACATCAGACGAATCTGTGAGATGTCAGCTTTCTCACCCGACGGCATGTACACAGACACGCCATTGTGGCTGAAAGCCTGCAGCTCACAGATTCTGAAGCTGCAGGTTTTGTCACTAACCAAAATTCACTGAACCAGCAGCAAAAGAAGATCCAAACTACACTTCACGTTTAATAAACATCAACATGATTCCCCTCTTTTGCTGTTTTGCTTCCACCACAATAAAAATAAAATAAAATAAAAAAAATAAAAATAATCACACTTCCTGCACAGCTCTTTCTGTCTCTCAGTGTATTTCAAGAACAGTTTCCTATCTCAAATCTCTGTTTTCTGGGCTTGGGATTCTGGGGGTTCTCCACCTCCGTGCTGGGGCTCTGGCTGGGCCTTGGGGGCTTCGGACCTAGTTGGTGTGTCGCCGAGGTTGTGGGGTGGGTGCATGGGGGCTCAGCCTTGGCGCAGGGGGCCCCTGGTGCATCAGCCAAACTGGGGGGCTCTTCAACTGGCAGGGAGGTTATTTCATGCTTGCAGAAGTTCACTCTGCAGGTGGGGGAGTGACATAGGAGAGATGTAGATTAAACTTAACCTGGGTGTCTATTGTCTTGTGTAGTCTGGGAGAGGATTGAATGGGGTGGGTACAGTTTCCTCTGCGGTTGGGACGGGTGGGTTGCCCTGGGTCCTGTGGGGCTTGGCGGTGCTGCTGCCGTGGGCCCTGGTCTGAATGGGCCTGGGCCCCCTTGCCTTGGTGGGTTCCAGGAGGCGGGAGTGCATGTAGACATGCATTTAAAATTGGGCCTGCAGCAACCCCAGAACCCCAAACTGGGCCTGCTCTCTGGCAGCAGCACGATGACCTCCCGTGTTTTAAATACACTTTAGAACAACACACAGCAACACTACACATGAGGAGGGAGGTATGGGGTCTTCTCACACCTCTCTGTTAGCCATCGGGGCGGAGGGGCTGGGAGGTGGTGTTGGCTGCCCGATTGGGGTCTGGGATGTGGGGCCTCCCTGCTGCTGTGGAGCTGGGGGTGGTCTGCTTGGCTCCACCCCGGGGGAAAAGGTAACATCTCCTGGGTCTAGGTGCGGTTTCCCCCTCAGGGGGCGAGGGTACCTGGACCTGGAATATAAAGTATGTTTGGGGAGTATGATTGTGTGTACAATATCCATTTGTGTCTGTCTTTACGTTGGGTGACTGCTGAGTATTTGTATATGTGTGCATGAGGTTGGGAATGCACGTTTGTGTCTGTGTGTGCCTGTTTGTCTCTGTCTATATTTCAGGTCGGTATCAGGTCTATATTCATGCACACAGGTGTGCACACGGGTGTTCACTGTTCATAGACACAAAATACACCCTTCTTGGCTGCTACCTCAAAGCACATTGTGCGCTGTCAGTCTTGCCTGCTGCACAACAACATTCAATATTTAGTATTTACTGTTATTTACACTTGGCTAGATTAATGCGAAGGTGTTGTGTTTATTATGCTGCTCTCTTTTTTTGTTTGTTTTCTCCTTTTTTTTCTCAACAGGTGATCTGGGAGATTTTTTTTCTTTTAACCCTTTAAAACCGATTTGGAGCGGGCACGCTCTGTTTTGCGTAACTATTTTTAAATCCCTGTAGAACCGGAACCATGTAAGCTAGCGCAATAATTTTTTTTGCTATGAAACCGGAGGAGTTATGCCATCAGCTTGTCCTAGGTCACGGTTTCCTTCCACACATAGCTTTGCAAAAGCTGCATAAAAAGCGCTTGCAGGAGCAAAAACATAATATTCCAGAAACATACTTTGCCGATCTCATCAGCTGTTCATAACACTTCTCACATTGAAATAGACGTCAGCGCGAATGATCGCATGTCTGCCATTACCTGCCCGAAACCGGAAGTGACGTCATCTTCGCGGAAAATGTAGTTTTTTACTTGTAGCCCTTAGAAGCTTATACTGGTGTTTTTCTAAGTCATGTTTGACTTTATGCTTTTCTGAATAGTTTCTGTGATGCTTAGAACTCAAATTGCACTGCTTAAAATAGTTTATTTTGATGCACATGCTGTTTTCTTTGCAAATTTGCATCATAAGATTGTTTTTCATTTTTTCTGCAGTATATAAAAATTGGTGTATCTCAAAAATAAAACTATGAAGACACTCAAAATAAATTTCCTGTTGTTGTAAACTATTTTTTGCAACTTTTTTGTATTTAAAGTTTCAAGGGATAAACCTCTTAAATTTCTCCTTTAAGACCTACCATCGAACCAAGGCCGCCAGAGCTTACTTTATATTTTTAAATGCGGTAGTGCCATTTTTGGGAGCATTTCAAGTTGCTATACATCAATACAACTGTTATAGCCCATATTTTAATAATATGTATGCATTAAGGCCATAGTAACTACATAATTTGCAAAAAAGTGCAATAAACTACAAAAAGTTTTTGTTTTTTTTACATATATTTCTACTTGGAGAAATTTAAGAGGTTTATCCCTTGAAACTTTAAATACAAAAAAGTTGCAAAAAATAGTTTACAATCACAGGAAATTTAATTTGAGTGTCTTCCTAGTTTTATTTTTGAGATATACCTATTATTATATATTGCAGGATAAACGAAAAATAATCCTATGATGCAAATTTGCAAAGAAAACAGCATGTGCATCAAAATAAACTATTTTAAGCAGTGCAATTTGAGTTCTAAGCATCACAGAAACTATTCAGAAAAGCATAAAGTCAAACATGACTTATAAAAACACCAGTATAGGCTTTTAAGGCCTACAAGTAAAAAAACTACATTTTCCGCGAAAATGACCTCACTTCCGGTTTCGGACAGGTAATGGTGGACATGCGATCGTTCGCGCTGACGTCTGTTTCTACGGGGTTCAGACCGTCTTTAAAGGGTTAAGTGTCCTTTCTCACTGTCCCTCTTCCCCTCTGTTTTTCTTTTCCTTCATCTTTCTTTCTCCCTATCCTATCCCCCAGCCATGTCTGTCCGGTCTGTAACAACTGAAAATAAAATACAATAAAATAAATAATAACAACAAAGGTCGATCGAATGGACCAATACGGCAAGGCCGTGATGATCCACTTGGTAAAGTCAATCTGTTGGGTATCTTTGTTGGCCTTCAGACATCAATTCCGATGGCTAAAGAACCAAACAGAACAAGAAAAAAAAAGTGAAAAAAGAAAAAAAGAAAAGAAATTTAAAGTAAACTTTTTCGAATTATGCCAAATTGCAAGACACTTAGCTGTATCTCTAATTAAACCTCTGTAACATTGTTCTGCTTCACTTCAGCACCATCAGGTAATGTTCATATGTTGATTCACGGGTTTGTTTGTGTTTTTCGTTTTTGTTCCATTGCAGAATATTTTTAGGGCTATCTACTATAAAAAGCCAGGCCGGGAAAATCTCCTTCATGTTTTTCTGTGTTTTATCCTCAGTTACTTTAACACAAAAGCATCTGCTGTGGTGCTTACACCTCTGATGAAGTCTCACAAGTGTCAGAACTGATAAATGAGCAGAATCTATCTATCTATCTATCTATCTATCTATCTATCTATCTATCTATCTATCTATCTATCTATCTATCTATCTATCTATCTATCTATCTATCTATATCTAGATATATCTATCTATCTATCTATTTCTCTCTCTCTCTCTCTCTCTCTCTCTCTCTCTCTCTCTCTATATATATATATATATATATATATATATATATATATATATATATATATATATATATATATATATGTATATGTATGTACATATGTATATGTATGTATATGTATGTATATGTATGGAGGGATGGATAGATGTGTTACAATGTACATGGTATGAAGGTATGTTATGAATATACTTTAAGTATGTACAGGCTCTAACTGTAGTGAGTGTGCAAGCTATGTACAGGCTATGAACAAGTATACGTATGGTTATAAATATGAAAAGCTATAGCAGATTATAAATATATAATTGCGAGTATTAATAAACAGTGTAGAACTATAAATATTGTCTTGTACAGTATAATTGATTGTCTATACAGCATTTACAGTAGTGCAGTTGAGATCAGTGAGATATATGGATAAATTATACAGTAGTTATATAAAGTGCCAGTAGTTGTAGGTGGTGGTTCAGTCCATGTTATTATTGTGTGTATGAGGGTACAGTAGGCCATTTGTTTGTTTTTGTCCATTGTGTGTATGTTCAGTTATAAAAGAATAATACATAAAGAATCCACACTATCTGTCTCACATATTGTAACAGGTTAACTCATTCATAGTCATTTTTACATGACAGCAAATGAAATGTCACTGCTGGAATGACATGACTGAGTAGACTAAAACTACCCAGTCAGGGCATGGTGGTTAATGTTTATTACCATCACTGTATAAATCTTTGTATTTCTTCATTTCTTCATTATTTATTAATCTGTCCTGTGACTGGGAGTGATGTAGTGCAGAAGGTGATCGGATGTTTGTATCTATAGTATGCAGTGTGTACAACACCAGTTCCAAAAAAGTTGTGATGCTATGTAAATGTGAATAAACAGAATGCAAATCTCATACACCCATATTTTATTTATATCAGAACACTGAAATCATATTAAATGTTATTTCATGAAAATATATTTTAATGTTTTGAACTTTATGGCAGCAATATCTTTCAAAAAGAAGTTGGGACAGGGCAACAAAAGGCCAGAAAAAAAAGAGATCTGGCAGCAGATCTGAGACTTGACTGGATACAAACTTTCTCAGAAGTAAAGATGGACAGACATTCACCAAAACAAAAAACAAAAAAAACACATCTACAAATTGTGGAACAGCTGGGAAGACTTTGACTATCTACAGCACAGCATATAAGACACCGTAAATAATAAAGAATAAGAAAATCTGGAGAAATCTCTTGGACATGCTTGGCATCAGCCAGATTTAAAATACAGTAGTTAGTCTGGAAATGAATCAACAGTGAAAGGTACAGAAATGTTTTAGAGCAAAAAATGTTGCTAGAACAGCAATTTTGTAGGGAAGGACCTGTATATTTAAACAAGATAATATTAAAGCACATACTGCATCTATTCTAACGGCACAGAATTCATAGCAGCAGAGTCTGGGTGCTGAACTGGCCTGCCAGCACTGCAGACCACTGATTGAAAATATTTGCATTGCTGAGCAGATAGGTTTCTAGAATCTAGAAGATGTGTATGAATTGGTCTCCTCAGTTCTCAGATGTTAACGGACTGTTTTTAGATGAAGAGGGGATGCTTCACAGTGGTAAACATGCCGCTGTCCTAACTTTTTTGAGAGGTGTTGATGCCATCAATTGCAAAAATAAATTTTTCTTTAAAACATTTATACATTTTCTATGTTCTGTTGTGAATAAAATGCAGGTTTGTGAGATTTTCATACTTCTATTATTATTGTTATTATTATTATTGAGTTTGTTTTGTACAATGAAGTCTACTCCAAATGTTTTACTGATGTATTAAATTTAATAAAATGATATAACAACACACACAATACACACAACAAAACGTAATCAGAAAAACTTACACATTCAAAAATAGATGTTCAATTTAATCTGTTTAACATCTGAATTACAGTTTTTCTCGATTGGTTTGGCTCATTTCTTGAAACCGAGATGACATTCTCAAAATAACATGGACAAATCTCCAAACCACCTTGCAATTGTTCACAACAGAATGTCATTTTTCATTGGTTTTATCAAATTGCAAATACTTTAGCACATGTCTCAAGTGACTCTGTGCTTCTTTTCAAATGATTATGTACAAGTAGCTACAGTTAGCACAATGAGCCCACATTTAGCACATTTTCCAAATTAATAGATCTTGACGATCTAAACTGATTAGTTGATTTTTCAGTGAAATGATTACTCACTCCAAAACATATCAGCATGGTTTCATTGTGTAAGTCATCATATGCACAATTGTCTGTTCAACTGTCAAAATTAGTCAAAGATATAATACCATGGAAGAATATCTTGGAACATTTGATAAAGTTATGACAGTACTTGACAATCAATCAGGTGAAATTAGAACTAACGAAGGAGCAGTTTCCCACATCTCAGATGACCAATCAAACAGGTTGTTTAGATACCTGACAGGTGTTGTCTATGATTATGGCTGCTGCCAAATGTATATAGACAGAGCTTGGCCCGGGGCCAGTTTCATTTGCAGTGTGAACATGGAAGCACCTCGCCAAGTACAACAGCAACTTCCTGCTCGAGGAAGAGGAGGAAGAAGAAGAGGAAGAGGAGGAGTGAGAATGTGTGGAGGAATAGGGGGAAGAGGCCGAGGAGCATGGAGGCACCATGATGTCCCAGATGAAATCCGGGCCACCCTTATTGACCACGTTATAAACCATCGCCTCACAATGGCAGAGGCAGGTCGCCGAGTGCAGCCTAATGTGCCTCGGTCTACAGTCTCCTCCATCATCCAAACCTTTCGCAGGGCAAACAGGTACAGAACTATGCTATTGAACTATTCAGTGTTGGTGTGTGTGTAGGCCTAGAGTACTGTAATATCTTCATGTGATGTCATATGATACTATAACAATGACAAAGAAAACAAATGGAGAAAATACTGTGAATAGTATTCCAGTCACTGTGCAGTGCATCACACTTTTAGTACCATAAAACAGCAGTACAATTACATTGGTAACTCATTTCATAACAAATTTACAGTGTTGACCTTTGACTTGTCTAGGATTGGACGACAGCCTCAAGTGGGTGGCAGAAGAAAACTTCTAAATGAACAACAAGAACGAGAAATATGCAACATGGTCATTGCAAATAATGCCATCACACTGAGACAGATTCGTAATGCAATCCTGCTAGACAATGTAATGTTCCAAAATATAAACTCTATCAGCATCTCCACAATAGACCGGGTATTGAAGAAACATCAGATGACCATGAAACAGATTTACAGGGTACCATTTGAGAGAAACTCTGACAGAGAGCAGTGCGTCGATGGCCAGGGGGATGAGGATGGTGGCCAGGAAAGGGAGGGTGACAATGGCGACCACTGAAAATATTACTGTACTATAGTTCTGAAACTTTATGTACAGTATGGTAGGCTAGGGTTATTTGTGGGGGTTTTTTGTTTTTTGTTTGTGTTTATAACTGTTCACATTTACAGAATCCTGTATATGTTTTCTTTTCACAGTATGTTCTCTAATGTTAACATTTCTTTGTACGAATGACAATGTTTACAGTTTCCTTGAGTATGAGTGGTTTATTGGAGGCTGATTTTATTGTAAAATCTTTTAGTTTTATTCATAGTGGTATTCTGTTGCTAGACCTGTGCCTCAGTGACAAAACGTCTAAGCATTTTGACTTGCAGTGCTTAAACAATGCCAAAGGTATAATGCATTTTGGGGGCATTGACTATTTATATGGGAAGGATATTTAGTTTTGACACATGGATAAACTCTTTTGGGAGAGATATGAGCTTTTGCAGGGGATCCATGGTGTTGTGCTAAACCATCCAGGTTATTTTGACAAAAACACTAAATGAATGCACATGTGCCAAGGCACTTGAGAAGGATCTGTGCTATTTTGACTGTACTGGCCTTTTATATGGAAAAGGAATCTGCTTTTGAAGCATGGACGAAGAGTTTGGGGACAGATATTTGATTTTGCTAGTGAGCTATAATGTTGGGCAGAACTGTAAGACTGTTTGGCCAAATGACCTTGTGGTTTTGAGAGTGTCATCTCGGTTTCAAGAAATGAGCCAAGCCAATCGAGAAAAACTGTAACATCCGAATAAAAATATATGATCCTCATTGAAAATGCACACGTTATCCACAAGATGGCGCGCTCGCATTTCTCGCCCTTCTCCACAAAACGTTTTCTCCATCCTTCCTTTAATCTGACGACAGTTATGCGATTTAATAAGCTGATATTTTCATTTCAACCAGAAAAGCCCAGACCTCTCACATTATAGGTCTCCTGTCATTCGGACCTCCTCTTGTGTGAATCTAAAACAGACTGCCGGAAAATCTGTCATACACGAATAAAGACAAGCTTCGATAAAAGTACACAAAAAGAGTCAACACGGTTAATCTCCGGACTGGTTTGGTCTGTGTATCTTTGGAGGTCCTACAATCTCATAGGATCTTTTAGCCGTTTAAATCTTGCACGCAATCATACATCTTTACTGCAATTAAATCCTGTAAATCAAACACGGAGCGATGAAAATATTTATTTATTAAATTAATTCGTTTTGTAATTTCAAATTCCAGTTTATATTTATTATTTTAAGCTTTTTTTTATTTAGCTGAATTTGGTTTTGCTTTGCTGGTGACGGTCGAAGTCTAAAAGCCTTTTTAAAAAAAGAAACAAATAATAATTCGCCGAGCATATCACTATATTGGTCTTTTGCCTGTAAACCTACTGCACATATATTTTACCTTTAGTTCCGGCATTTTTTTTTGTTGTTTTTGGTCCTGTGAGTACTGTGTGCTTTGTATAACTGTTCCTAAGGCCCTGTGTTTTTCTAAGCAAATTTCCACCTGCCGTTTGGCCTGTTCATTGGCTAAAACCACAGTCAGATTCCGCTGCGAGATTGAAAATCAGGGAGGGGGGATGAGCGGGAGGTATAAACCTGATAGGTTTACACTGCTTTTCAAAGACTTTTGGAATCGACGCATCTCTCCTCTGAAACTTGTTTTTCTTCCAGGAAAAAAAGGAAATATTAACTGGGTTATTTTTCTCCCCGTTTGCGTTTGTTTTCGTCTCTAGAAGCTGCGAGGAGCTACAAAATCAGCAGGAGGACTTTTTCTTTTTTCCTAATCTTCGCGGATTTTTAACGGTATGAAATAATTAGACGCACTGAAATCATTTCATGTGAAGCTTTGAGATCATTAAAATTCAAATAAGAGGAGAATTTCCGGGAGTTTAAGTGTATTTATTTATTGTTATACTCTTGACGTTGACGTAAAAGCCTACGTAAAAGCATCACCTTTTTAAAAAAGAAATTATTTTTAATTATTATACTTTTCCGGTCTAGGATCACCATGCCTCTGTCGTTTATGGTAAGAAGCAAAAAGTTCACTTCCTACAGGCAAAAAAATTTCGATGAAGATGACTCGGAGGCCTCCGCAACATCTGGTAAGTCTTTAAAAAAAGAAGTGAGTTGATCTGAATAGGTGAAGAACGGGGCCCTATTAAAATAATTAAATGAAATTACTGCTGCGGGATGTAACTGCTTTTTATCGCAACCCCAAATCTCCTTGCCGTCTTAAACAAATTTTTATTTGTTTTGCAAATTAAAAATTAAAAATTAAAAAAAAAAAACTTCTGATGTTATTTGTTGCTTTTTCTTATTAAAGAAAATACCTAATTGAACAAAAGAAGATATTAATTTAGATTTACTTTCTCTCTAATCAACCGAACTTCACTTTGTTTTGGATTTGCAGAAATCCCAGCAGCCGTTCAGACCACAGACATTTCAGACAGGCCTAAGTCAGAGGGGCAATCTTCCCCTGAAGCCCCCCGCTTACTTACTAAGGAGGAACCGGAGCTTGAATGTCCCTTACCGCTTCACCCAGAGCCAAGCAGACCTCTCATGACTCAGACACAGCCGTACTACCTGCCAGGTAAGTTTAAAAACTTGCCATCTGGAAGTCAAAAGACTAGGCTGGAATAGAGACTGCATATCAGAGGTGGAAGTAGACGTGGCCCATTAGTTTTGGAAAGCATTTTAAAGCTTCAAAGTTGGCATTTTGACCACAGTTTTATATATTTATTTCTTTATTAAAGATTTGCATATTCGGGTTGAAAAAGGGTTAAAGGTTATTCCCTTAGACTGAGTAGCTAACTAACAAAACACTCATTTCACTCACAAAACCTGAAGTAGAAACTCTTTGGTCTGTACCACATGGTTATCAATCAGATTATTAATCAGACTGCTGTAACTGAAGAGTGTAACTGCTATTCATAAGCTGGACCTAGTTTTTGTATTATTTTGACTCTGACATAATATTTTGTTTGATGTGTTTTGAGGTAATTTGATTTTTATTTTGTAACATTGTAATGGTGTGCAGTCTTGGCCAAGTCTACTCTGAAAAAGATTTACTCTTAAGGGATAAATAAAAGTGTTTTTTAAAAAAAAAAAAAAAAGAAAATTGTTCCATTAATGAGCATGAAAAAGCACTAACATCACAAAAGCTGTCTGTGTGTCAGGACAGCAGTCCGGTTAACCCCAGTATATAGGTGAATGCACTGTAAAAATATTCAGCTCCATTGTCAGCATAAAGTTTTAATATCAGTTGTTAAACATGTTTTTCATGCTAGGAGGTATCCAGCACTTCCACCTTGGCTTTGTTTTTCATGTGTAGAAGTTTCTGTTTGCACTGGCATTCCACTCAATTTTGCATTACATCTTATCCAAATAAGAAACAGATATGTACACCTTTAATGTACAGGATCCTTTTTGTTTTCAAGAAAAATACTATAAGGAAAAACAGTAATATTTCATGCTTTCATGCTGAAATAGAATTATAGCCTTATGTTTACATCTACGAGATTGAGAAAAAAATGACATGGGTGTGATTTAACAGATATAAAGCAATATATTTTTAGGCTGGATTGGCCCTTTCATGTCTTACAGTGGTTTGCTTCACTGCCAACTATTTTCTAATTAGTTGAATTTTAGGTTAGCTGAAGCTTTTTAACTTCTGCTACCTAAAAGAATCCAACATATGTGTACTGTTGTTACGTGGCAGCCATGTCATCTGATGCATGCTTTTAGAGACTATTGGTCTATTCACAGTTAAAATCATTAGAACTCGCTGAATTTCAAACAATTTTCAAGCCTTTTTAAACTATTTCCAATGAACCCCAGCTCAGTCTTCATAAACCTTGTACCATCACACTGAAAAAATTGTGCTACTAGAAAAACACCCCTGATGCAAACTTTTTAAAAAGGCATCTATAACAAAGATAAGATATGCTTTTTTTTGTCTCTTATGTGTGCGCCCTTTAGAGCCTCACTTGGCTGACTTCCAACCTTATGCCTGGGAGACATTGTCTCCTTCCTACAAGCTCCGTCAGATGAGTTTCAGCCCCACAGTGCTGCAGCATGCCAGTAACCTGTACAGCACCAACATCAACCGTAGTCCTCAGCCTCAGCAGCCTCTAGACTGCAGCACTCACTACTCGCCTTCTTCGAACACCTATCACTGTATCACCTGTGACAAGGTAGGTACCGCAGCTTAGGCCAAGATCAAAGGCTTAAAACTGGTTGTGCAGCTCGCGAAGCTGTTATGTCAGGTGCAGACATATTTCACGGCTTTCACTTTGTCACTTTGACTCCACTGACGAGTGCAATTATGGGCAAACTGTGTTCTAGGTATTTTCAACTTCCCATGGACTGGAGGTTCATGTCAGAAGGTCTCACAGTGGAATGAGGCCGTTTGGCTGCAGCATCTGCAGAAAAACATTTGGTCATGCTGTCAGCCTGGAGCAGCACATGAACGTCCACTCTCAGGTATACTGACGAAGCAGGAATTATTTCAGTGTTTAAAGAGTTTAGGGACCTGAATATGCAGAGGACAACACATCTTGGCCTTTAAATCTTTAGTGTGGATTAGGCTTCAGTTTTTTACTCTACTTGTCTGATATGCTGACAGCTTTCAAGATTCATGCTTACATTTAGTGAACACAACTATAGTTCCTATTCGTAAAATGCTCTTGATCATTTAAAGTAGAAACAATGAAGGAAATGTGAACATATACATTTCCTTTATTACAATTTTCCCCATCAAAAGATCCCAAAAATCTACTAAAATTATTGGAATGAACTTTTAAAGACAAATTTTTTTCTGACATTTATTCACTAACTGATTATTGTGCCTCACTTTTTTTGTCTTTGTCCTTGATCAGGAAAAAAGTTTCGAGTGCAAGATGTGCGGCAAATCCTTCAAGCGTTCATCCACGCTCTCGACACACCTGCTTATCCACTCCGACACCAGGCCTTACCCCTGCCAGTACTGTGGCAAGAGATTTCATCAGAAATCTGATATGAAAAAGCACACCTACATACACACTGGTAAATGTCTTAACATTCTCACAGTTTGTGACCATCAGTGTGACCCTGCATATGATCCATCTTCAGCAATCACCTGCTTTCCAGGTCAAGCATGTAGGGACTATTTCTAGGAGTAATATAACTGCTGATAAATCAGAAAAAAGAAGCTTAAACAAATATCCTGTTGATTTGCATATCTGGGTTTCCTCTTCACAGAGCTCTGTAAAAGGAACTTTAGTTTATATTTGTTGCCAGTATGTCTCTGACAAATCTGAACAATGGCCTGATTCTTCTCTCATGGTTTTAATGAAAAACGTTATCTGTATGACGAAAACGCTTGGCACCATTTTTGGTAATGTTGGAAAACCTGATTTTACCAAAGCGGTGAAAAGAAAACTATAACAGTTTTATACAAATCACTTGAAAATTGTCCAAGTTTTGATTGTGCAGATCAGGGGTGTCAAGCTTAAGGCCCAGGGGCCAGAGTTGGCCTGGCAAAGACTCCAGTCTGGCCCACTTGACAGGTTTGGGAAATATGTATAAGGGCATACATTTTGGATTTGGGGAGTTGTGGGGAGTGAGCTACTTAATTGTACTGACAGATTTCCTTCATTCACTCCAGCAGTATTTCTTTCTCATGTAGAAAAACTGAGATGCATTGTGGACATTGTGCTTCTTTTTCTCCTGTAAAATGCTGTTTAAACTGACAGAAAGGGGAGTTTCACTGGTCCAATCCACATAAGACGAAAGCTGGCTGTATGTGGCCCATGATGTAAAATGAGTTTGATATCCCTGGTGTAGATTTCTTACGGCATGTGTTCTTCTGTGTGTTTCATTTTCTTTTTGTAGGTGAAAAACCTCACAAATGCCAAGTTTGTGGCAAAGCTTTCAGCCAAAGCTCCAACCTGATCACACACAGCCGGAAACACACAGGATTTAAGCCCTTCGGGTGTGACATTTGTTCAAAGGGCTTCCAACGCAAGGTTGATCTGCGCAGGCACCACGAGAGCCAGCATGGCATAAACTGAAGAGGAAGTGTTTTCTTTCTTGTTGTTGTTGTTGTTTTTTAACCTGTGTGATAAATAATATTTAACAATATGCTGACACTGGGGGAAGCTGTAGCTCAACTGGTAGAGCATTTTCTTAACATATCACAAGGTTGAGGGCTCAGCCTTTGACCCCTTCGAATGCTGAGGTGTCCTTGGGGAAGATCCTCTTGGCCTACAAACATCTTGCACGGCAGCTGTGTGTGACTGTGAATGGGCACATGAGAAACACATTATGAAGTGCTCAGTAGAACCTAGTTAAGGTTAAAAGGCACTATGTAAGTTACATTGAAAGAAATCTTTCAAGATATGAATGAATGTTTATTCTGATGCACTTTTCATTGTGTTGTTGCAGTGTTACAATGTTCCATTGCTTAGAGTCCAATAAATATTGAAGCAATCTCAAATGTCTGTGGTTGTTGTTTTTGAATGAGGCAAAATATAATACTTGGTCCTTTGTCACCCCACAGTAAAATACACACATAGTGTGATGAACATTGTAACATACTTTCCCTTCCTGACTGGTTTATTCTGCTTTTCATAGTTAGAAACACATACAGGATGAAACTGTGACTCAGGCCCCAGGTGGAAATCTCTCGCAAGACTAGATATAGTGTGTAGTGGAGTTATCCTGCATTCAAATAACACCCAGAACATTATGCAAATCCAAGCGCAGGGAGCCATTCGTTCCAGAGAGTCGACTAGAAAGCAGCTAAAGGAAAGTTAGAAGCAAATACATCGTCCAGTTTTTATGTTCAAGAGCAAAAAGGAGCTCTGTAATCTCAGTAAAAATCAGAATAACACAAACCGTCTGCCCCGCCATACTGTATGTTTTCCCTACACACCTTTAAATGGCCTTTGCAGTGCATTCAGCCTAATGGGATACAGGGATTAATAAAAGGTTGTTGAAAAGGTACCGATTACTTACTCAGCTCTAACCACACCCAGGCAGCCTGTTGGATTTACTTCAACAAACAAATGGCGATTCTAACGAAGACACACCGCCCTCCCCAAACACCAAACCTGTTAGGTTTAAGCTGCTAAATGCAAATCAGATCTTCACCTGCTCTGTTTAAATCTGACAAGAACTTAAAGAAGCACTGTGAACATTTAAAGTGAACCCAAAGTTGAAGCTCCCACCCACCGCCACCTTCCCTGCCATGCTGTGATGTAAATATGATGATATCAGTTTTTCAGGTAAGTGGATCGTTACTGGTATATTAGAACGAATAGTTTCTGTTGTTCAATGCATGCATCTATATCCACAATGCATGGGCCTAAAAGACTGTGAAAAAATGAACAGCTGGCACGCTACAAGACTCCAGTCTTACAGTTTTTCCACTATGCAAAACTGCAACAATTCACATCTGTTCTCCAATTTTCATTGATATTAAAAATGTTGCACATTACATATTTTGTTATTGTATGTACGTCTGAGTTTACCAACCTCAGTGGCCCACATACAGCAACTCTCCACCGTACAGTTAAAGAACTAGATGGCTTGTAGATAAATAGATATACAAAAAGTATAAAAACGTACATTATAAATTCAAGAGCAAGTGTGTATTCAGTTGTGTTAGTGGTGCAGAAATCAGTGTTTGTGAAGGGACGAGTAGAAACATGAGGGCTTACTGTCAGGCAAACAAATCTGAGGTCTCTATGCAAAATTTGTTGATATTACAGTAGGGTCTGTTGTTATCCTCTGCAACAGTTAGACTTACTGGTTCTGCAGCTTGTGGGTGTGAGAAGACTGAGCAAATCAAAATCCTGCCCAGGTAAACCAACAGAAAGGGAAGGAGAGGATCATCTTGGGTGGAACCGAGCAAACAGGACATGGGTCCTGAAAGAGGAGGGGTGGTGCTGCCTGGGGAAGCCTGGGGGAAAACCAGAGAACATGAAGGTAGCATGCATGCCTGCATGTGTCTGCAACAATCCCACATGAAAGCAGAGGCATACAAAACCTTAATTAAGGGGAGTAATTTTGATTTTCTAACACAATTGCCAGACATAGCAGCTGTGTTAAAGTTGTGTGTGACCAAAGTGGGAGCCACAGTTAATTTGTATATCTTGTTGCCTGAGGTGCTGTATCCTCAAAGTTGTAAATCTACTAAACAGGAAACAGTCAGAAATACTCTCCCAAAACAACATTTTTTAGAAACTGTATGTAAAGATATGCAAAATCCCTGCACGTTTGCATGGAGTGCAGGGCAGTGAAATATTTTGAGTGTACTTGTTTGATGTGTCTCAGATGTCTGTAAAATGGCTTCAAGTTTCTGTCTGACCGGTGGTGTCAAATGTCAGAATCATACACCAGAAACAGTCTCAGCACTGGCAGCCACAGTTATCTGCCAAATCTGATCCATCCAGCAAATAACCAAACCAACAAATTTAAAAAAAAAAAATCAAGACTAAAACATAAGCTCTTTGTGTTATGAACAACACACCTTAATCCACACGCAGGTACTGAGTGTGTCTCTATCTCACAGACACAAGCAACAGGCGAGGTGATAGAGCACAGCGCTGAATTTGTCTTGCAAATTTGATCTATGCAAATGAGTCTCAGCCAGTACACTGGAAACTCTGCAGGATGAAGGCCTGAGGCATCAATGACATATTCATGGAAGACAGCGTGGGAGTTCCCCTAGTGGTGTGTCTTTCCCTGTAAGATCAAAGGAACGTCACAGGTCTCTCAGTCATTACTGTTGTAATATACCAGTAACCAAACAAAACTTGTGCCACAAGACACATCTCCAGCTTGCTCTGGCTGTGACAGTTGATCCCAGAAACAAGGGATAGACTTTTTTCCTTTTTTTCTTTTTCTTTTTTAAGCTTTATGGCTGACGGATGTCCCTGTTCCTCTTTTTATTTGACATTCCTGGTGATTGACAGATTTAGGATTGAAATGACTTGTCTCACAGATTTAGTGTAACAACTTAATATTTAAGAAGATAGCTTTCCTGCCTTTTTAGCTCGTTGTTCTTCATAAGATCATGCCGAAAATACCCTGAACAAGAGTGGTTTTATTAGTTTCAGTTTAATGACATCAGATCTCTCACCATCATGACTGTACTATTCAATTATGCCTGTTAAGGTTGTGTCTACTACAGGACATAACGTGTGACAGCCAATGTGGTGTAAAGCATTAAAATATAATAACCATGAATGTATTACTATGCACTCAAAATTTTGGTATAAACACTTCTTTTAGGTGGATTTTTGGACCGGTTCATAAATAACTCGGAGGTGTAAAATATATATAGCCTGCAAGTGCTAAAATACAAGCCATAAAATATATTTAAAAAAACACAAGGAAGCTAGACGTTTGTTGTCTCTGTGGAGTCAGGCTTGTGTGACATGCCAACGATCCATCATCGGCAAACAGAAAAAACCAAATACAAAACAAACTGTCAGCAGATTTCCTCTGTAAGACTGGACTGGGGGCAGATGCCTCCACCGATCACAACCACTGCTGTCACACAACTTCGGGGTGTGATGCTATTTGATTGCCAGTGGCACAGTGTTGTGGTCCTGCCTTCCTCTAGATAAGTGCAGGGATGACGTGTACAAACGGACACACCTACAAAATGTTCCACAAGAGTCATGAGAAAAACAAAAAAACAGATTGGCATGTTTGAGGGAGCTTTTCGTCTTTTTTAGAGGCAGAAACAACATGTTGTATTCAAATTCAAATTCAAATTTTTATTTGTCACGTACACAGTCATACACAGTACGATATGTAGTGAAATGCTTGGACAACTGCTCGTGACCTAAAGAAAACAAAAAAGGAAAAGGCTATGAATAAGAAAGGAAATAAATATGAAAAATTAAAAAGGGTAAATTTAACTAGGAAGGAATAAAATATAAATTAAGGTTAAAAATGAAATAACTGTACAACACAAATTAGAATGAAGGGTAAATTTAACTGGGAAGGAATAAGATAAAATATATAAATTAAAGTTGAAAATAAAATAACTGTACAACAAAATACACAATATAGAACTATATAAGAATGTATGAAGAAATATAAATATAAATAAATATATACACAATAACAGCAGCTGTACAAGTATTAACCGGAAATGAAGAATATAGTGACCAGTGTTGTGCAAAAACAATGTCCAGAAAGTCCAGTGTGTGTGTAAGAACCATATGTGTGGGTCAGTACTGTGTGGTGGTGTGATTGAGAGACCGTATCGCCTGCGGGAAGAAGCTCCTCCTCAGTCTCTCTGTGTTGGTCTTCAGGGAGCGGAATCGCTTTCCTGACCTCAGCAGAGAGAACAGTCCATTGTTGGGATGGCTGAGGTCCTTCACGATCTTCCTGGCCAAGTTGCATCCAGACTGTCAATAATTATTAGGAGAGCTTCAGCACTGCAATATTTTCGTTTAGTTTAGGAATTGTAACCTTTATTGGCTCTTCAGCTCCTTAACTGATCTTTTTAAGTACAGGCAGGTAATAAAATATTATTTTGATGTGGAAGATTCTTCCACTGTGTTGTCTTTCCACCATAATTAAAACAAAATTGTAAGCAATGATAAGTGTTAATACTTGCTGGGATGTCCTGGTTGGCCAGCAGTCTTGGATGTTAGCCATGTAGTTATATTTTATATTTATACTGTTTCCTAACATTGGTTAGTAATTAATCATGGCTTATTTTCCAGTAGGAGATCTTGAGATGATTTTAAAAGCAGATACAGCTTAATCTCCAAAGGTTGATTCTGTTCATCTGGACGTAGCGTTTTCAGTGGGAGAAATGTTTCATCACTCATCCAAGTGACTTCTTCATGAGCAGATTCAACCTTTGGAGATTTATTTACCTGGATGATTGAGAATTCATCAAGACGATACAGCTTAATGTTATTTTAGTCTAATGCTGTGGGCCAGTCTGTTGGTCTTTCACGTCACAAATAAAAACAAAAATTTCAAACAAATAAATAAAAAAACATCTCTATATAAGGTGTTTAGCCGTGGCTGATAAGGGTCTTAAAGTCTCTTGAATCTATCTTCTTCAATAGTGATATTTTCCCACTTGTTGTTCTGATGATGGTCACTGAGAGCTCTTTAAAGTTTGGTCCAAAATATTTTCCTAGCAGTTCAACTGGGTTGAGAACTGGTGACTTTTCAAGCCTTTCAGAGGCTCTTATGGTCCTTGGAAGGAACATTATATGCTGGAAAAAAGCATTGCCATCTGTATAGAAGCATTTTATCAGAGGATAAAGTGATCATTCAAAACTACTTGATTTGTAGTTCAACAAGTAGGACTAAACCATACCAGAAAAAGTGGTTTAAGAAACACAGCAGAGCCATCTAATGACCTCACCATGAGATCCTACAGGTTCAGGTTTTATCTCCAATTTTTCGTCAGTCTCTAGGAATATTGCAGGCATAGTCCCCAGAGGATGAAGCCTGCTGTGGTACTGTAAGAAACACTAATGAATCACTACAGTAGGCTCCTGCACATATTCTAGATGATGAAGCACACTGGCCTTGCCTGAGTGCTGTGTTGAACTTACCAGTGACCATATTTTTGTTCTATGAATACATATACATATATACATCAAATGAAAGAGCAGAAAGTTTGAATTTTAACATAGTGATGATGTGAAAACACTGATTGCTGGAATATTTGATCATTGCCAGGAATAGTGTTACATTTTCAGCCACTAGGAGAGAGAATCTGTCTTTGTCTCAGGGCCCTCACAGACATTAAGCTTCCTGTTGTTAAATGTTAAATATTATCCCATGTTTTTAGAGCAAACCCTAATTCTAACTCTTTCTCCGTGCCTGAAATGGAAAACTAATATGTGAACGAGTTGTCACAATGGCCTCTTGTATAAAGCAAACACAGAGATTTGCATTATGCCCTGCACACAGATGGAGCTCACAGGCCTCTGTGAGTATGGGATCTTCCCTATTTATGCTATAAAACTCTGGGGAATATTGGGCAACTCACCAGGGGGATTGAAAGTTTGATTTCACTGAAATGTGCTAATAGCTACTAAATTAACCATTAATCATTAGGCACACAAAATCACAAAAAAATTGATTAAATCAAATAACACAGGGAAATAAATTCCTTCATATCTTTACCTGGTCATGCAACATTTGACAGAAGGTCACAGCAGGTCATTGATTTATTTTAGGGTCTTTTCAGCATTAATAAGCATCTAGAAAACATGCAAAAGACACTTTTTAAATGAACTAGAGAGCAGTAAAAGAAATCACTGATACTAATCTTGTGCTTTACATACAGAAAATGATTGGGCTTTTGTAGGAGTGGCCTGAAGTTCACATAACACATCCAAATATGACCATAAATACAGATTTCCTTTACAGCTGATAAACCGCCAGCTGCTGAGATGAGTTGACAGGAGAAGGGATGTGCTGAGTGAGAAGTCAGAATGAGTGGGAGGAAAGGAGGGGTGAAATCTGTGGGCAGCAGACTCTTCCAGAGTGAACTGAGCTGTGGAGGCCGACTGATAACCTTATCATGGCCTCCCCACGCTGTAACGGCTGGAACAGGCCAGCAGCAAGACAGGGAGGAGTGCAGAGGCTCTCAAGCCAGATACCACCAAGAGCTGGTTGGATATCCAGTGGACGATGGCCCCCCTAGAGGAAAAAAGGGACGGCAGAAAGACTAAAAAATCTTCACTTCACCACAGCACACAACAGATTGTCAGTCAGAGTCTTGTGTGTCTTCTATCCCCTCCTCTTTATCATGAAACAATGAGCTACAATAGCGTCTACTGGGATAGGACACTAGGACATTAGGAAACGTACATGCAGGCGTTACTAACCGCATCATTAAAGCCTTTCTTCTGTTCATGTCATCCAGTATGTAAGCACTTTATAGAGTCATAGTTAATGATTATGATACAGCTCTGCTTTATCTGCTCCACCAAGGCAAAATGTCTACCATAAAGGAGAAAGTGATCATCTGTTTTATCTCTGTTTCCAGTATATATCTTCCTGTAATGGAAGCATGCAGTGTAACCAACAGTTTGATCATTTATACTGTATAGTTGCAGAACACCTATGCATGTAATTAAAAAATAAATAAATAAAACTGCTGCTACTGATGACTGTTAAAATCTTGTGTTAAGCCTTGGACTCGCTTAAAAAGTAAAAGAAGACAAACAAGAATCAAAGTAAACACAGTGTCACTATAGACACACACATATTTACGTTGGTAAACACAGAAAACTGTCGAGCCTGCTCTCTTCTCTGAGGGGGTGACAGTCAGTTTGCATTTTTGGGAGGGGCAGAGACCACTCCTCTTTGCCTCTGGCAACTGTGGTTCTGTCTTTCTGAACAACTGTATGTTCATCAACTGTTAAAATATCAGATTTTATATGATTGTTAATGCTGTGCAAAAAATAATGTTCCTTCAGTCAGACTGAGAGGATTCAAAAAGATGGTTACTTGTGTTAGCTTTAATGTTGTCTAGCAAGACACCGCCATCGTGAGGCCAAAAGTAGTACAGCAGCCATCTATTTTTCTATTTTCCACTACTATATACTCAGTGGCCAGACTGATTCATTCTGATAGGAAGGCAACAGTTACCCAAAGAACTACTAGTTACAACCAGGGTCAGCAGAAGAGCAAACCTAAACACAAAACACCAGACGGGCCACAGCAGCAGAAGACCACACAGTGTCACTCCTGTCAGCTAAGAAGGAATCTGAAGCTACAGTTTGCACGAGCTCACCAAAACCAGACCATAGAAGATTGTAAAAATCAAAAATCAAATCATTTGCAAACTGGTTTCCTAAACATTAAAATGGCTTCCACAGTCACCAGATCTTAAGCCAAAAGTGCACCTTGGGGATGGAACAGGATTAGAGTTAGGAGCAAGATTAGGCAAAAAGGATCCAGCTGCTATTAACAAGATGTGTAACAGGTGTCAGATGAATGTAAATTTTTCTGGGACAAATGTTTTCTTCCCTGTTATGCAACCATAATTTATAATCACTTAGTTTTTGCACATTTCAAACTGCATATCATAATGGGCTAATGGAGTTGTACTTTATCTCTTCTGCCAGGTAAAAAAAAAAGTCCACTGTGAAAGAAACCTCAGAACTACAGGAAGAAGTCGTAATCAGTTTTATCTCTGTGTCTTCCAGTAGCTGACCTTTCCCTGTGCTCTCTCTGTCATGGTAGCTCTCGGTGACTTTCTGTAGCCTGCATTCACCTCTTCTATTTTATTCTTTAAAGTAAAAATATTTAACTAAAATGTCACAAAGTAATTTACCAAATTGGAAAAATAAATCATCTTGTGCTTTATCACAAATGAACATTATAGGAAAAAGTAAAAGTAAGATGATCCTATGAAAAGTCTTAAAAAACATTGACTCCCCTAAAGGTATGACAAAAAGAAGAAAAACAAGAATCTATGTAAACAGAGTGTCACAGCAGATATTTATATATATATCTGCCTATATAAGTCAGCAAACACTGTCATCCCCTCGGAGTAGAAAGCAGTCTCAACAGTGTGCAGTTTGTGGGGTACGGGACAGAAAGACAGTGACGGCAGTGAATCTCTCAGTCAAATCAAAGATACATTTAGTGACTGCATAAGTGCCCAGCGTTTAATACAATTTAAAAATACATAGACTTTACATTATGTTAAAGCAACCAAGAAGATCTGCACATCACCATCATGAGGCTAAAAGTTGTACAGGAAGGTGCATTTTTTTAACAGTACCTATAAAAAAATAAAGTGAGCATAAGAACCTACAGTCAAGTATTTTCTAGTAAATGGTAAATGGCCTGTATTTATATAGCGCTTTACTAATCCCTAAGGACCCCAAAGCACTTTACACAACCAGTCATCCACCCATTCACACACTGGTGATGGCAAGCTACATTGTAGCCACAGCCACCCTGGGGCGCACTGACAGAGGCGAGGCTGCCGGACACTGGCGCCACCGGGCCCTCTGACCACCACCAGTAGGCAACGGGTGAAGTGTCTTGCCCAAAGACACAACGACCGAGACTGTCCAAGCCGGGGCTCGAACCGGCAACCTTCCAATTACAAGGCGAACTCCCAACTCTTGAGCCACGATCGCCCCTAGTATTATTCTTTCTGCACAGTGAATGAAAAGGAAATATTTTAAAAAAAATCCCCATTAAGGGATAAACCAAAAAACATATTACATGTTAACAGCATATATATAGTGTCACGATCCTGGGTCTTAGGACCCAGTGTTTTGAGTTCTAGTTCATTTTGATGTTTATAGTATGTTTAGCTCATTAGGCCTCCTATGTTCGTTTGCTTATTAGTTCCCCCTTGTGTTTCAACCCATGTCTCCCCTGCCCTTCATGTCTCTCTGTGCCCCCTCTGTTCTGTTTATTGTGTGTCTTTGCATGTTTGAGTTTCTTGTTTTCTGTCACCCTGCATTGTGCATTATGTTCTCATGGTTGGTCTTTTGTTACTCCCTCTAGTCTAGTCTCTTGTGTTCAAAGCTGAGTATTTCCCTCTGTGTATTTTGGTTCTTAGA